>NW_021604791.1:2729812-2768833 GCF_004785775.1 Grammomys surdaster | reverse complement strand
ATATATATATATATATATATATATATATATGCCAATAACATCCAGCACCAGTATATTCTCCTTGTCATAATGTCATTTCAGAAATCAGAATGAATGGCATGATAGTGTAAAGAAAGAAAATCATTACTATCAGAATTGGTTAGACTTCCTCCTGCTTCCAAGCAAACTAAATGTTGCACACTTTCCCTCTGGCTAGTGTTCTGCATTGTCTTCACAGTATTTGTGTGGCTTGAAGCCCCATTGGACTGAGAGACAGTTTCATGTTCAATTCTGAAATCTCCAGAAACGCCTTACTGAAAGGAGGAATTTGAGAATGTTTACTTTGCATCTTTCTCTAAGGCCTGTAAGTTTTTTCCTTTGAAAAACGTTCATGTGCTAAAATACTACATTTGGTTGGAAATTATATTATTCAGTGATGCAAATCAGTGCAGACTCAAGTAAGCTTCCCGGGCACAGCCGTGTGACATATTAGATTTCCATTTCCTATAGTTTCAAAAATCATTACTTTATGACTCAATTTAGGAAACATTTGAATACATATTTGATCTCTAATACTGTACTAGAGGCTTCAGAGACTTGCAAAGAAATGTAAAAATGGAACTTTAGATTGTATCTATGAGACATTTATGATTGTGTCAAAATATATAATAAACATGCCATATACATGACCGTATATGGTGACAAGCAGCAGAGAGCAGTATACTTTAGATAGTTTAAGATAAATTGTTTTAAAAAAAACCCACTAATGATACAAAAGGATTGCAGCGTATCTGAACCATAGTGCTTTGCTGATTTGATATGGCTGAGTGAGAGATAAAAAAAAGTGTAAAATAAACTGCGCACACTTTGTTGCTTCGTATTAAACCATTTAATCAAGACATTTCATTTTAAAATGCAGAGAATTATGTAAATCACCGTTCTCTTTTTTAGTGGGCATTTATTAATTCACATGTTCATAAATAACAACATACATTGAGACTAAAGACTGTAGTTTGTGTTCGAAGTAGAGTCTAACAGGGAGAACAGAGTCTGACAATACACAGTCTGGCACTGAATATTACTTTGGAAACTTTGTGTCTTTCTGACTTTGGAAAAGCTGGTTAATGTTACTTTATTTTTATATCCATATATGTGAACATCAGAGTGGTTATACAAAGTATAAATACATTTCACTAAAAGTGTTTGGTACAATGACTTGTCCAGTGTATACTTAGGCACATCCACATTTGACTGACCTGAACTTCATACCTGTTTAGGAGCTTTCTAATATTAAACAATTTAACCATATCTATACACATATTTAAGAGAAAAGTATGTAAAGGCATTTACGTACTAAGGTGTTTTAAGGACTCAAGCTATTGGTTTTTTGAAATTGATTCCGTGTATGTATTTTGATTCTGAAGGAAAGAAAAATGATTAAGGAATTATGATCAAATACAACCCACAGCATGTTGTTACAGTATAGTATTTTTGCAAGTCTAAACCTACAAAAAGGGGGAAAGACAATGTATCATTTCATCAGAGTTATTATTTATAATAAGTTCTAAAATATGTAATGTTTGCCCAAGAATAAAACAAAGCATTTGAGGCAAAGGGGAACCCATGTGAAAACCCAAAGCTTAAGGTACTGTTCCTTCAAGCAGCCAAATTCAGCTAGGCTAGATATCAGACTTCAAGTGATGCTAGAGATGTCAGGGAAAAATCACACTAAATTGGTAAAACAGAGATCAAAGAAGGGCTTCGAATGGCATAGTTCAAAGATTGTTTTTCAGCATCATTCTCTGTTGAGAGTGGTACCCAGGAATTAAGAGTTATCTAGGAAGGTTATATTTAATATACACCAGCTAAAGCCATTTTTTAATCGGTGTCACATGACATATAACTTTCCTTTGACTATAGCAGTATATATTTCTTTCTTATACATTATGCATATATAGTACATCTTTAATGCAGTTTATATATCTTAATGTATTTTGTGTGAAATCCAGTATGCTCAATGTCTGAATTTCTTCACTGGAAATCTGTTTCTCAGTAAATTCTATTTTTACCTCATGTATGTTTTAGTTTTATCAGGAACAAGTACTAAACTCACTACCATGTTATTCTCTACTGCAGCCATTTTTATAAAATGGGCGACATTTACTTTTAGAGTCTCAGAACAGTGCCTTAGTCATCACCCGTGTTCGGTCTTACACTAAACTGAGCTTGTGCGGGATGACAGCCGGAATGATGCTGGCTTCTCAGCATCATCTTCCCTAGTCTGGGCTCTGGCCTGTACATAGTCACGCTTATTACAGAATAATAGTGATCAGTGGTACGAGATTCACCTTTTATAGGGTTGTAGACTTTGATTTTCTCACTCTACTTTCATCTTAAACTATACATTTCTACCATCTCATCAGGGAATCAAAACCTTTTGTCTTTTTTGTCTTTGTCTAGAATGACTTACATATTTTTGTCTTTGATGGATTTATAGCTTTTGTTAACATTTTTTTTAAAATCTGCTGAATATCAATTACTAGAAATGTCTTTAAAAGTTGAGCATTTCTGTGAAGATGAATGTAATTTACTCAGCTCAAGCTTTAAGAAATGTTTAAATATAATTTAGCATTCAAAATTTTGAGGTGCTTTCAAAATAGAAGGACCCAGCGATTGTGATTTAACCCTTTTAAAAATTATAATTGGCTATCAGTTATGACGTAGTTATCTTTAATGGAGTGGACTTGGGAAAACATTTTAAAACAACCAAGCCCGTTTTAATTTGAAAATTATCCATGCTTCTAAATCTTATTCATTTGAGTAGCCTTGTCAACACTGTGGTTTCAACAAAAAGCCTTACTTAAATGTTGTGTACTGCCACTGCCTGTGACACACGATTGTGACTAAGTTACTTTGTCATTTCACATTTTCTGCATGAAAATTGTGGGCATTCACTTTCCAAAGGAACAGAGAGATTTTCTGGGATGAACCAAGTAGATGGAGGTAATGGGACGGCAAGCAGCAAATGCATCATTCAGAAGGGAGGGGACAGGAGCAGACAGTGTATATGTTGGCATCATTGCTGTGGATAAAACACACAATAAAATAGAATGTCATTTTCCTGTAGGTTTTCCTATTTCTTCCAGGTTAATTAGTTAATCATGACAGTTTCTAAATAATTGAAGTCATTTTTAGTAGATGGTTCACATACAAAAATGTGGTGTCTTTATGCCAGGAAAACAAACTAGACTTTTAGGAAATTTTCACAGTAGTGGCAGATGCTTTTAATCTGGCCAGTATTAAAAACTAAACTGTTCCATAAATAATTACGGTTGGTTTGTACCTTTGATTTTATTCAGCCTAATAACAAGTCTTGCTCTATAGATAATTGTTGACGGTCGCAGACTCTGCTTTCATTCAATTAAGCCGGTAACCTTTTCAAGAAACTGCCTGGGAGAAAGCCAAGAATTCCAGTCAACTGATTTTTTTTCCCAGGGAGCTGAACTGAAATCATCTTAGCCTAGAAAATGTTCCATGTAGGCCACAGCTGTGTTAATTAACCTTTTATTAAACTATGGTCCCTACAGTCAGAATCACAGATAGCCAAATGTAGTAAAGAACCCAAATCTCGATTTAGATTTTGTTCAGAGTAATTATACACTTGGAAAGATGTAATAAAAAGAAGCCTTTGAAATGCGTGAATTCTGAAGGATCCTGTGTACATAACATGAAAATTCATATTCTCCTCTTCTTGTTTTTCTTTCTACACTTATGCCCATGCATATTCAATGAAATCAATTCCAATATGTGTTACATGAAGTCTTCCTTTCTGTAACACGTTGTTAATCCATGAAGGCAGCTATTGTGTACAGAAAACATTAGGAAATACGATCAAGTTGACTATTTCCTAATAAAATGGAGAATCATCATCTAGAGTTTTGAACTTGACCTATGGTGAATAGCGCAAGTACTGAAATTTTGTTGTTTATCTTTTACATTCTCTAGAATGTGGAGAAAGAGAAAGGATACATTGTGCTGTGAGTGTAGGGTATTTTCTGGGACAACACTCAATTGTGTCTAAAGTCTAAGTGCTATGATAAGCTAGAAGGGGCATGAGGATAGGTTTGGTTAATCATGCAGTTAGGAAAGTCTCACCTTTCATGGCCAAAGCCAGACATCTTTATACTTTTCACTACTGGCAAGAGAGCATTGGAATTGCACAGTTTTCCTATTTAAAGGTAGAGAAATCTTAGACGTTCAAAGTCATGCTCACTTGGGGGACAGGGGCAGAGCTTATTTGTCCTATGTTTGTCTGACACACACGTGATCCTGCTCTTGAGCCACAGCACCCCGAAAAGAGCAAAAAAGGAAACAAACTTGTTGTTTTGAGTATTGTTAGCAACCCATAGGCTTTCACAACCTACTTGAGCTGGCTTTTATTACCTGTGTCTGCTTGATTAAAATTTCCAAATCTCTGAGAAATTAGGCTCTCCCAAGGACAACCTTGTTGAATTTTAGTAACAAATACTGGATGTGGGTAGGAGAAACTTCATTTTCTGCTGATGGCCTTTGTCATCTGATGCACTATTCAGATCCTTCCCCACATGGTTTTGATTCATGGAGTTTTCTCTTGCATTGTGGCAAGATTTGCATATACCTGATGCTTCTGGCTTTGTATTCTGTATTTTTTTTTAACTTTATGCTTTAATAAGAGGAGTTACTTTTTATCTCTTTGGTCTAATTAACAGTAAAGTAGTTAAGTACATGGGTCTTTGAACTTCAGGAGAAGAATGCAGTGGGTTTATTTTGTGTTGTAAACAACCTCTAAAAAGTGAATATAGTAAAAGATTAAAGAATCTAATGTCTTAGGTAGTTTTCTAAGGGCATAAAAAATGAGATAACTGGCTAGCATCACTAGGTTGAAAATTTATGGCTGTGTGTAATGATGAATAACTGAAAGCACTAAACTAAGCTGTTTTTTTTTTATAAAAGCATTATAACATATTGTGGAGGTCAGTTGCTTCCAGAAAGTGGGAGACCTTGGCACAAAGAGTAAGATAATGTGCTAAATTAGTTTCAATTGATGACTTTTGACTTTAGATCCAATTTAAACATTAAAAATTACCAACTTTAAAACTTTGCATTTTGGAATATGTCTTTTCCTTCAGCGTTGCAAAACATATATGTCGGTATGATATTTCAGAAGAATTCCCTGTCGTACTAAAAATTTAATATGATATCCTGACATGGTAATTTTTATATTTAATTAAAGCCTATATGTATGTCTTGGATTTTTATTCAGGCAGATACAACTTGATCAGAAACTCAGCAGTAACTTTTTCGACTTAAGATAATGTATCTGTTATTATTCTATCAGTGATTCCATTCTTGGTGTCTTCCTGGTCTTCTTGATTCTGCGCAATTATACAGTAGGGATTTATCTTAGGGTTTTTCTGAACCTGGAGTTGGTTATTCCTTTTATCATCTTTTTGGCTTTGAGATGTGTTCAGCTATACCTCCATCATATAGGCCTTTCTAAGATTTACTTATATACTAATTTTTAGAATATTGGGACTGGAGAGATGGCTCAAAGTTTAACAGCACTTGTTGCCCTCATGAAGGACTGAGTTACATTCCTAGTACCCATATGGTTGTTCACAACCATCCATATGTTCTAATTCTAAACTTCATAGGAATGCGGTAGGCGTCTATGTAGACCAAATTCTCATATGCATGGAATGAATGAATGTAAAAACTGCACTTAGTTGAATATGTTCATACATGCTCATAAGGTGGAGCCTACATGGTTTTATCTGGATGTGCTTAACAGCAAGAGGGTAGTACTTGTCTTTAGGAAAAAAGAACTATTCAATTTTACCATGATTTCTGTTGGAGATAGAGTTGTATTTCATATTTTGCATTGATTCAGTATTTCCTAACCTGATGTTTATGGGTAGCATTTGTGGGTAGGAAATATATGTCCGTGGTTCTCTCTCCAGGTTTGTGAATTTCCGTAGAGATTTCAGACCTAACAATATATGAGAGTAGGAATTTTGAGCAAGTGATTTTCTGATTTTAATAATTTAGAGTTCAGTATTATTTTCCTGCTTCCTACATGTGTTTTACAGCAGAGACAAACATCTATTTTGATCTAAATTTTAAAAGCCCAGTACCAGAAGTAGCCCGTGGATAAACCTCACATGTTGTCATTTAACAGTAAACTCTTAGGAAGCCTCGGGAAAAGTTAGTGTCATCTTTTTGATGATAAAACTGTCCTGGGATACTAATAAATTGTTTTCTGCTTGATTTTGAATAAATATTTTTTCTAAATTTTTGTAATTTGATTCTCATTGCTCATAAGGACACATCTGAGCTTGTCCCTAGGACCAATATGAAAGAGAGAATTGAGTCCTAAAAGTTGTTCTCTGCCTCCGAATGCACATCATGGCATATAGACCTCCCCAATAAATAAATAAACATAAAAGGAAATTTATGATAGGGAGACTCAAACAAGATCTATAAATGAAATAATTTCTAGTCGTAGGTGGTAAAATTAAACAATGACACTGGAATGTATTATTAATAATCTTTCCTATATATAATAATATCAGTGCACAATAAATTTCTAGACTGTGTTATACAAGTAATTTCTGAGGTTTAAGTTTTCTTTTCTTAGGGAAGGTCACAGACACAGTTTAGCAGGACCAAAAGCTTCACAGTCTAACATGTGTATTTGTATAGTAAGTCACACATGCAAGTTCTTGCCACGCCCCTGCACCTTCACTGAGAGGCTGGCTGAAGCTCTGCATTTTTCTTGCAGAGTTGGGTTGCCCTAGATTTGATTCATTTGTACCATATGTTGGTTTTCTTGTTCTTCTTTTTATTTTAGTTAACTCAAATGCTGCCATTGGTAAAGATTTCTTTTTTTGAACGGGCTTAAGCGAACATTTAAGATGAGTGGATGTTGCAAGCTGGGTCAGCAAGGATGCTGCTGTTCTCATAATATCAGAGCTGAGAAATGTGAAAATAAAGGCTCTTGCTTTCTCTTTCCCACTTTTTGGGTACCAGCTTGTAAGAATTTGAGACCATCTCAACCTAAAGGCACAACTGAAGCTTTCTCTAGATCCAAATTTCAAGCTGTATATTACAGCAGATCACAGAACTTCCTCTCAGAATTGCCCTCCCCCCTTATCTTGCTGAATCATGAAACCACAAATATAAATACCTCATTTATGTCTAGGGCCTAGTGAAGTTTAAAAATTTCTTAGACCTGAGCTATTCCTCTGACATGAATGTGGTGTTTGGAAGAAGTTACTAATCTATCTTGATTTCTTCTATTAATGATGAATGTAAAATTTAATATCTATTTGCTGGTATAACTCTTATTACTTCAAAACTATAGAAAACAAATGATCAAATTTGGAAGAAGGTAAAAACTACTCTGTTTTTCAGCTAGATAGAACGTCACGTTTTAAGAGTGCCTCTGAAATCAGGTAATTTTGTTAATTCGTTCACTATTTGCCCTTTAAACCTCTAGTTTAAGGAGAGAAGAGAAAGTGATAGTGTATCCACTCTTCCTTGAGCATTCAGACAGTATCTTGTTCAATTAAAAATTCTTGTTAGGTCAGACATAATGGATTCTTGTTGTTACTTTAGTATTTATTCAATGAAAGAGATCAATACTTTTGTCCCGGAGGGAACTGCAATGATAAGAGACTGTGCAGTAAGTCTCTCTGTTCATTACAAACTTTAGGCTGGCAGCTGGAGAGTATCTGCTGTATATGTAATTTTAATTAAAGTATCAAGGGGGACTGGAAAATTCATGCATTCCTTTCTAATCTGTAGTAGCACCATGCTTTCTTAGTAGCATTTTATATTCTCCTTGCTGCTTTTTTATGAATGCATCTTTACATTCTCTTTTTATTTTCTTTTTAAGAAAGGACGTTTAAAAGAGATTGAGAATAATCTGATTCTGATTTTGCTACATTTGACCACTACACACTTGAACCCACTTGTTTCAGGGTTGAATAAGTTAAATCTAATCATGGAAACTTGCAGACTGTCTGTACCATCTAGGTTAGAGAAATGATCATTCTTCATTATCCTCTTTGCCAAGTTTTAAATGTGTCTGTGTTTAAATTTAATGAAACTGATTTGTGATTTTTCTGAAGCACAGCATTAAATAAAGCCATAATAAAATCTACTTTGCCTTGCCGCCTCAGATACTTTCCAAATATGGCCTAATGCTTGCTTCAAGTAATACTGTCATTTGCAGAGCAAGCTGTCAGATTCTACTAGCTCAAGATTTAGTTAGAGCTTTTGTTTTGTTTTAAAAAAAAATTAAGCCAAGATGCAGGTCCCTGCCTCCCTCCCAGCAAAACCTTACATGAACCATCACATTGGATTTCGAAGATGATTTACGAACTTGCCACTTTAATTCATCTGAATAAAAGATTCAAATCAGATGGTAGGTTTGAAAGGTGACATTAACCTTTATAAATCATTTAATTTTCTCTCTTATTATACAGATGAAGAATCTGACACAAAGAAAAATTCAATGGCATGTTCAAAGTTACACATCAAGCTGATGCTAGAAAAACCTGTTCTTCTAGCTTTCGATTCTCTCTTGAAAATACCACATCAGAGAGATGGTTCTGTGTAGAAGAAATAATCACTGCCCTAGATTTATTTACACAAGCAGATTCACATTCAGGTCCTAGCTTACTTAAGTGTTGCCACAAGACAAATAATTTAGATGTGTATAATTTGTTTTTTCAAAAAGTCACTTTAAAGTTTATAATAGATAAAAGTTAAATGTTTGAGATCCAGAAGTATGAGTTACCACTCTAAAGCCTACATATAGGACTGGACACTCCTGAGTACAAGGACACTGTCTACTTTTGTGTTTTGAGTGAGAGAAAATTTTACAGGTTCAAATACAGGAGGTTGTCGCTGAGATAATAACATTCTATAAGGATTAAGTTCTTTTCATTTGGTTGGTTGGTTTCTCTTTTGTTTTCTATACTGTTGAGAGTACTACCATGAGGGCCATAAATACTTTGAACACAATTAATAGTATTTTCAGTGCCTTAGATTTAATACATTGTTTATTTGAAATTAGACCTTCCTAGAGGTACACGTTTATCTAATCACAAAAGTTCTATGTGTGAGGAGTGATTATGACTCTTCAGACTGCATTAGAGGGAGAAGGTGGAAGATGTGGAAGCAATGGCAGTTGTCAGGAAATTAATACCACCAAGACTGTGCTTATGCTATTGCTGCCAGAGGCAAGCCAGATATAAGTGCAGGGAACTAAAGGAAAATGTCCTAATACCTGCCTTTTATGGAAGCTGATACAGGAAGCAAGCAAGCCTTCCCTTAGGAACAGAAGCCCCGTGCGTGCTTACCTGGCCTCAAGCACCTGATTTTCTTCTTAAGAATCTCTTCATCATTTTTGTCTGTGTCTTTTGTCCTGTCAAAGGGCAAGACCTGGATCTCACTGTTAGAGCCCTTGCCTGGCCTGTAGTTTCAATCAGAAGTGCCAAGAAAGAAAGAGAGAGAGAGAGAGAGAGAGAGAGAGAGAGAGAGAGAGAGAAAGAGGGAGGTAAGGAGGGAGGAAGGAAAGACAGGAGAGAGGGAGGAAACTAAAATCGTATTAATAAGTAGTATTTTTAGAAAACATGATGATAGCCTAGTTAATAAGTTTTTCACATTGGACATTTATAAAGTGATATATTTGTGTAACACACTCATTCCTTACAAACCTGATTACACACTAATGAATAGAAGAGTATTAATAGTGTCTCTTGGATGCTTTTTATATCTTAGAAACAGGTTTTGGAGTTATATTTTATATCTTATTAAACTTGCAGGGGAAAACACCTGAAATGATAGAGATAGAATTCAAATCCAGGTCTTAAGAGTCCTGAGTAGACTAGAAACACAAATGTCTTGTGACCACGAAGCTAAAATAAGATTGTGGAATTCCTACAAACTCCGCACCTCTGCTGTGCACTGTTGTGTGCTATTGGAACTGCCTAACACATTGTTCTTCCAGTTTGGATGGAAACGAATGTTACCATAGGTTTAAAAAAATATTGTTATTTTACAAATCTTAAAAATATTGGTATTTAGAAATGGTATTAGCAGTATGACTATCCTAGGTCTCTTCTAATGAAAAATAAGTGTATTAAGATTCCTGAGTTTATTAGTTTCTAAATTATAAACTGTAATCTATCCTGTGGTATATCCATGTGAATTAGTCTGGTATACGACCTGATGTTTTGGCATTTAACAACAAATGAAAGTTTTGCTAATATTTATAGGGGGATAATTCTCTTTGGAATTCTGACCTAAGGTCTCTGAATTGGAGAGATTGTTAACCTAACACAGACTATGTACTTCTTTCCTGATTTTTAAATGAACATGAGAAGCAGGAGTCCTGTCTATCCCCGAATTAATGTTTAAGTGAGCTTCCTCAGAGCTAGTATGAGGAACTGTAATTTATCACTGGAAACGGTAGACTTTTTTTCATATGTCATGAAACTTCTTAGTGTTCTCTTTAGCTACAAAGGGGGAAGAGATTCATCTTTAGGAAGGCAGTGCCATCAGAGACATAAACCTTCCAGCTTTACAGGGTTGCTGTGCATTTGAATGATGGCCTAAGAAAAAGCAGCAGCAACAAAAGTCTGCAGACATATTATATTTAGCTGCAAGCGGCAATGCATTTCTTGTTAGGTGTTTGATACTTCCTGAGTGAGTTCTCAGTTCCATGAGATGATAGTTACTGGGACAAGGAAAATCAGCTTCCTTCAATGGAGTAAGAGCATGTACATCAAACACACACCTAGGCAGGTGCCATGCTCAGCAGGAGTTGGTCAACATAAAGTGACTCCATTCCTTTTAGTGTTTTCTATCTTTCTCCTCCTTTTGTTTGTTTTAAGTGAGAGAAAGAGCATAGTATTGAGTGGATAATACGGGAAGGATTGGGAAGCAGTTGTGGATGAGAAAGTTTATGTTAAAAATATACTGTATCACACACACACACACACACACGATATCTGAGGATTATTCAAAATACTTAATTTCTCATAACCTATGGGAAAGTTAGAGGATACTGAAATATTTTATGTTACCAGCTATGCTAATTAACTCGTTTTAAGGCAGTGCTTTTAAAGAGTTATTTTTTAAGCTAGGGTTTATGATTCTGAGTTTAAAATTTAATATATCCAAATTTGGAATTTAATAGAAAACTGAAAAAAAAATTAACAGAAAAATCAGTATGTTCAGATGTTATATGTAGAGAAGGAAGTGAATCAATATCTCACTTTTTAAGTGAAATTAAAGAACTTTTAAAGTTAAAATCACATTGCTATAACACAAATTCCTGTATCTATGTGTGCCCTACAGTACACATAGGAATATAAAAGGAAGTTACATGACAAGCTTTATTTAGCATCATTTCAAGTGAATAAAACTGCAGTTGTGATTTTTTTTTATTAATAAGCAGTGCCTTATTCTAACATTTTCATAGACAGGATTGCATTTACTCTCCCACAACCTCTACAGGGGTTCTACATTGTGATCCTAACACAGGCCACCACTAATTTTGCTGTTGCGTTAGCAGAAGTTAAAATTTAGAATTGAAAGCTAGGTTTTGAGTAACTGACTATTGTACGGTTCGCTTGTTTTTTTCACTGATGTGAATTAAAACATACAAAAGATGAGTCTTTAGGACAGATTTGATTTAGCTCACAGTTTGAGAGAGTGTATAGCCAGTGTTGACTGGAAGGCCTTGGCATTGAAAATGTCTTGGGCTTGGTGGTGAGAATGGTTTGGGTATAAGAAACCTGAATTGACTGGTTTTTGAGAGAATTTCAGTCAAAAGCAGAGAACTTCAGTGGCAAGCTGCTAGCTTACAACCCGTAAGCTTTACTGGGACACTTGTCCAAATTTCCCATAATCCTCCCAACATAGACACCAGGAGAGGAAAACATGTGAGCCTTCAGCAACTTTCATAGTCCTCTGTTCACATTCATATTTGCGTTGTCTCATCTTCAATTATTTTGCTATTTAAAAACAAAATGAAACAAAACAAAACCAGCCAACCAACCAACCAACCAACCAACCAAAAATCTCTTCATTTAAAGTAAAATTAACCAAAATTACGAAGGGTCATCTCCTATTAATGCATTCCAGTTTCTGTTATACATAGATTTTGTTTAGATAGTAAGTCAAAGATACATGCAATGTGCTTCAAAAGACTTCTTGAATGGCACGGTATATGAAGATGCGTGTTAGAGATTCAGTTCCGGAGTTTTCCGGTGTCTCATTTGTCGTGGGGTCTTTGAGTAAGTTATTTAGAATCTACATCTCAGTGTCCTCATCTGTAAGTGAACGAGAATGAAGACCTCTGAGGAATATTCTAGAGCTTGGGTGAGATCATACAGTTAAATGCATTATATACTTTCAGGCTAAGTGTGAGCACTTCTTATTTTCTGTTACTGTTGTTTCTGATACAGACTAAGTACACATGTTGATCCAGTCAGGACCAAATTTAATTCACTGTTGTGGAATTTAAATGGTTTTTGCCACAGAAAATAAATATTTAAGTAGGACTGTTGTTGTTCCTCTGAAGCTCTCTTTCCCAAGGATCTCATTTGGAGGAAATTATGCAATAGAAGCTCTTTTCCCAGATGGCCAAAGAGAGCCACCGCTCCCACATCTGTACTGAGTTTAGAGAAAACAGGTCTCAGAGTGAGCATCAGAGTTAAGAGTTGCCCGTGGCTTGAATGTGTCTGGCCACTCAGCCCTTTCTGTAGTAGTACAGAAATGGGTACGTGCTGGGAAATCCACGTTTATGGGGAGGGCAGGTGGTAAAGTTTGTGACATTGAATTGCTACCATCTGTTGCTTACCCAGCATTAAAATATAGAGAGAAAAGAGAGGTTGCATTAGAAAACGAATGTGCAGTTTTATAAAATCTGTGGTAAAATTTGGTTTAGACCCCTTCCTCTGCCCTCTAACCTGTGGCTTACAAGGGGAAAAAGGCTTTAATTATCAACTGTCAACACTGCCCATAGGAAAAAACATTAAGAATTTCTAACTGGTGCTCTCACTGTTAACTGTATTTAAGGTTTAATGCAAACCTTATTGTTAGTTTATGTTCCAAATTAATACTTTAGTACGTATTTTACAGACATTTTTCCACACAGTATCTTTTTCTTTGACTTGTAAGAGAAAAAAGCATAGTAATTAATAGTGAGATTTTTTTCAATAAATAGCCTATGTCTTTATCATCCCAGTTGCAATAAAAGAAGCTCAGGTAACCTTTTTGATTAAACAGTGACTCTACATGCAACATGTTACGTAAGCAGGGGTTAAGAAGCCTTGGAGTGTATATGTAACAACAGCATAGGACAAAGGTTCAGGACTTTGAGTAGCAAGAAGAATTACACTCAAGTGGGGAAGCCAGAGAAATATTCGATGACAGAATCCTGGCATGGGGAGCTTTTCCTTACCTTTCATCGTGAAGAACCTCTAAGAGTTTAATGAGCAAATATAAAAGTGATAAATGTTAACATTATGATATAAACCATTGAAGAGGCCTCCATCTCCAGTATGCAGTTCAGGAGCTAGTTCCAAATTGTATCCCATTAGTGGAAGACAAAATGGGAAGAATATGTTATGAGCTTTAAACTATGTTGGCTCCATGTTGAAAACATTCAAAGTTCTTACAAGACAGAATTTCCAAAAGGGCTGGGCACTATGCTGTGCTCAGCAACTTACACCCCTCATTACTAGCCAAGATCGCTTCAGAAAATGAGTAACTGAATAACTCTATCTATCATAAAGTATGAGTTAACAACAGCATGTTTAATGCTCACAATGTGTCTTCTGTATTCATTTGGTTGGTTGGTTATTGGCCAGTTGGCCTGAAACAATACAGTTGGAAAAAAATGTTTTAAGCCTCTGAGGCTAGAAAAATGATTTGACCTATACTACCTTACCAGAGGGCATGAATATGGTCTAAAAACCCACTTTAAAAAGCTGGGATGCTGACACCACCTTTAAATACTAACACTGAGGTGGGAGTGGTTAGATAGGGGGTATACTGGGTAAGTTTCAAGACAGGTAGATTCCTCAGACTATCAGGTTAGAGAGCTTAGCCTACTTAGTCAGTTACAGACCAGTGACTGAGAGGAACCCATCCTATTTCAAAGGATAAAGTGAATGGTACCAGAGGATGGTCTCAGGCTTGCAAATGTACACTTAAAACATGTGTGCACCCCTCCACATGATCAGCATAAACTGATTCGTTTCTGGCATTGCTACTAACCACTTTGTGACCTTTAGCAAGTCACTCCCTAATTTTTCTTTACTTCCTATCATTTTGTTAGGTAGTCAACTGAACTGCACTTCAGCTTTTAGACTTTGTTCTGTGGATAGACATTCCATGTTGCACTAACCCAAACTACATACTGTCTTTGAAGCAGAGTGGGTGTTGTATAACAGTTTCCTCTGAGATTGAAACATTGCAACCTGCAAGAAACACTTTAAGCAGGAAGGTGAACAACTCAGAAGAGCCCAAGGAAGTCCCTGAAATTGACTACATTAACTAGCCCCCTCCCTGCTAGAGTAGGCAATAAAAGCCGAGAGCTATTTTCAGGCAAGTCAAGCTGTAAAAAAGACTCCAAGACCAGAGAAAGCATATTCCATCTGACTTCTATGGAAGAGGTTTAGACCAACTATCACTTGGGCGGAACACTCTCCTGTCAAGTTGTAGGCCTGGGTCTGCTCCACAGTAGAACACAGCTGCTTGAGGAAGCAGAACACTGGGAGTTAGACTGTACTTATTACAAGCTGCCACTGGGACAGGTGCTGGGCTGTAGGGAAGCACCACGACACCTCTCCTGGGATGGAAAAACACAGTTTTAGGTAGGGGAAAGACGGAGTAGGCTGGGGCCCCCGGACCTTCGAAGAGGCCGGGCCCATAGGGTTTTCAGACTCTTGTACATCCAGTTACAGAAGAGCAGAGAACGGAGTTGGAGTTGGGGCCAGCAGTTTATATCTAAAAAACTGGGTGGCTGGGTGTGATGGGGAACTCCGGCTAGTTCCAACAGAGATGATTGACCTTGGCTTGTTGGTAGTAGTTATGGCTGGGAGTGCAGAGAGGCTATCTGTGGGAGACTAGGCTGCAGCTCTGTAGGCAAAGGCCTTCTTCATGGCTCCCTAGGGTGGATCTTGATGAGAAGTGGCATCCCACGGTTCTGAACAGTTTATTGTCATGGTGGAAAATGGATATGTAAAACCATACCCCACTTTTCAGGGTGGGCCTGAGACTAAATACCTTTGCAGGGAGGATGTCTGGTAAAGGAAGCTAATTGGCTAAGCCCTTCAGGCCTCTAGCTAACTCATTATCATGAAGAACTCTGTTTTGGGCCTATGTGACTGTGGTCAAATCTCTTTTCCTATTGTCTCGGTCTGAGATGTTAGGGAGGCCTCATCTACGTGTGGGAGGGCTTGGGGCATTGCCCCTATGTGACTGATGGCCACAAATATCTTTATGAAGGAGCTGCAGCTACATGACAGGGGTCTGGTGCCAGGAGCAGGAGAAACTTCTACCATTCCTTCAGGGTCTCCTGGGCTTCAAGCTTTTGGCTCAACCTTACTCTCATGATCCACCGCCCCACATCCTGCCTGTTAACCTGCCTGCAGGCTGTACAGTGTTTTCCTGGTTTCTAGCTTTTGAGCATCTCACTCATAGTAACTCTGGTAAAACTCATGCTTCCCCAAGTTGAACTTTGGTGGTATCATTGATTTGTCATTGGCTCCCTCTTTGAGGTTAGTAGACCTGTGTGTTCCATTACCCCAGGAAGTTTTGACACACAATAGTTGGGGTGATTATTCTTGGTTAGAGGCTATTCCACTCACATTGCATTCACCGTTACTGTCAGAGCAGCTCCATGCCCTTTTCATTGTGAGCTTATTTGAAGGTAGGTGTCATACCGTTATCAAATTTGGATCATAACTGTCATAGAACTTATGAATTTACCCAATACAATGTCTTCCTCAGTAATAACAAAAAGTTACCTCAGTAATAACAAAAAGTGGTAAGGAAATCTCCTAATGCACATGAGCGCTGAGGGGGTCCTCTATCATTTTAGTAGGCTGCATGTGGATGCATTCATATTGGTCAAACCTAGGCTGCATGTACATATAGCTGAAGGTAAACATTGGACCACTAGTTATTTTTTGTTTCACATTCTCAGGGTCCTACACTGTTTTCTGTGTTCTTTAAGCATCTGAAATTCACTGCTTCAGAAGGAGCATGGATGTTTTGGTTTATCGTGGGTGTCACCACTTCCCGTTGCTTCTATCTACACACTTGACTTATTTAGATAATGTACCTGGTCGCTGTAGTCCCTTGAGTGGGAACACTGTCTAGACAGTTCAAACCTCGGCACTCAGTTACTATTTTTTTTTTATCTGAAACAAAAAGTGATGTCTGTTGGCCTAAGGGGAGATCTTGTTGAATCATTTATTGTCTTGAAAATAAAAGTAGAAAACCAAATAGTGATTAAAGAAGTAGACATTTCTGTGTCAACTTTTATTGTTAGCTGTCTAAGCAGTGGATCTGAGACTGTTTTAAAGGCTGAAGACAGTCATTAGGGGAAAGACATCGAGTGGACTCTGGAGTTCATGACACAGTGTGCAGGTGAAAAGCTGAACTCTGTGTGGAGTGAGAAGTAGCTCCCTTGGGGCATAGAGTGTTGGACAGAAGTAGATTATCCCAGTCTGAAAACCAATCCATTTAAACAGAAGCTGTGCTGCTGCAGAG
The DNA here is from genome assembly GCF_004785775.1 of Grammomys surdaster. Lineage (NCBI taxonomy): Eukaryota > Metazoa > Chordata > Mammalia > Rodentia > Muridae > Grammomys > Grammomys surdaster. The sequence goes on along the minus strand of NW_021604791.1, from coordinate 2,752,015 downwards.
AAAGGAGTATATTATACTATGCCTTTCTCAGCATCTGTAATGACATCCTCAATGAAAAAGGCTCTTTCCCATCATAGCTAAACTCTACAGCTTCCTTGACAAACCTCTTTAGAGGCACATCATCCATAAGACTAGACGTTTTCGAGCTGTCTGTATAGCTTCTTACATTTGTCTATTTAACACTTTAAAAGGGGTGATATTTTTGCATTTAGGATGTGTTTACGTCCCTCAAACTAAAATGAATGCCACCAGCTTCTGCTGCGTATGGATTTAGCAAATTCCTATTAGTCATTGCATTACAGATTTTGATCATATTTATCCCTTGTTCTCTATCTGGTCTGCAAAATTCTTCATTCTGTAGTAAGAATTTACCCAGGTCTATGTCAGGAAGCACTTTGCATCACGTATTCTAGAACCTGCGCTCTTTACTCATGAATCAGTTTAGTCAACTTACTTACATACGTAATGGATCTCATACATCTTGTGTAGGATTCCTGATTTCCTCACTAGTAAGACTCTGCCATTTTTAAATCTTCGATATTTATTAATGCAAAAATAGTTAAAATTTAGGATAGCCTAAATTTTAATTATCATTTTCGTCTTTACTATGAAAAAAATTAACTATTCTAATTTTAACTATAAATCTTAGGCATTATGACATGTATAGATGTTCTTTCTATAAAATGTGGATTGTATCTTAAGAGATTCTAGTGTGTGAATTAAACAGTTTATGGTTATGAGAGAAATGGGAAACATTGAATTATGACAAGGTATTAAACATAAACATTATAAACAGGTATTAAAGCATAAATTATCATACACTATTATTTAAAAATATCTTTGTACTACTTTTATGATGTTATTTTGTTAGTTTTTGGCTACCTAGGTATAGAGTTTAAAGTGTTACATCTTATCTCCACCAGTGATTTTAGGGCCAGGCAACTGCGTTCACATTCTGAGTCTGCCACAGAATGGACATGCGATTCTTGGTCAATTAAGTGATTTACATTTTGAGCCTCCTTTTCTACATTTGTGAATAATATAACCTTGCCAATTCTGTGACCCAGAGTCATGTAAGTGAGCCTTAGAATAGTTTTGAAGGACACAGGGAAATTATGAGACTGTTTGCTTGCTGAAGGCACATAATGTACAATGTACCTAGCCCACTGCCTGGCACAAGCAGGCATGAGTGATCATTATTTTGTTCTTCCTTTTTCTTGATTATTCTATTTATTTATTGCATAAGTATATACTTAAACAGTCCTCCTTTTAGCTAAAGTTTAAATCATTTTCTGTCACTACAATCAATGTGTTAGTATTAAGCTGACTAGCATCATAGGGATTGATAGGAGTCTTGAGATCTTGTATACTGCCCCAGTGTCATACCTTGCCAGCCATGTTGTTCCATAGTATTCATTTGTAAAATTGGGTTGGTGATACACATCCTCTGTATTAAAAAAAAAAAGTCTGCTGTGAAGATTAGATAAATGAACACATGTCAAAATGTTCAGCGAGATTTATAGCTTTAAATAGATTACCAAAATTAATGATACTACTGTTTATATTAGGGGAGACAATGTAAACACTGGAAGTAGGTAGGTACTTGAGAAGAATGCTGATAGATCTTCAGTCCTGTAGAAGCAGCAGCTATACGCTAATCCCCTGAGTGAAATGATCCAAGAATATATAACTGCTGGGTAAATTCTCCGGTGTGAGGCTTTGTGACCAAGGAGCTAGCAGTTTCTATAAGGCTACTAGAAAATTAGGAGGATTGATCAAAGTAAAATCAGGAGATGTTCCTCTGGGTCTGGATACAGCACCTGAAATCAGCTGTGACACATCTGTTCCGTTCATTTTTAAAATTATTATAGCTGAGTTTGGCTGGATATAGTTATGACATAAATCATGTTAATATTCAGAAGGAAAGTATTTTTCCTCTGCCTGTTTTCTTGCTCTCCATCATGCTGCTGAAGTATTAAGTCCTCTTCCCTCTTTCCCTCCTTCACTCTCTCCCTCCTTCCCTCCCTCCCTCTCTCTCTCACCTTCTCTCCATCTCTCCCTCCTTCCTCATTCCCAGAGGAATTTTCTCTTTAAATTAAATCCCTGGAGCCCCGAACCAAAGTAATTAATAAACTAGTGAGAAATTGAATTTTAGTTTTCTAAAAGTACTAAAATATTTCTTAGGGTATTTCTGGTAGTCTTCATTATTGTTAACAAGGAACATGGCATGTGACATACAGAATGTCTCAGGAATCATTGTAACAGTGTTTTGGGTGGGAAGGAAAGACTTTAATATAAAAATTGTGGGTTTATTTTTTTTGTCTTTTGTGTACATACATAAAGCAGAGCGGCTAAGAGTGCTATAGTAAAGAGATCCTACTGTGAGTTCTGTACGTTTTGCATGTAGACATGCCAGGTTTTAATTCACAACAAAACTCCTGGAGAAATAAAATCCTTATGTGGATATAATTTAATGCTTTAAGTATGGTGTTGCTCTGTGTCTGTTCATAATCATAAAAGAAAAATATTTCAGACTTCAGCAGATTGGTTCTGTCTAGACTGGTTTTAGGAAGAATATTGCATTATGTGATAATGGAAGCCGCATTTAAGCTTCGGGTGCAGCTGCATCAGAGTTTAGATCTGTTTGGACTCTGCTTTGAAGGCAAAAGGTATCACTACCAAAACTTTCTTTCCTTGTATGTAACTAAATTGTTGCATCCATAACTAACCATTCATTGTATTCCTGAATGCTAGTTTGCTTTGTGTCTATTAGATGGGAATTCAGGCTTTTACAGGAGGGATCAATGTCTCATAACAGCCTGCTGCCCTTCCATTTATCGCTTTTAAAGCACATTGTCTGAACAAGTTATACAAGCAAGCAACAGAGGTTTCCTTTTCATAAATCTGGTCAAGGAAAATATCTTTAAACCGATGATGTTTGAAATCACGCGGCAAATGTTAGTACTATCGTCATCTAGCAGGTAAAGTCGGGCGTTATGACATCTACAACTGCGTGGGTAGTTTTGTCTGTTTTTGAGTGACTGGGTCACCTGCAGCTGGATTGTCAGGTTCGTTCATGCACGTACTTTTCTGTTTGAGAACTTTGTTTCTTCTGATGATTCTTCTTTCTTCGTTATCTATTCACTGCTGTATTCTTATTTTAAACTTTTATCTAGTTCTTCATCCCCTCAGCTCTTACCCAGGGCTCATGACAGAATCACTTGGACTTGGGCAATTAATGTAAAGGAGGTTGATCTTACACTGATCTGTCATAAATGACTCTGGTGGTGCCGTTTTACCTCCTAAATCTACTTTATTTTTTTTCTCGGTAAAGGAAGAATAAGGGTGTGTTCCAACTATTTCATATATACAGAAATTTATTAACATTTTAATGTCACGTGTACTAATTCACATGATCAAATTCTACCAACTACAAACTATATTTGGGAATTTAGAATGATAATTTACTCTCTGATTTTGGTATTCAGTATTTGTAGTACAACAAAATTAATTCAGTTTCTATGTCTCTTAAGTATACTTAAAGGATTTTAGGCTTGCGTTTTTGTTTGTTTGTTTGTTTTGTTGGGTTTTTTTTTTGGATAATATAGCAGAAGTAAAGAGGTCTTTTTAGAAGACTAAATCACTCCTAGGGCCAGGATTTAACTGTGTGGTCTGCTTGGTCAGAACTCACTGATCTCTTGCCTCAGCCTCTAGAGTGCTGGAGGTTAGCCACCTTGCCTGCTAGGTTGCCTTTCAATAACCTGTGTTATTTAGGAAGTTGCTGATATAGATTACATATTTGATACTGTTCATTTAAAAAAATTTTTTTTTAGAAAATAATAGCTTTTTATTATCTGAGGCTGATATTCCATGGTAAAATTACTTCAAAGAAGATTCACTTTCTAAATTTGAAAACTGTTAATATTTAATGACTTTAAGTGTATCCTGCAGCCTTTTAAAAGGGAACAGATAATTAGCCACAGAAATTGAAGTAGTGATGCATATTTTAGTAATATTTTAGAATCAACTTGTGTCTATCAAAAAGAGAAATAACTTCAGTTTGCTTTACTCACCCACCAGCGTTCTTCGTAGCAGGGAAAGCTGTGGATGCAAAACTTGCAGGTGTTTATCTGTGAAATGACAAGTTTTGTATAGATCAAGAGGGTGTGGCACCAAATATAATGCACTTTTTAAATGGAATATATTCATAGATAGGAAACTATAGAAAACTCTCAAATATTTTATAATAAATAATATTCGTATGTACAGCTTCAAGTTATTGCTGATGTTAATCTTATATCTACATGTTTAAATAGAGAATGTCAGAAAACAGCACATGTTAGTTTAGTAGAAGGTAAAAATGATACTCTTTTCAGTTTTAAAAGTTGAATTGTTTAAATTGTATTGCTTCTAAGTGTGCTGTTCTAATGACCAAAAAATATATTCAAATCTAGTGGGGTTTTTTTTTGTTTTGTTTTTTGTTTGTTTGGTTGGTTTTTGTTTGTTTTTGTTTTTGTTTTTAGTCTATTGATGCTGTGTTTTTGTTGCCTCTTCAGCTTGAATTGGTTCTGGATCTGGCAGTATGTCTCAGATCCAACGTTTTGGTACATCATGAGAAAAACACCTGACGTATAAGATCCTATTCTTTGATGAGAGATTAAATGCAGGAGGAATATTCTGTAGGATGGCTCTATTTTTATAAAGTAGAAATTAATAATCATAAAGAATAGCCTTGAGGACTTGACTTCTAGATGAAGCTTAAGGTATAGAAACAGGTGTATAAAGTAGAAGAAGATTGGAAGTTTGAATCATCTGGCTGAGATGTGTCTTTTCTTAAATTCCTTCTGAATGCTGTAATGCCAGGATAGCAAATTCTGGAGAAAATGGGGTGAGATAAATAGGCAGTTCTTTATTTCTCGATAATAGCTGACCTTAATTGTACCTTTCTCCTCCCTAGTTCCTCTGTACAAGTTGGTGTTGCTAGACAGAACCATGACATTGACTTGAGCCAATAAATTATTTTCACTTGACTGTAATATGTAAGAATAGCCATTATTAGTATTAAGGTGTAGAGGTATTATTAAGGTATAGAGGTCTTCGTGTCATCAGCCCTGATATTGTGCTCAGCAGTCTGTATCTTCTCCACGTTTTGCTTTTCTGTATAGAACAAGAACTTGTTCTATAATGTTCTAGCATTCATATCCAACACAAATTTCATTTAGCCATTCCAACTTTTAAGTGCAATGAATATTTTTTTCTATATGGAAACTTATAATATAATAATAAATAATAAAAATGACCTTATCACTTCTGATTCATGGAGATGCTTGAGAGTTCTCTGTCTTGATGATCCAGAGCAGTGGTTTTTATCCTTCCCAATGACCCTTTAATACAGTTGCTCATGTTGTGGTGACCCCCCTAACCATAAATTATTTTTGTTGCTACTTTGTACCCATAACTTTATGTTCATACTGTTATGAATCGTAATATGTTTTCTGATTATTTTAGGCTACCCCTGTGAAAGGCCTGTTCGACGCAAAAGGGTTGAGAACCACTCATCCAGAGAAAAGGCTTCATGACTAGTATATTACTTTCTTGATACTGGGACAAAATGGCTGACAATGGTAACTTAAGGAAGAAGGGATTGGGGACTCAGGGTTTGAATATCCCATCCATCATGACTTGGGAAGCTTCAAGACTGGCTGATTAGGCAACTAGTCATGCTGTACCTGCACTTAGGAAACAGAGAGTTGAATGTGGACATTCCACTTGTTTTCTCCTTTTCATTCAGCCTGGGAACTCAGCCCAGGGCACACTGCTGCCACATTCATGATGGATCTTAACGGCTCAGTTCAGCCACCCTGGAAACACCCCAGATAAAGATGCCAGAGATAAAGCTCCTGGGAAATTGGGAGAATGTAAGTCTGATGAAATTGAAATGAATATAAACCATCTTTGCTTCTCTGTAAAGGATGTCAGTATTCGAGAATAGACTTCCTCCTAAAGGAGTGATAGTGGACATAGCATTTTCGATTAAAATATCTTCCAACAAATACTCTTGAAGACTGTGATTAGTGGCTACATTTGAAAGACCGGATTTAGATCCTTATAATTATGTTTTTATAGTATATTTCAAACCAACATTTGGCTATCTCTTTCTGGTGTGTGTGTGTGTGTGTGTGTGTGTGTGTGTGTGTGTGTGATACATGCTATATAATGGGAAGTAGCTTGAGAGATATTAAACAAAGAAAACCTGGATTGATTTTGCACCTTAAGGTCTTTGATAACTGTGAATATTTTATATTTTTGAGTCACCTTTGTTTATATTCTTGGATGATTTGTGATTTTAAGAAGATACTCTAGTAGATTTTATGTTTAACATAGTAAATTTACTTTTTTGTTCTGATGTGTATACATTCTCTTATTTTCAGATGCCTATGCCTAGATCTGTTTATAGAAGGCACTAGTTTAAAATGTTACAAATTGAAATCCCAGATAGAAGTTAAAATAGAAATTCTACAATAATTGAGGTACAGCATTGATCACAGAACTCATAGTTTATATTAAGTGGTAGAGACCTGGTAAGTGGTGGTTGGCAGTTCATTTATTCTTTGTTGCTCGACAGATTCAGTGTTTTGTTGTTCAGTGAAAAACTTCAAATGTGTAAACAAGTCCTTCAATTCAGTAACTTCAAATTTTTAAATTACAGATGAAAACTTTTGGTTTAGTCATGTCTCAGTTCTTTCATTTTATTGTTTCTCCATGGTCTTTCTTTTTAAAAATGTTCTCAAAGAACAAGGAACATTAAGGGACCAAACACAGGACCAGTTAGCACAATAGCAGACCACGCTTTGTGGAAATGAACCAAAAACCATGATTATTTATGTCACTCATGGTTTTTTTACAGCTTGAAAAGATTATATTCTATGTTTTCCTCACATTTCTTTTCAAATAAACCAACACATGTTTGCATGTTTTACTTGGATCCAGTAGAATCCATCCATTACCTCTTTGTATCAAGGAATCGATGGCTAGAGGTGGTTTTCCATTATAACCAACTTTCAAGCATTGACTATTTTGTTTGTTTTGGTTTTGTTGTTGTTCTGTTTTTGGAAGAGACAATCTCACAGCAGACATTCTATTCTTCTGGCTCTTATAGTCTTTCTATTCTCTCTTTCAACATACTCCCTGAGCCTTAAGTATAGGGGTTCTGTTGTCAGTGTTTTTATTGGCTCTGGACATTCTCACCCTAGAGTCAGTTGATTACCATATTCTGACTAGTTGTGACTTTCTTCCATGGTATCTGTCTGCTAAAAAAAGAAGGCTCTTCACTAAAGGATTAGTCCTATATTTGCCCACGGGTATAAGGATTAGAATTTATGATGTAGGTAGAAATTTTACAAGTTTAGGAAACTAAAATTAGTAGGTTCTTCTCAAGGGACCATAGCCTTACCAGCCATGAGTAGTTGCTTAAGTTTACACTACCAGGCACAAATTCACTAGCACTTGCAAAGGTGTTAAATCCAATCAAGTAGATGTTGGTTAATCCCAGGTTGTACATGCTACTATAGCACCTTTCAGAATATCTTTCTGTTCTGATCATTGTTGTGGTTCATAGGCCTCTTGATTGCTTTTCTCCCTTGGTAGCTTGCATGAGTGCTTTTGATACTATGACTGTCATCAAGAAGCTTCTTCTTCTTTAGATCCATACCAATTCCTTCAAGTTCTTTGTCTAAAGAGCATGGTTTCTTCAACAATGGAGTCTTACTCTCGTTTTCTGGAAGGCAACCAAGGCCAACAGCAATTGCTTGTATTGCTTTGGAGGTCTCTTGGAATCCCACTACTGACAACTGAAAAGAAGTTTTCCCATGCCTGACGCTGAGGTTTCTAGTAGATAGTCTATGGTTTGGAGGTGGAGCATTGTCTCATCAAGTAGTAAAATAGATGTAGTCTTCTTTGTAACTTTATGTAAATATAGAATAACTTGATTCCTCTTTATTTTTCTTTTTGAACATCTTAAGGCAGTACATCTGGGAGTAGCTGGAAAGAGAAGTGAGTGGGAAAACGATCAAAATCCATTGCATGAAGTTCTCAAAGAATTAATAAAATATGTTATTAAAAAAAAGAACTGAGCATTTCTCAGGCCTTTATCTCAATATGGTTCAAGAATAGATGGTCGGGTTCTTCATTTCTTACACTTTTCTCTTCTTTCTTGGCTGCCTGGCTCCTTTACATCATCTAAGCGGTTGCACCCCTCTTGTCAGCCTTTGTGAGATCTGCCCTCTCAGGCCTGATGATCACAATACCTCACTTTCTTTACTCTTCAGAAAAGAGGGACACGGGCCTTCACATCAGCAACTAATTTTCAAAAATGGCAAAGAATAGATGTTCAATTCTCCAAAAGACAGAAGAGATCATCTCTGAATGTTTCAACCTTGACTGAATGTTCAAGAATAAAAGAAAATCATAGTATTTTACAATTTATGAATTTCTATGGGGTTAAAAATGTTTCAGATGCTAAAGCCTTAAGTTTATCCTCAAGGCTTGTCCAATTTTTACTGGTACTCAAAGGTCTGGAATAGTTTACCCACTACCAAGTGGACTACTATAATTACATCATTGCCTTTTTGGTTTTGGTTCAAAATTGGGATGACTTTACTATGCCCTTAATCTCTCTTTACCTTGAATTGATCCATAGTCAGGTCTACATTCCAGGGCATTTTGTTTTGTAAATCTTGTAGCTATGTAACCTTACCAGTTTGTATATATAATCACAAGGTTGTCTTCTTGTCCTGGGACCTCAGAATATAATTGACCCAGTGTACTCTGAATTTTTATCCTTGAAGAAATAACCCGTCCAGACCAATTTCTTTTCATACCCTCATAACTAATGTGAAGGGATACTTATGGTCTTAACTTCAAGACTCCTATAAACAGCTGCTCAAGTATGTAGTGCTTCTCTGTCATAAGACCTTTCCATAAATTAGCATCACATTGCAACACAGTCATAGAGAAGCATACAGCCAACTTCCTTAACCACCAAGACCACTAACTTCCCTTCTGAAATACTAGCATAAGGCTTTCCTGCCAACCTAAATCAACTTCTACAAGAACGAAAAGCTTGTTTTATATTTATCTAACATAACTAATAAAAGTCTGCACCCCTCGATACATTATAGCGACAAACCATAAATGACAAACCTTAATAAAAGCTTAATATCTATTCATTACCAGGATGTCTCACCACAGATCATTACAAACTTTTGTGAATGAACAGGGGACATAGAAATATATCTTTCTTATTTTTTGTCTAAAAGCATGAGTAGTTTTATAATCAGTGTTTTTAATCACTCAAGAAATTTCAATGTATTAACTTAAGAATATATTTTGGTTTAATTTTTTTTTGCAGAAATTCTAGAAACTTTTTTGAGCACTGCTAAACTTTTTATCTAGCTCTGAGTGCATTAACAGGAAGGAAGGAAGGAAGGAAGGAAGGAAGGGAGGGAGGGAGGGAGGGAGGGAGGGAGGGAGGGAGGGAGGAAGGAAGGAAGGAAGGAAGGAAGGAAGGAAGGAAGAAGCCATGCTATTATGAGCTGTTAAACACACTGCTTATATTTCTGATTTCCTTGCTTTCATTTCACACCTGTACCTTTCTTAATCTCGTTCAAGTTCTCTTGCTTGTATGCCATCCCTATTTTCCCGTGTATCATACTAATAGTTTTGATTAATCTTTTCATACTAACTTGCCTAATCATCTTAATATTTAAAAAATGTGTTTATGTTGTGGCTGGCCATAGTTTTTGAGTGTGGTTTTGGGAAATGAAAGAAAGATGACTTACTCACTGCAAAAGAATTGACCTTGGGCTTACTTAGTATAAGACTTTACTGCAAAATTACCAGCTGGTATTTACAAATTAAAGAATCATATCTCTAAATGGTAATTACAACAGAAATTTTGATATTTGAAAAACTTTTAAAGATGTATATAGGTTTAGCTTACTATGTAAATTTACAACATCTTGATCTACAAATGATAGAGCTTGTGTACCGAGCTTTAGTTTTCATCTGAGACATTGCCTCTAGCTTCAAGATCCACACACACACATGTATATGATGTATATGTATATATATGCATGTGCATATACATAATGTATTTATTCACAGATATATGAATGAGACACAAGAAGAGATATGCATATGTATTATGATTTTTGAGCAAGCAGATATACTTCATGATTTTTTCCTTACGTTAAAACTGAGGAGATATCTTCTTTGATGTGTATATTTAAACTGTTTCTTGTTTGTTTGTTTTCATTTCAAAGACTCTACACTTGGGTTAAGGAACAAGTGGCGGGACCATTTATCACATGGTTAAACCTTTACTGAGCATAGGTGCTTTACAGGACTCTTGCCAATCCCACTGTCTGTGATCCTTAGAGCTCTTTGTATCACTTGCTAAACTGTATGCCTTGGGGATATTGAATTATGACAGTTAGTCATTGTTTTCAGTATAGAAAAATAACTTTAGAAAAGTAGCTGAGATTTAAAAATTTTTATTTTATTACATTGGCAAAACAGGAGTTACAGACAGTTGTGAGCTGCCATGTGGGTGCTGGGAATCGAACCTGGGTCTTCTGGAAGAGCAGCCATGTTCTCAACCACTAGCCATCTCTTCAGCCCTGAAAAATAACATTTTAATTCTCTATTCTTCATCTTGTTCTTTGGGCTAAGTGATCAGTTTTTGTTTGTTTGTTTTTAATAGATGTTATGCTAGAGACATTCAATTTTGTCCAAGAGCTTGTCTTTGTGGCATGCTTATTGCATAACTGTGAATGTGACTTTATTTAGCATGATACTAAATGAAATAGAGATAAAACTAGGCCTTCTAAAAGAGCAATTTTTAAAATGCCTCTTGTTGTTACTTATTACCTGGGATTTGGGCTTTTACTTTTCCTCTGCTTCTTTCTCCATATCCCCTCTTCCCTTCCTTCACCTTTTTACCCCTTTCTCCTCTGTCCTCTTCCCTCCTCTTCTCCCCTTCTCTCTCCCTCACTCACTCTTCTCTCTCTCTCTTCTACTTCCTTGCTTCCTTTTTCTTCTGTACCTCACTCATAAGAGAATAATAGAATAATGTTTAGTTTTCCCACAGATTTTATTTTACCTTACCATGAAAACTAGTTTGCCTCAGCTGAGATATTTTCAAATAATTCATATGTCTTGCAGACATGGTAATTGTCTGGTAGTAAAACTTAAATTTTGTTGTACAGAAATTATTATAGTATTTTAAGATAGTGATGCATGTCATTAAATGAAAAGAAAGTTTCTGTTTGACCTTAAACTGTATCCATGTATCTGAGGCAAATTAACAAATTACATATAATTACCCAGTAATTGGCAGACTAAACTGACATAGTGAATCAGTTTTATATGATTTCTTCCCTCCTCATGGAAGCCTTGTGTGTTTCATGAATTCAGTACCTTAATTGATTTATAAATAAGTTGTTTCTTGACATTCTCTGTGACTGTCATAAAAAACAAAAGGACAAGAATGAAATTTCAGTATTCCCTCCTGCCCATAATTCCCTTATTCAGAATTTGGGAACAATATTTCAAAAGTAGGAAATCTAATGCTTTTTTAAAATTCAATATTTTTATGAACAATTTCTTTTGAATCTTTTTTGTTTTCTTCATCTGCATCTTAAGCCGACCTCCTCCTCCTCCTCCTCCTCCTCCTCCTCCTCCTCCTCCTCCTCCTAATTTTAAGGGTTTATTTGTTTGGTTTTGATAAATAAGGACCTCTGTTTGCTTTGGCAATCATAAAGATTAAAGACCTGTTTCATTTTATAAGAAACAAAACACCAGCAGTGCGTACATGCCACATGGTGGATTTGTTTAGTATACAAGAGGCCATGCTCCTTGAACTTGAGTAAGCTACTGTTTTCCACTAACATACCAATTATTTCAAACTGCCTTCAAGTGGGGCTGCTTGGAGAAAGATACCCCTTGCTAAATACTGCCTAGGTTAAAAAGTTTTATATGGAAACCTTGGTCTGTGGTGTTTGCCTGAAGTATTTGTCCTGTCTCTGGGACATGTCTCATTCTATCACTAAGATATTTTTATTTCCCCACACACAAAAAATAGTTTTATTTGAGTCTTGTTTGATATTTTAGACTGTGCTACAGAAGAGCAAGTTAACAAAGATTAACTTGATTAATTAAAAGGACACATGTTTTTTAATGAGATGTCAAAAATAATTTGGCTTTTCTAAGGCTAAGTTAAGAAAGACTTATTATCTTTTTATGTCTTTAGTGGACAATTCTTTTCTAATATGTAGTAGCATTGATTTCAGATATCATGGTGGGGGATCCTGATTGGACATCATCCACAGGCAAGTGCATGGTGGAGTTTATGGTTATTTTCTAAGATACTCAGTAAAGGCCCCCTGTCCATCATTGGCCAAAGTTAGCTCACATAGTAATGCTTTACCCTGATATAGGCTAGTAAATGTATTTGACTTCTTCCTGTTTGAAAGTAAGAGCTGTGCAATGTATAATGTGAAGCTATCTGTATGGCTAAATAATGTTTTCCACACTGCTTAAAGTAGGCAAGAAACAACCCCCCCCCTTATTTTGTGTTGAGATGTGGAAGAAGGAAGGCTCATTTTGAAAAATTTTCTATGAAATCTACTTCCTCCAGTTTAGTTCTAGAGTTGTTTTCTAATAATTTAAGTAAGTGCCTATTTTAGAGAGTTTTTTTTTTATGTATGAGAACTGGCTATTCAAAATTTACCATTTGGTAATACTTCTTTATACAAGACACTGGTGCACAGAGGGTTAAAAAATAACAAAAAAGGAAGGAAAATTATACACACATGCTTATTATATATACACGCAAACGTTTTGATGTATATATATATAGATATAGATATAGATATATAGATATGTATATGAGATATAATTTTATATAGATATATAGACTTCAGCATGTACCATAAGAGAGGAAACATACCAATTTAAAGGAACTGTATCTTCCACTTCAGTTGCTGATTCTCAAGTGTTGTACTTTTATGGGCTCAGATGTATGTTACTAATGATTTTCAATGAAAATGATGAACTCAGCATAGACTTCGTAAAGTACATATAAATCCTCTCATGAGAAATATTAACATCTCAGAAATGTTATCTTATTATTTTTCATACCACTTTCTCTTTTTTCCAATTTATGTGTAATCAGACACTTAAAATAGTACCAGACTTATACATGATATAAATAATTTTGTTTGATTGGTCATTTGCAAAATTTAGACAATTATAGTCTATATAGTAGATTATACAGACATATATTATAGCAATAATTATTTTTACAGCACAGTTCTAATTTATACTATAATACTGAAATGATTTAGCGTTATATGACTTTTTTTGTATGCTTTCAGAAAGGGAAATTGTGAATGAGATTTTTTTTAACATTTAGGAAAATCTTTGAATATAGAAGTGATTCTTAACTTGACCATTTTCTTATACTAAATACTTAAATGTAAGACAGATTGGTGATTTTTTTATTCTTATATATTTTTTTTTAGCTATGCTGTATGAGACCATATCTGGGCTCATAGTCTCTCCAACAACAATCAAGAATTGTATAACTGTATGTCACATTTTTTTTCTTCAGTAGTTTTTGGATAAATTTCTATAAAACAACTAAGGGATATTGCATGAAATTATACAGACTCTGAAAGTATGGTAATCTCATAGATTGGCAGTTGTGGTTTGGTGTGTAAGTCTTGTGGGAGGAATACTTAAAAATAGCTTTTCGCTGGCTTTTTTCCGCTTTGAACTTAAGTTCACAATGGAGTCGATCTCAGATGCTCAGGCTTTAGCTCCTTGAGTTCTGAAATTAGATATGTACACCTCCATCTCTGTCTACTAATGAATACTGAATACCTTCAACTGGGAACGAAGTGTGGTGCGTTTCATGTGCCCATTAAGTATTCTCTTATATGTGTAAGCAGTTTTGACCACTCGTAGATCATCAGTACAACCTGTTTAATTGTTCAACAAAAATCAATGTCAAAAATGTGAAATTCAGCATTTTTTGGTAAAGTTCATTATTCCTAACTTTTAACATTGATAATATCTAAATTTATGTATGTAGGCTTGTGTTTTGTCTTCTGTCATGACTTCACTGTTTAACATGTGCAGTGATAAGGAATATAATCTCTAGAACTAAGATATTTAATTTTCATATACATTTTTTATCATGAATTAATTTGACCAAAATGAGAGCAAGTTGACTGTGCTTTTCTCCAGTAAATCTATAGCACAAAAATTTGAATAGCTTATATTTCTTGGTATAATAGATAAATAAAACTAATATAATTTTATATGAATGAGTTTTTATATTTCAGTTATTCAATATTTCAATTAAAATACAGTTATTTCACTTCCGCTTGCTTTTCCTCCCTCTATCGCCGCACATTTCCCTTCATCCCCTGTCATGTCTTCCCTTACTCTCAAACTGATAACCAATTCTTTGATTATTATTATTAGACACATGCATGAACACGTGCACACACATATCTATTTGCACAAGTATGTAAACACTACCTGCCGAGTCTTACTGTGTTGTTTGCTTGTGTATGGTTTTGTGGGTTGACTACATTGTATTAAATAAACAACCGAGGATTCATCTCTGAGAGAGACTAGTTTTTGCTCTTAGTTCTTTGTCTAAGGTGGGACATAGTAAGATTCCCACTACCCGTTCATTAGTGTGTACATTGATACTGTCATTGTGCCAATTTTTTTTAAGCAGTCATTTCTAAGAGAGGCAGTCTCATAGTAGACTTCTGGGTATTTTGGCGTTAGCATATGTTTGTCTCCTCTTCTTCTCTTAGCCAGAGATGTGAGATCTGTACTGCAGATGTATTCATTGGGGCGGGGCCCCGTTAACTGTTTGTTGTGGCTTTTTGTAATGCTCTCCATTTGCTTCTTTGATGATGGATGAGAGCTACGCTTTTCCTTTAAACATGAGTTGTGAATCGGAGTGAGCTTAAAGTGTGCATTTCTCTTTCTTTTATACTCTTTTATGTGATTTTAGCTTGTATCTCATTTTACATTTTTAAACATGTTTTATTGAATAGAATTAAACCGCTTTCTCTTCTCTCTTGGCTCATTCCAGACCCTCACAGCTATCCTCTCTGTTTTCTTACTCTTAGATTGATAGCCTCTCTTTATTTGATTCTTACTGTGACACATCGTGGGAAAAAATGTCACTGCGGAGGTGGCCGGAGACTTTCCACACAGCGGGTCCCACATACAGGAGAAAGTCGAAGTTTCTAGAGGCTGGGGGCTTTGGCGTCAGCAGGCCCCAATGACACGAGGAAGTCCTTGGTTCCAATACGGTTTATTTTCATGGGGGATGGTAGATGATCTGGATGTACCCTTGTTAAACCCAGAGCAGACCTGAGCTAAATAGGGAGGGAGAAAGGAGGAGGGCCTGGGGAGGAATACTTAATTTGCTCCACCCTCTGGCCTTCATTAGTATGTAAATCCCTAGGGCCTGAGGCCTATAGTCACACTCTCTAACTGTGCACTTTGGGAGGGGCTGTAATGGCCTATGTGACTGAACAATGTAGGTCTATGGAGACAAGACTGCATGTCTGGACTCTGGGTTCTGGGGACATGGCCGAACACCTGCCATTTCTCCCTTGGAGTCTTGGGGTTCCAGGCCCATGCCCAGCCATGAACCAAGATACCCTTACACAGTCCCACATCTCCTCCCCTTTACTTTACTTTGTTTATGTGTGTATGTGTAGTGTGCATATGTATGTGTATGGAGGCCAAAAGACTATAACCATTCACAGTGCAACAAGATACAGTGAGATAAGACAAGACCCTCATATGGAGGCTGAACAAGGCAAGCTGATAGGAGGAAAAGTGTCCCAAAAGAAGATAAGAGTCATAGACACATCTGGTCCTACTGTTGAGAGTCCTGCAAAAACACCAAGCCAACAGCCATAACATACATGCAGAGGACCTGGGGCAGAACCATGCAGGCCCTGTGCTTGACAATTAAGTCTCTGTGAGCCCATATGCCCAATATGAGCCCTACTTGATTGATTCGGTGGGCCATGTTCTCCAGTTGTCCTCTATTCTCTCTGACTCCTACCATCTTTCCTCTCCCTTGTCTGATGGGTTCTCCAAGCTTCAAGATGAAGGACCTATGGAGACCTCCAATTTAGATTCTGTCTACAGACAGTTGTAAGTTTCGGCACCAGCTCCTGTCTGCTGCCGGAGGAAGCCTCTCTGATGACTGACAAGGCACTCATCTGAGTAAAGCAGAATATCATTATGAATATATATATATATATGGTTGTATTTGATTCTTTCCTAGATCTGTGCTTACTGGCCTGACAGGCAAAGTTAGGCATGGGTTATTACTCATGGCATGGGTCTCAAGTTGGGACATTGACAAAGTTCTGTGCCACCATTGCCTAGCACATCTTATAGATAGTACAAATAGTAGGCCAAAGGTTTTGTGCTGGGGTGGTGTCCCAGTTACTGCTTTTCTTTTAAGTTGTGTTATTTTGAGTACTATAGGGATACTGCTTTTCAGTGGTTATTTGTTAACCTAAAGTTTATAGGGTCTAAAAATATATAACTTTCAATACCAAGGTTTACATGAAACTCCACAGACAAAGCAGGTTTAACTTATAGAGAGCCTAGAATTATTTCACAATTAAAATCACTTGCATCTATACTGAAACATACTCATTTTTTTATCATGTCTGGAGTATACAATACCCAAGGAAAGCAGGGAAATTAAATCACGTTTGTCTACTTTGTTGACTACAAAAGGAAATATAATAACATTAAACTAGAAATTTTCAAGCTATGCTTGTAAGACTACTAACATTAATTATTGCTTACATAGGAGATACTGACAGTGTCTTGGAATCAGAACATTGTTCAAATGGACAGCTAGCTTGCACATGTATGTAATTATCTGGTTTATCTAGAAACATGTTGCTGTGTGCATATATGCATAATCTGTGTTTTTTTTAATTGCTCACTTTAAGACTGGCTACAATACAGTTCACTGCTGACAGCTTATGTTTTTATGGGGGCAAATAGTATATAAATGGCAAAGAGAATGCCCAGGGCCTTTTCTTTTCTCAGTACTAACATTGCAGACCTGGAGACAAAGAGGGAAATTCTCCAAAGGCAAGAGGTAGCTGGAAGGTAGGATCTAATCTTGCTTATGGAAATGGAGATCTTAGGTGCTTTTTATGTTTGCTTTGATGACTGTTCTCAAAGAGCAGAGTGTCTGTCTCTTCAGATCACACCAATGAGGAGCAAAATTAAACCTTCTTGACCAACTAATCAAGAGTCATTTTAACAAAATGTATACTTGAGTGACTTGACTTTACCTTCTGGCTTGTAATTTCCTCCTCAGATTGCAGGTCCAATTTGAAGCCATGAAAGCATAAGGTAAAGAGAGATTTTTAGAGACTATTTGGTTAATTGTCTTCTTGGCTTTCTCTCTGTCAGTCTCATCTAGTGCTGGTGATCAAACATGGAATAGTTGCCTCAGATGGACCGATCTCAGTAGGAACAGTGCTACTAAGTGAGATTCTTAGACATATTGCATAGCTACTTGATGTCCCAGGAAATGAAAGGCAAACTCACATACTGGCTATGATGGCGAAAGAACCATGAGCTTGCAGAAGGAAGGGTACAGATACCAGAGTGGGCAAGAAGGTTGCATTTCCCTTCCTGTTTTTATATGAAGCTAAACTTACCTGGCATGTTTATGGGGACTTGCATGAAACTGGACTACTGAGTAGTTATTTTTTAATTAAATATGATTGTCAAAGAGAGCTTTTTAAAATTTCACCTAAAAGCTCCATAATTTCAGAGAGCTCACATAAATAATATGACAGTTTATTTACTTGTCTCCCAAATGGTATTAAAAATATTTCTTTTCCTGTAAATGGAAATATATTAACACTATCAGCACTCCCAATACAGATTTATGACTCATTTTTAGTTATTATTATGTCTGTAATTATTCTGGATATAGAATCACTAAGTGCTTTTCCAATATGTTCCACATCAGAACTAGATTTGTTGGTGAGAAATTAATAATTTCAGATGCAAATATCCTGATTTATGATGTATTGGTTGAGAATACAGATGAAAGTGAATAGATATATATTGCCATGTTTCTTAGCCCACTTTTTAATAAAGCAACTTAACAATATATCTACTGGTATAAACCCATATCTAGTAAGCAGTAAGCATTGAAGGTGCAATCAACAATGGATTCACTTATTTCGTGTGTGTGTGTGTGTGTGTGTGCCATATTCCCATGTGTGTGCAGGCATAGGTGACCTTTATGTGAAGGCCTAAGGTTGATTTCTGAATTCTCCCTTAGTCACTCTCCATACTTTATATTGAGGCAAAATCTGAGCCCAGAGCTTATGGTTTAGAAATATGGTTAGCCATCTTGGTCCTCGGACAAACATCTCCATCTTAAGCTCGCTCCCCTCCATGTCTCACACTGGAATTATAGACGGGCTCTTATGGATCATCTTTTATCTCAATAATTTTATCAATTGGTCATCACACTAGCTCCACTATTAATTTAAAATCCCAGCCTTGACTTTTCTTGTTGTGTTATCTAAAGCAGATATCTACATCCCTTCGCCATTTTCCCACTTTAGGAAAATATCTACCATTTTTAAAGACTAAAGTAAGGAACTAGTTTAAGAGCATATATATAGAGCCCAGAATGTATAAATTATCCATTCCAAGGTCAACACTCTATCCACATTATAACATATCTGCAATTAGATACAGTATGATAAGCAGTCGTGTATACATTCAGTCTACATTACTTTCCTTAGTTTTAAGTAAAATAAATGTTCCAGAGGTGTCATGTGTGTGATGAAATGTGCTTCATAGATAGCATTTGGAATTCCTTTTATTACAGGTATCACAATGTCTGCTGAGTATGGAAGTGGAGACTGTACCCCTTCCTTGTCTGTAGACCTATTTTTTCAATATCTCAGCCATTGATCCATGTTCACAGCTGCCTGAATCTCAGTCTAAGATGCTTTGTAGTTTTCAACCCAATGTTTTCATAATAAATAAAAACATATCAAATATAAAGCAAATATGAAAGAGTTGAGCTTATAGTTAAATATGCTGTAACTTCTATTTTTTGGAAAGACATTAAGACATTTTATATTTCACTAAAATTCCTATAAAACTACTCTTTTCTGTTTGTATCCTACCTAATGGACCTTGAGATAAAGAATAATTCTGGGATAGACTTGATAACACTGCCTTTTGGCATATACGAATCTCTAAATCTTTTGGTAGAGTTCCTGTTTTTAAGTGGAAGTGTCTGTGATTTGATACATAGGCAAAGGTAGCTGAACAACACTGCTCTTGTTTTGGTCTCTGTCTCCTGTTGCTGTGGTCAGCTGGGTGTTGAGTGAGACTCTGTGCTGCAGAGTTGTGGTGCAGGCTCAGAACCAGAGCATGACGTTTTGAGAGTAACAGGCAATGAAACAGAAGGCTAGATGACACCTCACTCAGAACAAGTCTCTAGGCTAGCTGAAAGATTACAGTCAGGAACAAAGACACACTCACTGAGTTTTCCAGGGTAACATCTGCAAACCCAGGCTCACGGGTGCTGGGTTACTCTTCTGCACCTTTTAGCAGGTTTAGGGATTCAGTAGCTATATGAAGGGTGGATGAGCCTTTGGGAGTTGATGTGCCTTACATTGTGATATATAAATTACATCAGGATTTAAATATATATCCACTGTAAGGCTGAGATATACTGGATTAGAATTAACAGATTTGCTTGGTCTACTTTTTCCACAAAACCAACATTACTTCATAAGTGTCAAATAAGTATGTTCCCAAAGCATAAACAGCAATGAGCTTGACCTGAAACTTAGTGTCTAAATGAAGACTCTTAGACTTCTAAACTATATTAGCATTCTAAGAAACAATTTTGTATATATTTGTTTTCAGAAGTCAGAGACTTAATATTGTATAAAACATGTCCAGCCATGTTTAAAACTTACTTTGTGGAAGAATCAGAAACTTACTTTATGAAAGAATAATTTATATTTCTAATTCTGATTCATCACTTTAAATTTACCTCTGTGTAATTAAAATTTATACTGTGGTGAGTACTGCATATATATCATAGTTGTGCGATTTGAAAAACCATTATTATATAATGTATACTCCTCTGATTCTCAAGACCATATAAATAACATGAAACCTGTAGATCAGCATACAGCAGATTAATTTATAAAACCATCTTCTTAATAAACAGTGAACATTGTCCATGTGTGATATGGTCTGTTATGCATTGAGATAGCACAATTTATTTTAAAAGTATTCCACTCCTTGAGTTAACTGAGTGAACTCTTACTAGTTACATTAAAAATTGCTATTAAACAGACCTATGTTTTCTGGATTCATGTACCTGTGCTCATCATGATCTGGAAGTATGTAACAATATGTAACAATATGTAAACAATTTATATATTTAAAAATTTAGTGGTTCTGAATTTACAAATCTGCTGGAACAGGCATACCAGGATTCCGAGGCTGCCTCAAATTTAGGTTTGCAGACATTCTCCTTGAAAAGTCAGTGGATTTTTTTCTTTAATTCATATATTTTAATTCTTTTTTCTTCATTTACCTGTATTCAAACATGTTCTGAAAATACAAACGAGAATTAATTTTCTATTTGAAGACTTATTTTTGCATAGTAGTATATATTTGTGTCTGTGTCTTCCATTGTTGATGCCTAAGGGGATCAGGAGAAAATATTGGATTCCCTGATTCTGGAATTATAGGCAGTTATGAGTCACCCAAAGAGAGTTCTTTGACCCTCCCCTGGGCACTATGAAAAAACAGTAATTTCTCTTAAACAGTGAACTACCTCCTGAGCTCAATTTTTATATTTTAAGTTGTACACCATCTGTGTAGCATAGGGCAGTTGCATACTTTGTCTTACCTAGCACCCGATTCATTCCACTGTCCTGCATATCCATGTTAACTATCCTCCCTGTCAGCGAGGGACATCTTAGCTTCTGGGTTGTCTAACAAGGGTGATGATACTGCTGCATTTATATTCTACTTCATTTTACTTAATGATGCCTCAATTATAAACATGCTTACAATTTGGGTCTATTAAAGAGAATCCATTAAATGTTTTCTTGCAGGGTGAATGTTTTAGGCTTAATGAGGAAGGAAAAAAAATGTATACTAAGGTTGCTAAAATAAATAGAAAGCATCTTTTCAGTGTCCATGAATTCGGGAAGGAGAAGTATAAATGTTAAATGTGTGGTAGATTGTTGCTCTCATCGCTAGTAGAAGAAGTTGACGGCAGAGGATGTGGTTGGTGATTAAGTGTAAAGGGCATTAAAGTTTTGGGTTAAAGAGTTGACAAGGACAGGTGTCTGGTCAATGCACCTGAAAACATTGTGTCTACATAAAGACTTTATGCAGGATCCTCTCAAACACTTGATATCAAGTCATGAAGAAATCAAACAAGGGATAATTCCACTGGTTCAGGAATGGTCTCGAACTGAAAAATATAAAATTTCCTAGAAAGCCTGAGTTTCTTCATAAAGAACCTGTAAAAAAAAAAAAAACCAAAAAACACAACACTGGAAGAATCTTTGAGGCCAAAGGCCAAATGAGTATAACCCAAAGCAAATATTTAACTGCATTGGAACTGAGCTATTATGGCACAAGGCTCCTAAAAGAAATCTTTTTCACCCACGTACAAGACAGGTAGCAGGACGTAAACATGGAAGGCAAGTTTTACCCAAGCTATGTGTATAAACATATGAAGATATGTGTCAGGCACATATGTTGATGCATAGCCTCACATATCTTTTACAGTGTTCATGTCACAGACACCTGGTGTTTGGACATGTTCAGTAGGCATCCTGGAAATGATTTGCTATTGCTGATATAGTAGCACCCAGCAAAGCAGCAATGGGTAAACTAAAACCATAAACTGTAAATGCCTGTTGAAGGAACTTAAGGAGTGAAGTCATGGGTGACTTGAGAGATTCTCTGATGAAGAAGAAAGTGGCAAAGGAATTGAAATCCACTGGAACAATGAAACCAACCTACCTCTATTGTCGCCCTCCCTCCCTC
>NW_021604791.1:2705104-2729712 GCF_004785775.1 Grammomys surdaster | reverse complement strand
TTTTCTTTTCTTTTCTTTTCTTTTTTTTATTGTTTTCTTGTGGTCTACTATGTAGCTCAGGGTGGTTTAGAGCTCAAAATTCTTCAGCCTCAAGCTCCCTGAGGGCTGCGATTATAGGTGTGTGTCACCATACCCAGCTTGTAGAAGTAACTCTAATTGTACAGATGTTAAAGCGCTCAATGGGGAGTATAATACTTTGGTTATATTCAGAATTAAATTTAAAGTCTACCTGAAATTTTAGTGTCTCTTCGTGATCACCAGATGATACCAACGAACTCTCGGTCATCTTTTGGAGTTTACAGTACAATTAATACAAGAATTTAAGAATAGACCCAAATGGAAGATTAAAGAAAAATTTAATAGCATTTAAAAACATCTAGGACACTCAAGCTGTAAATCTCAGCAATTACCTGGAAGAACAGAATAAAGGGGGTGGGGAAGCCATGCCACTTGAGTTAAGCAGGGATAAAGGCCAAATATATGAAAGACAAGCATATTTAGGTTCTGGCTAGCATACTCAGAAAAGAAAACAAAACCAGAAACAGGAACTTTTCCCTGTCTGAGTCAGGAAGTAGAACAATGAAAGACCCAATTAACATTATGGCAACGTAACAGTAGCTTATAGGGTCTGAGTACTATGGTAAGAATCCTGAGAATGAAAAGCATGGTATCTGATTAAAATAATAATTTTCCTGCCTCTGCAGCATGAGTTAGGAGGCCACCTTCCTAGGCATGAGCTTGACCAAGGTGGAATCTATTTGGTGTCTATCCAGAATAGAAATTCTAATTTCTTGAGAAGCAGATTTTTTCTTGATGGGCTTGATCAGAATTATGGTCTCTTCAACAACACTTTGATGAGGTGTGAAGAGAATAAACAGAAGCATAAACCAAAACAAAATAGAAACCTCTGACCCCAACATTCTTCCAAAAGTTTTTAGAAGTAAGAACTTTATTGGTTGAGGATGCTTCAAGAGTGATTCCAGCAGCTAACATTATCTGCTTGTGCCATGTAGCCATTAGCTTCTTTATGTGACATGATCTCAGGACAGATGATATCTCTTAATAATTCAATAAAATTCAACACTTTTCCACAATACAGTGTCATTCCTGACTTTAATCTCGTTATGTAGACATGGTATCGTATCATCACAAAAAGGAGGACAGGGAGGTACAAGAAGACATTTGAGAGAGATCACATTTCTGTAACATTTAGTACAGTACAGAGAATTGTAACTAATTGATGAATAAAACTATCATATTCATGATATAATGCATTAGTAAAACCACAGTGCTTATGTAAAAGCGGCTGGAGGTCGGACTACTATACAAACTTTGGAAAACTATAGGAAGAACAAAAGATGCTAAGAGATTGAGTTTATAATGACCCTGATAAATTTGGCCCCAGTTTGAGGTTTTAATCCGAATGTAAATAGTTCTGATTCCCATCCCCACAAACGTTTATCTTTCAGTTTTTTGCTGGAGTCATTGTCCCTTCAGTAAAGTGACAGAGGAAGGATTAATTAAAGATCAATTCAAAGAGGGCTTTCTTAACAAGACAGGCTCTTATAGTCCTATCAGTATTTACCTTGTATTTTAGTTACCGGGCTCGGCTCTTTCAAATCTGAGGTGAGGTGTCTTTAAGGTGCCCTCTGGAATGGGAATGGTCATGGTGTTAGAGTTCCTTCCCACCTCCTGCTGTAAATGGTCATTTACTGTTCTTGTGCTTTTATCCAGCATGCTATCTCACTCTATTTCACTGTGCAGGCTTAAAACAAGCCCCTTCACATGTAAGGAAACTGAGGTATCAGAAGAATTGTTCCCTTAGCACTGTATGTATCTACATTCTATTTAAAGTGTAATTACTTTCTTTCCTTCAATTATTTGGGGGCAATTTCGCTACAAACTCATTTAAGTAATATTTTAATTGAATATTTCAAAATAACAATTAACCTGTCTAGGTAAGAATTACTAAAAACGTTCTTACTTTTATATACTTTCAAAAAGGAAGATATCAGTGCCAGGAGAACATAATAGTATTGGAAGGAGTTAAAATCAGATTAATTGCATTTATTCCATGTTAACCAGTCCGCATTTGTGATCCTCCTACTTGGGCTCCCAAGCTGCTCGCTCCACTATGCTTGTAGAGATAACCCTTAATTCATCTGTATCCTGTTTTTTGAGTCATTTTATTAAACAAAAGCTTTTGAGTCTTCTTTTGTTGCTGAGAACAAATGGTTAGATTTTAGGAACTGTAGCTACTTTTGTGATTCACAAATTCCGGAGCCTTTCAAAATTTATCATTCCCATTCAGTGCTCTACACACAATCAGTCATTATGTCAGCAGCTGCCCAGGGAGCCTCGCTGCAATCCATTCAGCCAAATAATAACCATCGGGGCAACCATTTCTACATTAAAAATAATAAGAAAATCAAGTCTTTAAATTGCAGAGTCTTTTATTCCTATAGTTAAAAATTAATTACTCGTATTTAGTAAAAAGCCCCATTATGTGCTTTGGCAGGTAGGAAAAGCAATATCTGAGTTGAAAATTAAGTTGATTCGATTGATATGTTTTAATAATAGGGGAGGCTATAAAAGGTCCCATTTTCGAGTAAGTGACTACAAATGATTTATGAGAGGGCAGTATAACTTAATCACATGTCACTTTTTTTGTAGTTTTGTGACTGAGCAATCGCAATTGCCATCCTTTAAATAACTATAAATATTGGAAGACTATTAAAGTATAGAGGTAATCAGAACTCTACTTTTGTATATTCAAGATAAGAGGCCGCCAGAATTAAATGTGTAGTCTTTTAATTATGAGCTATACATGTGAGGACAGGGGAACTTAATTGTCTTATTCGCTGGCTTTGCCTTGCCTACCTTTCCAGCAGGAGGCTGTTCCCTGTCTTTTCTTTCTCTTTTGAGAGGTTTAAGTTCTGCCATTCAAGGTTATACTAATATATATGACAATCAAAACATGAACATTGGTAGTTGTCACTTGCACATTTCGTTGTGAGACCTGTCATGGCAACACTTCTATGGATTTCCATCGTGTGACGCCAGGTTTTCCGTACTCTGTTTCTCTGAGCCTTCTATGCTCTATCAATGTCTTAGGGCCTATGCTTCTGTCAGCATACCAAATGACTTTATTTCTTATTCTAAAAATAAAATTAATGTGACATAGCGCTGAACTCAGTGATTAGTTCTCTGGCATGTGGCTTCGTTGTCACCAATGGAATGAGTGGTGTCAATCTATGAACAGAGTTGCCATCTTTTGGTTAGCACTTGATTTTTTACTTTATTTTTTTAGAGGTTCTCTTTTCCAGAATTGGCATCAACTTGAACAAATGAACGAATTACATACATTTTAATTTGTTTTGGGTCATATGAAAATATGTTTTTGCTTAGTGAATTGGCAACTAATTTAATATCCATAAACACATATCACTGTCCATATAGCTATACATAGTTTATTATATATCATCTATCTATCTATCTATCTATCTATCTATCTATCTATCATCTATCTATCATCTATCTATCTATCTATCATCTATCTATCTATATCTATCTATCTATCTATCTATCTATCTATCTCTATCATCTATCCATTAAATTTGTAAGTAGATATCTATCTAGTCATTGTAAGAATCTAGGTAACATTTAAAAAGTAATGCTTAATATTTTCTTAATTATTGACAAAACTCAATAATTAAAACTTCAAAGTTCATTAGTAATTTCAAAGCAATGGAAAATATTTCTCAAAAGATTACTGTGAAAATGTAATTTTTAGGGTGGCATAATTATTGACTACCCTTTATTCTTATCTGTCAATTATTCATTTATTGTATTTTTTAATCATCAGATATTAGAATCTCCTTTTTGACAGATAAGCAATCATAGCATGTGGGACATTGAATATTTTATTGATTTGTAAGTGTTCTCACATAACACTTATTGATAGTAGATAATTCTTATAATTTCATCTACATTTTACTGAAATAATTTGAAATGGGATTATTATAAATTTATGTTCACTGTATTACTCACATATATATAATATATGTGTATGTATATATTCACATATACATACTTGCATACATGCATACATAATGACATTGTTCATGTAACCCCAAGTTTCTAATGTTAATGACTTTCATCCAATGATTTAGCAGAAATATTTCTAAAGAGTCACTTGGATTTTTCAAATATTTTAAAATCTACGAAACAATTACCTATAATAGAAATGCATAAATCTTCCAAATACAATACAGGATTAATATAAAATTGAAGCAGGCTTTGCTAATGAATGCCAATCTTAATGTACAATCTATTTTTTTGAATAAGTCACATGGGAAAATTGCAGAATGTGTAAATTACATAGCCGTCATAAATCAATACTCTTTAGATTGCTCTGTCTCAGATAAGGAGTGGTACTACAGAGACCACAACTTACTTGCAAGTGAATGAGGAGAAGCATTCAAAGTCAGAGGGGACCTCCTGTTAATGAATGGAAATACTTGGAAAATTATTACAAAATAAGTTGAGTATACATATTACATGTCCCTGGGTAGTGGTTATCTTACATTCTCACACAGAGGTCATGAGTGCATGAGATGGCTTTGTGCTGGTTTATACCATATTGCTCTTGCAGGACTAAGTTATAAGCCTTGAACTATGCCTGTAAATGTCACTAATGCTTACAAATGAGCTCTCAAAAATCCCAGCATAGTTAAATTGATTTCTTAATGAAGACCTCAAATTTATCACATAGTATGGGGTCATGGTCTCTTTTCTAATCTCAGTTTTCTGTTAAAAATGTATCCCACCCCAGGAATTTATCATCTCTTTAATAGGAAAGTTTCTCTATGAAAAGTACTTTCATTAAAAATACTAATATTACCTTGCAATCCAGTCTCCATTTCCATAATCTAATGTAGAGACCTTATCCAGCAATAAGGAGACTGTGTAAATCATAGATTCTGAAAATATCATCTATACTGGCGATACAAGTTTTATGAAGAGATGTGAACACATTAAAAGATCTTTTTTTCACACAATCTTATTAACTGCCAGGAAGTTTTGCCAAACAGATTTGGGGGGTGGGGGAATCAGAATCAGGCTATCCTAACTGTCCAAATGTTTTCTCACTTTCCCAACAAGCAGCTGCCGGGAGTTCCTGCCAGGAGTAAACCTTTCAGGCAGAATGTGAGCAACTGCCAATCTTGTGTCAATATTTTAATACACTTAGCCATCATCACTGGTGTCAAAATTTCTGACTTCCCACAAAAGGGCTGGCAGTTATTCTTCTTTGTTGCTTGCCTCCGTTGACTCTCCTGGTGGGAAATAAACCAAGTCAGCCATTTTGACAAGAATTTCCTTGAATACCATAGGAACGAGTATCAGTCATTCTGAGGAAGACTGCTTTGAAACAGTAATCACAAAATAACTATTAATATTTAGAATTAGTAGAATTAGTGCAGAATTAGTGCAGCATGTATTTAATGACAAATATATTGGAAACTTAATAAATAGTAGGCTTTAAAACTACACCCCGCCAGAGAACCAGAGTCAAGACCTTATTACCAATCAATATCAGTAGCTTCCCAACTAAATTTGACAAAGCTGAAAAGTAAATGCCTAGAAAGTTGTTTGAAGAAATCTATAACACATACATTAAATATACCTGCAGAATAATTTTCCACGTGATTTCCCAACTATAACGTAAAAATTATACTATCCCCTCTGGTCTTAAGATATGTCCTAGAATGAGAAGAGAATAATATGTATGTGGTATTGATGAAAACATAAACTGAAATGGGTGAAGTTGATGCAAACGTTTGAGAACTAGGTCCATAAAACCTTTGTATCCATGAGCATCTTGGCTTTTATTGACAGACTAAAGATGAGAAATGGTAGGGTGAGAATATGAAGCAAACCGATACAATGGTGAAGTGATGGTCCTTTGTCAGAGGTCAGGACTTGAGAAGAAAATTTGCATAGAGCCTAAGATGGTGAGGTACAGCCTACTGATGGAAGCTTTGGAGAAAAATTTGTTTAATATTTTAAGTAAAACCCAGAGATTAGGATTTTCTCATTTTGGGAAAAATAGTTTTTTGTTGTGATTGAGTGAGTGTGTGTGTGTGTGTGTGTGTGTGTGCGCGCACATCTGCACATGCTTACTCACATGCCCACATGTACATAGACTATGTAGCATAGTACATGAATGAAAGTGAGAGGACAACTTGTGAGAGTGTGTACTGTCCTTCAACCACGGGGGAGGGGCAAGTAATGAACTCAGGTCCTCAGAGTTGCTAGCAATTCTTTTTAAAGGTTCATCTCTCTAGCCAAGCACTGGAAACTTTTAAAATAAAACTTGGAAAGTTGATAAAAGTGGGCATCCACTTCTTGAACGGAATTCACACTCAGGAAATTCCATCCAGAGGTAGGTTGTACAGATTGTTAATGATTAAAAAAAATACACATAGAAACAAAATTCGGACTCATTACTTAGATCACAAGTCATTGATTAAAAACAAAACCCTCTGAGAATTTGAGCAACTGAAGAGGTCGTATTTGCCACAGCCATCAGTGAGAGCTGTATACTTACTCTGTGGGTGGGGGCACTGCTGAAGTGATGTCATGCTTCATAGAGATCACAAGAAGGAAGTATTTCTGTCGCTCCCTCTGTCAAGCTGTCTCAAAGTATATTTTGTTTTTTTCCAATAAATGAATTCTCAAATTATGTGGATGATTAAACATAATATTTGTCTCATTTCTACTCTGGAAGATTAGTGAATCTGTGAATACAAATACCAACAAGCTAGTAATGCCTAGCTTGGCTGAGTCCTATTGTTATGGAATTAGTACATCACCTTTGTTTCCTGCTAGAGAGGGTAGTTTGATACCAAATGCTTTTTTAGTAGTTCTCTCTTCAGAGATTGGAAATGAATTGTCTACTTAGAAAGCTTAATGTCACAGCATCCTAGCTATATAACCATCCTGTGCAATCTCAGTGTTCTGGTTATATTTCCTAGATCCCCACGTGCTGCTGTATATTATTAAAGGAGTGAATGCTTCCTGCTTAACAAGTATCCCTGGGCAAGGAAAATCCTACTTAAGTGTTAAATTTTATGACATTACTGATAAGCTTTGATTTCTTCAAATACCCCTTTCCCTAGCAAATGTAGTATTCAGGAGTTTCCCCACCACAACCATAGGGGTTTAAAAAACTCAGTAGAAGTGACATAAACACTTTCTGTAACATGCTAAATGTGTCATTTCTTACATTGCTTGGAGTCACATAATTTTATTAAAAAGATTGGTTATTTATTTATATATCTAATAGTCCAAGTGACATTTAAAGCATGTGAAAGGCAAGATTTCATTTTCTTTCAGGTTTGCTAAGGTTACTTCTGAGTTTGCTTGATTTTTTTTTAAAGTAAGTGTTTGTTTTCTTGAATAATGTGAATTTTTCAAATAGTTTTACCATTGTATTTCGAGAGCACTTGTGGCTCCAGAAAACATAAAATTTGACAGGAAAATGAAGAAACACCAAACCTTGCCCACTACAATTTAAAGGTGTACACTTAACTATGGCTTCAGACCCTTGCCTTATTCCTAAGGCATTGTGAGGAGACGATGTGAGACGGCTTGTTTTTCCAAGTGTGAACACGTTCATTGTCTGGTTTAGGTCGCAGCTGCGACTGCTGTGCACAGATGTGACAGACACTCCAGGTAAACGAGCGATACAATGTTGTTTGTATAGCAGCTGGTGATAATTGTAGAGTATCGGTGCAGTAACCCTTCTAGCTAGCTCTTCTGAAGCATTCACAGAGGTAAGGGATTCCGTGTAGGCACTGGTTTTCCCTTCAGGTGATTGAGTCAATCTTTGTTTCTCATTTTGTAGTGAAATGGTGTTTGATTTTAATCCAATAGTTGTGCTGTTCTTGAGGGAATACCCACAGAACACGTTTAAATGAATGTCCCTGTGTACTTCAAGCAGGGAGGCTCCCAGCTTGTTTGTTTACATTGTTGAGTACACATATTAAATAACCCGTCTTACCCATCTAGGTTACACTGCTCAATGACAAACTCCTGAGGAGTAATAGGCATTGAGGGAATGCATACTTGTCTTTATTTTGTTTATTTATTTTTCTCAGTTTATGGTTGAGGATTTTGTATTTTGTACCTTTGTTATTTTAATAACAATACATGTATCTTTTTTGAGTCCGATTTGTGGATCCTTTTTTATTGTCATGTTTCTTCTTGCTTTGTGTCATAACCTTATGCTGGCTTAGTGTTCAGTTTCCATTCCTTTAATAAGCCCGTTAATAATAGGCCCTTAATTGGTAAAATCTCTGTTGAATGTCCTCTCACTGATTTATAGCCAGGAAACCAGTGTGACTAATGCTGAGGACGCTTACTGACATAACGGACCACGGATAGGAAGTTCTTCCCATCTAAAACATCAGGTGAAGGGCATCTGAAATGAGCCAGTTTAAACGTGCTGGCCTCGTGCTGTTTTTCCATGCTTTGCCTTTGGCTGCTGTTACTCAATATTTGACTGAGGATGGCTGCATAGGATATCAAACTTAAATACCAGGCAATACTGTTTTATTCAAAATCAACAGTTAACATTGCAATGTCTGCCATTTATTCTTGTCCCTTGTGTATTTGCTGGGGATTACAGTTCAGGGGACTTTTTAATTCTACTGGAAAAAAAAGATTTTTACAGAATATTTTTTGATAATTGATACTAAGTTTCTAAAATGCAGCTTACACTACTGATACAACACTTTACTAATGACTATCTTCCTAGAAAAAAAATAATGTTAGATTACACTTAGGTGGCAAGATGGCTCCTTCAAGTTTAAAGTGTGAAATGCCTCTTCTGCACAGAGTGGTGGTCAGTTGATGGCATGGTTAGTGAGGCTTGTGCCACAAACTGTCTTGATATGTGCCTTTACAGTGATCACATAAAAGGGCTTATATTCAGTCTCAGAAATATGTTGTTGTCTTGAGAAAATGTGGGTGTACTTTTAGTAGATGTTCTGAATTTTAAAATGAATGACTGAATCTACATTTCATGCAAGTTTCCAAGTTCAAAAATACAGTAATGGAAGACAGAAAAGTTGTAGATTGGGATGAAATGGGAGGTGGGAAGGATTTTGGATGGGTTGGGGGAGAGAAAACTATGATCAGAGCATACTGGTTGGAAAAGTATCTATTTTCAGTAACAATTGAGGGGAACATTAAAAATAAATTTCAATAAAAATATTAGTAACTATGTTAATTACTCTTCTCTTGCAATATTTATAAAAATCCATAACCAAAACAACATGGAATAAAGGTATATTGAGCTTACAGTTGCAGAGGATGGAAACTCTGCCATCATGGGAAGGCTTTTGGAGTAGCATGTTGAAAGCTCACATCTTGATTCACAAGCAGGGGTGAGAAAATGAACTGGCAATGAGGTGTGTCTTTGAAAGCTCAAAGACCAGCCTAGTGATACTTCCTCTGCCAAGGCCACACCTCTTAGACCTACCTAACAGTACCACCTGGGGACCAAGCATTCAAATATCTGAGTATACGCGGACCATTCTCATTCCATGCACAACAGAATCAAAAATTGATCTTTTTCTATAATTGCTTAATAATACTTGGTTCATATTAAAATTATTTGCATGACTTTTCGAAAAGCCTTTCTGTTTCCTACCTGTAGAATTCTGTAGAATTTGCCCTCCCTTTTAAAAATTGAGATAATGTTATTATAAGAGGTGCCACTATCAAATATTCTTGACAGTAATAATCAACCAAAAAACAGGCATCTGAGTCAAGATTTAGAACTTCCCTATCATCCAAGAAAGTTGTCTGCTTCTCCACTTTCTTAGTAGTTCCCCAATATTCTTTCTAATATAACAATCATGTATACTAATTTCTATGAATCAAAAAAAAGATAGCCCGTTACAGTATATGGAGACCAAGGACTGCTTATACTATTAGCATTTACCTGCTATACAGCCAAATAGAATGTATTCTGTCCTTTAGTCAAAGATCTGAGTAAAGGTATAATATTCTTATTGAATGTATATGGCATGTATAATACTTCAGATCCATTATTTAATTTTTGTATAAAAGTTATGTTTTTGATGTATCCTCTAGATGTAAAACCTCAGACTCATAAGGCATAATGGTGCCATATCCAATGTCAATGAAGTAGATATTACGGAGAGATTTGCAACCATACTCTAGTATTCCAGGTTATTTTTCTACTACTGTAAGCCTGGAAACCTAGTTCTGAAGATTAACAATGACGAACATGTATTACTACCTAGTTTTAAGAATTTATAAAAGTTTGTCACTTTATAGTTCCCTAGCATCATGTGAGATGGTATGTATAATCTCAAAATTCAGATTTTGAAACTATAATCTTATTGATGATTTTCATGTTGGAGAAGTAAGAAACAGTAGTCATCAATGTCTTGCCTGAATTTACTTATTAACTGACTCATGTGGATGGAATTTAAATCAGGGATCGTTAACATTAATGACAGATTTTTTTTCAGGTTTTATTTTGTTATTATATTTTACTGCTGCAAAGTTAGCAATTTATTTTCAAAGAAAACTATTCTCTATCTGTTACGCTTTTGGTGACAAATATACTCGTAAATTGTAACTGTCAATTAATGAGCAAAGGCATGCTTTTAAAATACAAAAATAGTGTGAATTAAGGAGTTTGTGTGTATAAAATGTAATTTAAGTGTAAAAAGGAAACCAATTTAAGGTGCAGTTACAGAACCTAATACATATCTGGAGAGAATTCTGTAGTCTAATCATTGGATAATAGATAGTAATTTCTTGTTCAGTTGTTTGGTTGAAGGATGAACAATAAAAATATTGTTAATATTTTTTTTAGAAAATGTAGGTTACCCGCAAAAGTGGTTTCCTTCACACTCTTAAAATAGTCTCACATACTCATCTGGGAAGAAAAAGCTGGAGAATTCAGATCTCTTGGAAATCAGCAGCAAGGCTTGTTCTTGTTGGTGACTTGCTACTTGGACAGAGAAGGTGAGGTAGAGCACAGGGCCAAAGAATAGCAAAGAGCTCCCAGCTGCAGTCACTTACATATGTTAACTCTTTACAAACCAAGTATAGCTGAAAGTCATCCTTGAAGCATTTCTCCCTCTCCCTTCTACAGAGCAGTATGGCTAGACCAAGCATCACATCACATCTCAGCTAGCACTCTGAGAGAGCAAGAAATGAAGAAGCTCCAAGCTCCATTTGGAACAGAGCAGAGGGCTTCAGAGCCACTTGTCATATTAATTTTTGCTCCTTCTTTGTTATCCTTGAAAGATCTGTTTGAGTTAGAGCAACATGTTTTGTCTTCCCGAGTCAGTGTTCTGAGGGCTTCTTTGAGGTATGGTTATTATTCTTAACCTGTTTCACTTTTTGTTTTTATTCCCAGCTTATTCTTAATATGTTAATTGACCTTGGCAGCTTAATGGCATCTGAAATTCAGAAGAAAATCAAACCATTAGTGAGGCAACAGTTTCAAAAATAAATCCCGCAAAGCTTGTATATTAATTAATAATGGGAACTGTTTAGAATGGGAACTTAATGGAAACATAAAATAGAAATTATTAAAAGGCGCATGTAAAACCTAATGGAATAAGAAATGGGAAGATTCGCCAGCCTTATGAAAGACAGTAAGCAGCGAGAGGAGTGGAGAGCACACAGCCAGCGGATCCAGCTCCATCACTTAGTGTGGTGTTTGAACAGCTAGTTCTATGAAACAGCACAGTGATACATTCTCTTTCTATTTTATTGCTCTTTTACTTAAACTACACTTCCAAAATATACTTCCAAAGTTCTTTGACTGCATTTGTCTTTACATGTTGGTCCATGACTCGTCTCTCCAAGAAAATGGCTCCCAAGAAAATATAGTTACCGAAAATTATTTTTAATAAGAAAAATTATAAAGTTTTACATATTTCCGAGTGTTTATTGATTTTCAAGATGGGTGAAAATATTAACAACAAGGGAAGTTTCATCTGTCTGTTGTGTTATAAATGGATTAGAACATACTGTATTAAAAGTTGGCTTTGTCCCCTGGAATGGATCAAGATATCTGACCCTTAATCACAAGTGAGAGTTCGTGGACAGCTTTTTAAACTCTTACTCAACACTGAAGCCTCCACAGATTAAAAAGCAGTTGTCACCACTGTCATGCACCTAGCATGTCATCATGTCACCTCTTCATTGTGATCACTAGCCAGACGGATGCTCATATCAAAACACTTCCCCGTTGTTCTTTATCAGTAATCCGGAATCACACTCAGAATTTATCTAAGTAAAGTCCTTTCTTGGTAAACCATGTGTAGTGTCATAGGGACTACATCGAAGACTAGGAACCTTATTTCTGAATTGGAAAGACTGGAAGAATGGGAAGAGAAGATTCTGACAATCCATTGGTTCAGAGTTTTGAACATTACATAATCTCACTAGTGATCCAACAATAGATTTTGTGAGCATTCTACATAATAATGTTTTTAAATGAAAGATAGCTTTGGTTGTCCCATAAATCATCTTTCCAAGAAAACGAACTGTTCTTGCAGTTAGAATGGCAGATGGAACAGCTCTGTCCTAGTGGGGGGGCTGTTATTTCCTGCCAAGGATATTGAGGAAGGAATTATGCTAATCTGTCTATTTTTCTCTGTTGCAAGTAGCTATATATATATCCATATATATCCATATATATATACATATAGAGAGATATAATACACACATGCTATGCACTCATAGGGTGTGATTTTGTTATTTTTTGTCATGGCACATAGTTCAACTTGCATGGAAAGTGTATGAACTATATAAAATTTAAATATTATATATCTAATATATAATATTATAAGGTTTCGTGCTTGTTAAAACTCATAAAAATCCCGAGACAGTGAATGTATAAATAAATTCTTCAGGTATACTTTCTGGCTGCACATTTTCTGAGAAAATGTACACATTATGAGAGGACTCACAAAAGTAGAGATATTTTAAGTCTTTGTAAAGCCAATAGTGAAAGAAGTAAAATGAACCAACGCAATATTACAAAAAAATCATACTCACCATACAAAAAAATCATACTCAAGAATGAGAGGTTAGGACATCCCCAGTATTGGATTTTGACTGTTCCATTTTATTTGCTGAAACACACATACTCGCACATGCATGAACACATATATATATACACACACACAGACACATACATATGTATTATATAAACATAATATATGTATGTATGTATTATACTGCTTAGTTACATCCTGTCATGATAAATGCTCTAACTAAAAGCAGTTTGTAGAGGAAAAGTGTTTATTTCAGTTTGAACTTCAAGATCACAATCTGTCATTGAGAAAAGTCAGAGCAGGAACTGAAGCAAAACAAAGACTGGAAGCAGAGGCTATAGGGTAACACTGGTTCCCGGATTCTCACTGCCTCATGGTTAATGGGTTTCTTTAGAGGCCAGGCCTACCTGGGTAGTAACCCTGAACTGGAACACACAATGGTTCACTGGTTCACACAGTGGGCTGGGTCCTTCTACATCAATTAGCAATGAAGACAGTGCCTCACAGTTGTGCCCACTGGCTAGTATGACCTTGACACTTCCTCAACTGAGGTCCCTTAAAGTGTGCCCAGTTGATACCTGAAGGTAACTAATTCAATGCTTAAAGGCCAATCTGAAATGGGCATTGTAGCTACCATCTGTAATCTCAGCACTTGAGAGGCAGAGGCAGAGGCAGAGGCAGGATAATCATCTCAAATTTAAGGCTAACTGGTCTTTGGAACTTCTAGGCTAGCCAGAACAACATAGTGAGACTCTCTACAAACAACCAGCCCACCAAGTTAAATTTCCAGACCCACACAAAAACAGAGCCTATTTTCTTTCTTTCAAGAACAATAAACAATACTGGTCTTCCATGTTTACCAAAGACCTGGCTTATTCCTGGGTATGTCAAGTGGTCTCAGCCCACACAACTATATCCTATTTTAATATAGTATATTTTATGACAGTTATTTAGTTTAGGTAATCACAAGGGTATTGAAAGAGCAAAATCAGGTTAAACGTTAACTCCTTTGAGATTTTATTTCTTAAGAAAGTGTGAAACTATGAGCCCATTCCTTAAAGTTACAACTTTCCAGGAAACCCTTTATCATAGCCTCCAATCCCAGGATAATATATTTTTTCTGTCCATTATCCCACTTCATAGGACTATAACTGAATCCAATCTCATTCCAAGTACTTTAGGAACCTATGCATTTAATGCCCCTAAATATCCTACACATACTATAAAAATAAACTTGGAAAAATGGATGTGCAGAATTCTTGACCAGACCATGATTTCAGAGGGTAAGCCGTATCTGAGATGTGATGTTTTACTGTGATAGAGAAGCAATAATAGGATATACAGATATAAGCAAGGATATTCTCATTCATGTCAGATTTCTCTATTTTGTGATCTCTTCTTGATTGACGAACGATACTGATAAGACACAAAACCAAACTTTTACACTTGTACTTATTCAAGATACTTCAGGTCATGGTGTGCTGATAAATACAGGTGTTTCCCAACCTAAAGGTTTGTTTCCTCCTTCATTTGTACTAAGTCATTTTCTTGGCTATCTCTTCCCTAAGCAATGATTTGTAGACAAAGATTCAATGTAAAAGAAGGCTTCAACACTGACAAAGTACTGGAATACCCAGGTCCACATGGAGGACCAATCTTCTCACAATTTTTAGATTTGGAGTTGGG
This sequence comes from Grammomys surdaster, assembly GCF_004785775.1. Lineage (NCBI taxonomy): Eukaryota > Metazoa > Chordata > Mammalia > Rodentia > Muridae > Grammomys > Grammomys surdaster. The sequence continues at coordinate 2,714,908 of NW_021604791.1, read as the reverse complement.
TATTATGGCTCACACGTATACACTCAACTCTCTGGAAGCAGATGCTGGATGACTGCTCCAAACTCAAGCCACCCTCCACAAAAAGACCAAGGAAAGTAGTCAGTCAGTATGTGAAGCCTGCTAGTGTGGCGACCAGCAACAATGGTTTTGTTAAAGTTACTCTTCCTATAAAGACAAACAAACAAAAGCTTCACATATCACACAGAAAATGAAGATACATGAAATACCAACATTTGGGAGGCTGAGGCAGAAGAATGCAAAAAAGTCTAGGTCATTTTAGGATAAAAATAAATAAATAAATAAATAAATAAATAAAAAACAAACAAACGTACGCATGGCATTTTATGCCTTTGCTCTCAACAGCACTTTCAACATACAGATATGTTCCTGAAACATTAAAAGTTTCAAAGGGAATTAAAAAGTTGGACATACAATCTGACTCTAATAATTATTATCAGCTAATTAAAGCAGACAGTGTAGGGAATGCTTGAACAGATTCTTGTCATCAGAAGATCGGCAGTTAGGGTGATGAAGTATGTTGAGGATGATAAACAGTGATAGTTCTTTGCTACATAGTTTTCCAAATCTATAAACAACGCATCACAGAGAATTTACTCAGAAATAGGCTCATTAGTAGGAAACTTGTCTGTCCCTCCCTAGGAAGGCTGATAGGAGGAGGGTATGTGTGTGAAATTCATGTTCTTTGATGGATCCCTGAATCTCCCACTTACTTTTTTCTATAAACTTAATCTATCCCTAAAGCATCTAGGAAAAGAAGGAGTCATGGAATCACCAGACTTGGGTAAGGAAATTTGTAACTTTAAGGAATGGGCTCACAGTTTCACACTTTCTTAAGAAATAAAAACTCAAAGGAGTTAACATTTAATCTGATTTTGCCCTTTCAATACCCTTGTGATTACCTAAACTAAATAACTGTCATAAAATATGCTATTTATGCAATTTACCTTTAGATCTCCGGTCTATCCTAGTGATATTGTTTGTGAGAGACAGAAGGCCTTCATCTAGATACTGTTTTTACCATGTACATAGCTAGTTGGTCCAGCATAGTTGGCTAAATTAACTCTTTCTGCATCTTCTGAATTACCTCTTATTTCTTGATTAGTAACTTTCCCTTGGAAACAGTGTTTTCTTCTTGTAGGACAAGTCTGAACATGTGTAGAAATGATTTTTGAAAGTCACAATGGGGGGGTCATGTTTTTGTATCAAGCTGGTAGAGGTGAAAGTGGAGTGTCTTCCCTTCCACATCACAGTTATCTTTCCTCCCAATGCCAATAATTGTATGGTCAGGTAAAATTCAATTTTTCTCATCTCCATGTTTGCCCTCCCCCTCCCCTTCCCCCTTCCCCTCCTCCCTCCTGCTGAGTGAAGGACCTGCTTTTAAGTGTTGTTTGCATACCCGGTGAGACTTCACTGGAGAGAGAGAAGTTCTTCATTCACACATCCTTGGCTCTAGACCTCCTCATTGCTTCTGATCTGGTGCCTCACACCACAGGTGACAGCTTATAGTTGCCCAGGAGCTGAATGGATCAGTAAACCTCCAACTTACATTAGCTGCTGATTCTGTGGTTCCAGCCTTAGGCAGTCATGCAAGGACTTTGAGGAAAAGCTGTCTTTTTACAAGGCCAGAAGCAAAACCTATCAGTGACCATAGTAAAAAAAATATGCAGGACCTGTGATTTCTGTGGAGAAGGTTCTACAGAGGAAGAAACCAAGCTGTTCTTACTTTAAGTCCTACATTTATTCATACCTTTCTTTGTTACCATAAAGCCCTGGAACCAATGAAATTAAGACATAACAATTAGCCACACATGGATAGGGGCTTTTAAAAGTTGTTTTCTCGGCCCTCCAATAAAATAATTTTCAGTCTTTGATAATAAAGGCCACTGTTTCTCAGCAGTGCACTAAGTGGCAGATGGATTTAGTTTGTTTCTACCTTCCACTTTCTGGATATGTGCTCTGCAAAGTTATAGTTGAGAAATACCATATATTACCCTTCCACCAACCGTACAGTGAAGTAGCTCCCAGTTACTCTTCCATCAATTGATACTTACTGTGAAGGTACTGTGTGCCAATCTTGGGGCACTAATGATACCATAACAAATAACTGTTCTCAGGAAGTGTGTTTCCATATAGGAAGATAGATTGCAAAGTATTATAAATAATTTACTAAGAATAATTCCAGAGAGTGATCACTGTAATGAGAATAATGCAGATTATATCTGTGTAAATGTACTTGAGATTTGAAGATTGCTTCCAGTACATTCATTATATACTGTTAGTCCCCTGTGGAATTATAAGAAGGACAGAAAGCTATTTCCTGAAGTCAAAAGGTATTGATATGTTTACTTTCTTCTTGAATATATTACAGTAGATTTATCTTTTCATATCATGTTAGTACAGTTTTGAATGACACATATTGAACTGTGAAGTGCTATTGCAAATCAGTTGAGAGATAAATAGACTATCAGTTAATCATAGTTACTGATTGGAAAATGAAAGAGAAAGGTTGAAAAGCTTCTTCTCTGAGTAGAGTGAGGAGGGTCTATAACAATTTTATTAACAGTATATCTTCTTCATAAGTCATCCATTCCTCTCCAGTGTGATTTATACACTAAAGATAAACGTTAAGATTGCCAGCACCATGAAAAGTACTTGGAATTCATCTGAACTCTCTCTATGTCTATGTGTGTGTGCGTTCGTTCTTTAGTACATCTTAATAACAGTTCACATGAACTTAAGATATGAATTTTCTTTCTGGTTTGCTAAATGGCTAAAAGTTTAGCTTCTCAACATACCTAATCCGGACTATGCTATCACATCTGCACAGTCATAATCTCCAAATTGTGCTGAAGATATGTGAGATAACTCAGAAAGTTTGGATTGATGAACCAATTTCACTGGTTGAGTCAGCATCCATTCCAAGAACCAGTAAAACATGCACACTGTGTGCTGAGGGCCTGGTACTCTGTACTGTGCAGATAGTCCTGGCTGTCCTGCACTGGAGAGGAGGCATCGGATTCTCAGTTATTGGGTAAAGAGTCATCAGAGTACTTCGTCAGGATGAAGGTGCTACATTATCTAGTTCACCACAACCATAACTATAGTGTCCAAGGGAGTTTTGTCAGAACTGAGGAGCTGCAGATGTGAAGAGTCTCTCACATATATTTCTATGTTTTTCCACTGGGAAATTTAATATTCTAAGTTTATGTAAAATTTTTCAAATAGTATAATTTCATGGTGATGATAACAATAACAAGTCCACTACATATTTATTCTGGCTTTTTTTTTTGTAGCAATCCCTTGTTAATTCTGCTAATTTTCTTGAAACAAACCTGAAACTAAGATTCTAACGTACTTACCCAAAATGACAACTGGTGAATGGTGTCTTCAGGAAAAAGGAAATACAAGTTCTTTGGGATTCCTTTGGTGAAAATCACAAGAAAAAAGTTGTTAGACATGGAGCAGTTTACATCCATTACAGAAACTGTAAAACCTGTGGGAGAAATGCAGGGAGAAGATCTTTAAAAATTCAGGCATAATTTTACAGTTATGTAAGGCAAAATTTTCCAAAATACATTTCAAGAATGAATGTACACGGTTCAAAATCATTTAGTACATTTAAAAAATATAACTAAAGGTCATCTTGTTATCAAAAAGCCATGTAAAGTAGCTTAATAGGACATTAGGTAAATATGTTGGTAACTGTGGTGCTATTAAGTAATTTTCCAGAAGAAAATTTCAGGCACATATTCAATTAAATTATTTGCTAGACTAGGTCTGTCAGATTAACATTAATGCAGAAGACAGCCATCATTTGTTATAATTAAAACTTAGAGCAAAATTATTGAATTTGCTTTTAAGGAAAACAAATTATATGGAATAAAAATAACACACTAGATCATGAATTTAATGTGGGCTCAGTATTTACATATAAAAACTATCTTTCTTTTGGACATTTAGGATTCTCTGTTTGGGGGAGCTCTTTCTCAGGTGCTTTTGGGTAAATGTATAACACAGTGTGTGTGAAGACCAAACCAAGCAGTGCATATTGACATTAATGGGAATCTCTCAGCTAAATCTCCTCATGCTGTGCTAAAAATGTACCTCCTGATGTTTCAGTAGTTTTCCAACTATCCTTGATGATAAAACAGTATTATTACAGTCTGCATTATAAACATATATTTAGATAGTTTAAAATATTCATTTGATATGTGGTTCTGTGGATTGTTACATGGAGCTCAGACCTCGTACTTCACATTTTAATAATGAAAATCATGATGCTTAATGGACGAAACTATAAATTTTACTTCAAACAAGGCGGAGATGCTATGTTTCACTTTGAGTTCATTTTTCTCCTTACTTCAATTCTGAGAGGAAGCCACTAAGGTACAGAGAGAAAGCACCCAGAGTATTAGTTAATACAGAGATCTCAGTTAGAGGTATGCTGGGAGCATTCTTCCTTTCCCAGTTGTCTTTATTTTTAATCTGCACACTAGCCCAGGCTTCAGAAGCATTCTGTCTGGTGTAAGACACACACTAAGTTTTACTAAGAGCTTTCCCCCTAATTTTATTGGTGTGTGTGTGTGTGTGTGTGTGTGTGTGTGCATTCTGAAAAGTATGATCCCACAGCCTTCCCTATTTTCATTTACTGATCCTGGAAATTCTTTGTATTTTCATACTCTGCAAATTTTCAATACAATGAATCAAAACCTTCTGAAAGTCTACATAGTTAGATATTTGCCCTAGCAGATGTTGGTTTGGAGTAGTATCGTTTATTTATAGAACCCGGTGACTTTGTCCTTACCAAAACATGGTCGAATTCTTCACTAAAGAATGGTAATAGAGCATTTCCTGTCTACGGCTTTCTGGCTAGGGAGCTGCAAGTGAAAGTCATTACAGTTTTGTTTTGCTTGTTAGCATCTTCATTTGCTATATACAACTCTTGGTGTAGGAAACTTCTTAGCAGAGCTAAAGGAAGGATAAGACATTCCGAACATCTCATTATACTAGTTGAAAGAGAACACTTTAAAAGTTTGATAGTGTGTCTAAATCATGGGAACCAGAATGGATGTTATTGAACGTATTTTCTGACTTTGGTAGAATGATAGAATAATCTTTTGACAGACCAGCTCATAAAGTTTAGACTTAGTACGACTGCTGCTGTTTGAATGTGTCTGAAAAAGGATGAAACTGGATAGATGTTACCTAAACTAGGAAGAGAGATAGGGTGGAGATCGAGAGATGGCTAAGGAACAGAAGAAACTAGATGTATCTTCTACCCTCAACATTTTACACACAGACAGAGACAGAAAGAGAGAGATGGAGAGGGTAGGGAGAGAGGGAGATGGAGAGTGGGGAATTTCTAACATCCTGGAGAAAAATCAAATATTTAAGAATGACTAAATATCTTGGAGCAGGAGATCTGAAGATAAATTAATCACTTGACTAAATTTGGCGAAGTACAATACTGTAGATTTGTTGAGAGTGCTTTCTCAGGTTAAGGTTACCTTGAACATCTCCTGGGATATGGAGAGTGAACTTAAACAATTTGATGAATATGTAGAGTAGTTGATTTCAATATTCAAGTAATGAAATAACGTGTTCTTACACACCTTAAGAAAAGAATGGTTAAAAATCATTAACCTCACCTGACCACTGAGGTGATTCTTGAAGCTCTAGGGTCAGATTAGATGACTAAAGAGAATCAAGTGGAGCAGCAGGCCGAGTAAAAGACAACCAGTTAAAGGGGCTAACACAGGACTTGAGGGTTTAGGAAGAGATTGATAACATGATATGCAACTAGGGTCTGGTTTAAAGAAAGATAAATTAATCAAAAGAATAATGTTTCTCTAAATTATTGACATGTAGAGTGAGAAATGACATTTCAATTGGCTATCTGTTACTCTGTTCAATATTTTCAGAGATGAATTTGAACTTTAAAATATTGAGATGTGAATAAGAAATGAAGAAGTAGAAGTGGCTGTTGTGACTGTTGAAATATCTTCTAAGGAATTGGCATGGAGAGGCATCTCATACAATGGCAAGGAAAGGTGGAAGAGTTGGGAACATGTTTTATTGTTGATTTGTTTCACTGGATTGTTAAAATTTTGCATACATTAATCATTAGGAAACTCGTTTAATAGTTAGCCCATATTGGATCGCTCCTGACAGTTAAATGGGCTATTAGTATTCCCTAGGGGATAACAGGCACAATTGTGCCCGTTGAATAAGTGCCCATTAATTGTTGAGGAACTCACGCTTAGTAAATTTAAGTTGTAACCTTTTGGGAAAACACCCTAAGGCAGCATCAAGATCTTTTAGATCCTTTACGGTAGCTGGGCTTTACTTTATGATATTTATTCCTCAAGTAATTAGATCCATAATATTTTTTATAAGGATTTGGTCACATGCGTAGGTAAAAATTGATAGGTCATTTTATATATAATGAATGGTTTGATTGTATATAAAAAGACATTTTACAGCAATTAGAAAGAAAGATAACATGTATCTTATATATTTTTCCAGTGGAATATATCTAGTAAGAATGTGGTTAGTCATTAAATATTCCAAACTGCAGGATTTTCAACATTATTCACTTAGTTGTTCAGGTTAACATGTTATCACTTCAGATATAGCAAACAAGACTGTATAAGTCTTTGATGAAACCTCATTTGTGTATTTCAAGCTATTGTATTTCTGTATCTGTTGTTTTCCAGAATAATACGTTAGTGATGTTAGTTAGTACGATTTGTCTTTCATACTAACTCTCTCAGTTGTTTTGGATCATTAAGTTATTGAATTTCTCCACTGATCCTCTTGCCTCGTGTACTATTCTGCATGGTCCCTCAAGCTGAGCACTGACCACAATCAGTGGTGGGAAGTGAACAGGACTGCTCTGGGTCCTGTTGTACTCTGTGCAGGAACTCCATCTAGAACACTGGATTATCATCTGTATTAGGACTTGATCAGCTTTCAATGACCTGGGATTTGGATGACTTGAATGTCTGCCGTGAGGAATTTTTTGATCACCCAAGGAAATGACTTGCAATAAATGTATTGATTCTTTATTATCTTTCTGCTCTTCTGCACAACTAGAGAAAATGATCCATATTTAAACTCTGTCCTTAGAAATGGAGTAAAACAGTCCTCAACTCATTGCGACAGTCTTATTGTGATAGCCTTAAAAACTTTCATGAAGCAAAAGAAACTTTACAGTTGAAAGAAAATAGGCAAATTTAAATGTCTAGTATAAAGTCTGTTATATTACAAATAACTTAGATATTTTCATAATTTTTTATATTATAAATAACCTTTGGGAGCAAACCTTTAAACACAGATGTGTTGGTGATTGTTAAAGTCTAAATCACAGCTGGATAATTTGTGCATATTCCCTGTTCTTTGATTCTGTTTGGCCTCTTTTTTTTTCAATGTGAGACTCTTGGAGTTCTTAGCCTCTGTGCAAGTGTCAAAAATAGGTATTTTCATGACAACACACATTTTGTCTTCTTAAATATTTTGTTTTTTATTTACAAATTCTAAGTAACACAATTATTATTTTCAGTGTGGTAGATAATGTCATATGGTACGTTGACTGAGATATATGTATCTAGGTATCTCACACATTTCCAGTGGATGTGGTTATAGGTGTTTGGGATGAGCACATATATTGTGGCAGCGAGTAAGGTTGATGACAGCCTTTACCACTGAGGTCACCCATCTAGGTGAGACCCCATATGGATCAAAGTGGAAGAGTAGTTGGGAAGTTGTCACCTTTCTATTGAGATGAGCTGTCCATCTTCACAAGTCATATAATAACTGAGCACTTAGTTCTTACATTTTCTGAGTAGGATTTACCTTATTGGCTCTCCTGATTTTCACAGCTTTTGTTCAGATTGAAAACAATGCCATCAAATTTCTGGTTTTCAAAGGACAACATATGAGATTCTTGGGCTTCATAACGATGTGAGGTGTGTGTGTGTTGTGTGTGTGTGTGTGTCTGTGTGTGTGTGTGTGTGTGTGTGTGTGTGTGAGAGAGAGAGAGAGAGAGAGCGAACGCGGGAGGGGGTGGTAGAAGGGGAGAGGGAGAGAGAGTTTTTGCTCTATGTCTCTGAGTAGCTGTGATGTAATTAGCATTGATGAACTCTGGTGTGTGAAATCTGCTAGAGTCGTTGGCAAGGGTTGTGTTGGCAATGTCTCCAGCATCAAATGATATGTGAAAATTTGAACAGAAGAGGTAATGGTAAAAAAGCCACTTGTATGCATGTTTTGTAATAATTGTGTCACAATCTTAGGATAGTTACAAATATTTTCTCTTTTTTTATATGTATCTATAGTACACATATATAGTACAAATATAAGTATATGTGTACTGTAAATTTTATTATTCTCAACATTGTTTTTCAACAGTTCTGAAAATTTTCCTTGATAAGCACTTACTAATAATGGGTAATAATTTTTACCCTTGATTTAATGCAAATTTATAACCCATGTTTGTGCCTTAAAATTTGTTTTAAAGTCAATTTTAAAAGACCCTATGTACATTTTATCATGTTTCTTCTGTTTTATGTTTTGTGAGAAAATGTCAATTCATATTTTTTGGCTCAATTTGTAGGATGATTTTCTTCATCTCAGAAGTATTACTATTTCATTGATTATGAAATATTTTATGATTAAATGTATTTGAATGGATTCTTTTTGCTATATAGATAGGTAGTTTTTAACATAGTGAGCTTGTAAGCATAATGGAATGTTCAGGTGGAGAAATATGTATTATAAATTAGAGTAGCATTATATATAATAAGGCTTTCAAAGTATTTCTTTGATACATGTAAGTTTTTGCTGGAAATATAAAAGATGAAGTTACCTGTGACATTCCGTCATGTCTCACTCTGTCTCCAGGGCAGGTAATAAACTTCAACTTGATCTTTTTCTTTCCTGAGTTTGTGTAACAGGAGAGCAAGTTCTGAGGCATTTTAGCAGTACTGTTAATTAAGGAACCATAGGAGTCTACCATGGTATAAAAAGGGCAATTTTTTGTCAAAATTTACTGTCTCAATATCTTTGTTTTTATTTAAAAAAATGTAAATAATTTCCAGGGTAATCAGCTCATAATGCAGAAGAGAAACATATTCATTTCACAAGTGAAGTTTGAACAGGAATTATTATCCATGAGTAAGCAAGTGCTTGAAGATTGATTCTTAATGTGTGTAATCACTCCCATTAAGTTGGTTTGAAATTGAACTATTAATTGATGAAATGTGAGAAGAAAACTTTAGTGGCCTTGGACTTCTTTTAAGAATGTAAATATTTATTTGAATTCAACTGAAAACATCACTGTTACATTGGCGATTTTGAGAGTTAAGGGATCAAAAATGTATAAAACGTGAACTCCTTAACTCCGTATTTTCACTTTTGTTACTAACTTTTTTTAATAGTTTCACCCCTTAAATTGTAAGTAGTGTATAATAAAAATGAAATAGCTTGTTTGACAAGAGGACTGAGTAAAGGCGATTACTGCCATTCCTAGAGAACTGAGTTTATTTCCCCAAGACATATAAGGCTCAAAGAAAGAACTGACTTCAAGAAGTTGTTCTCCGAAAGCATGCCTTTGCACACGTGCATGTACTCAAATACATACACACATACCCCAGTCATAATTTCAGTAACAGAATTTTAAGTTTCTGAGATGTGCGTACATGTGCAGACATATACATACATACATACAGAGAGAGAGAGAGAGAGAGAGAGAGAGAGAGAGAGAGAGAGAGAGAGAGAGAGAGAGAG
>NW_021604791.1:2671005-2705094 GCF_004785775.1 Grammomys surdaster | reverse complement strand
GAGAGAGAGAGAGAGAGAGAGAGAGAGAGAGAGAGAGAGAGAGAGAGGGATTGATTGATTTCTGAAGCTTCAGCTTTAAGACTTCTAGGGACAGTATTCTGAGCCCAGGGTCTACTTTGTTTACAGATATTTAGAGAATACTGATTCATTACTCACTTTTTTTTTGTTAATCCTATATCTCTTTTCCTGGAAACCTAAGAAGGCAGAGTGCAGAGAGTTAGTTGGAATTCTGTCCGTAAATAAGGTTTGATTTGTGTCTGGAGTAAAAAGTGTAAAGGCTGGTAGCTGCTAATGACTAAAATGAGCTATGGGAACATTTGTTCAAATATGTGGTTGCAGGTTGTCACAAAATAAAAATATCACTTAAATTAGCAGTGATTCTTGTGATATATTTGAGTCAGCTTTTACCTTGAATATAAGTCTCTCCACTTAGTAGGGTGGAAAATTAGCCATTATACCTACCCCAGAATCCCATTTACAATAACACATTTTATGCCCTCTTCATATACTTCATATTAATTAGAAAATGCAGATTAAACTAAACCACAACAAAAAATAAAGCTGTCACCTCTAGCTTGGCAGATCCTGACTTACAAAAACACGCTTGTGTGTGAGATCAAGGTTAAAGAATTTACGGTTGTTGAAGGCTCCGATGATTGGGTTGTTGGCAGGGTGAAAGAATCCGTGTTCCATTAATGGGTGAACTTCTCACCCATGTGATAAATAGTATACTTTACAGAGGGATAAAATGATGAGATTTATTTGCTCTCTTTGGAGAAATGAAGCAAGGTGCATACTGCCATCCTGATTTTAAAAGCTACCATCTTACTAATATACATTCATAAAACTGGCCTTTGAGAGTCTAAGTTTGTTGGAAGGACACATGAAAATGTTTGCTTAATCTATATTTTCTGTCATCACTTTTGTTAAAAATTGAAAAGAAATGTATAATATTGTTCCAGCTCAGACAAGTATAACACTAGTATTACTGTTAGCCCTAGTATTTTGAATACAAACTCATCTGTAACATCATGCTCAGGACACAAGATTTGAGTTCTGATATTTTGAATTGTATAAAAAATGAGATTTTGCTTTATTTAATGTTCTACTATTTAAAATACATAGAAGTTACCACAAGGCATATAGTACAATATAAAAATCATAGCAATAAAAAAGTCATCTTAGTTGTGTTGAGGAAAGTCATTATATCATGGTGTCTTTTTTAATGGATACATTCTTCTGGTCTTTCTCAACCCTATAATTTTATTGAGCTGCATAATTTTTGTAACACTCAAATATTTTCCAATATGTGGTCTGATTTGGAAATTAAGTTTTTAAAGCACTTTCTAAAATATAACTTAGTTCTCTATCCAAGAATTAGAATAAATATTATCGAAGCTCAATTTCTGAGATGTGGCTTTAGCCTGGAAATTTTCATGAGTTCTTTCTCCATTCTAGAGGAAGCAGGAAGGAAACAAAAAAGATACTGTGTGGAATAGAGCTGCTTGTTGGAGATACTACTTCTTCACAGCAAAGCTTAAAGGAATAGATTTGGCATGAAAGGAAAATGAAAGGAAACACATTAAAGTTTAATTAGGAAGAAGAGTTAGAATCCTGGCTATTAAAATAGCTCCTTGATGAATCTGTCAAGGGAATAACCTCCTTTCTAATGCAAGTAGAAGTCTACTCCATGAGTCGAAAAAAGAAAAAAATCCCTCCAAAGTAAGATTTCTGTGCAAGTCCAGGGATACTGAGAATGACATCTATAAATGTTTCCAAGCGGCTTGCTTTTCCTTTTAAAAAATTGCTTATGTGCAACCATAAAAAAACCTGTATAATATGTAATTAAACATTCCTAGAGAAGATTATATATCTAGGTCTTTTTAAAAGTGAGGTTAGAACATGATACCAGGACTGCTCTATTTATCATGCTAGGTTTAAGAAGAGATTTTTTTTCCGTCTTAATAGATTGAGAGGTGATGAAATCTCATTTTATGTTATATCCTACCTCAGAATTGATTAAAGCATTTCTAAGTCTGTGTGTTACAATACTGGCCTTCTCATTTCAGACGTGAATAACGGCTATACACCACCTAAATTTAATACAAAAACTTAGAAATGACTTGTAAATTACAAAAAAAAGTCTCTGCTTTTTTTGACAGAGAGGTTTCTGGCTTATTAGGGGGAAAAAACCTGTCATAATATAATGTTGAGTTAAGAGTTATCTGTGTATCTTTTACAAAAACATCTAAAAACATCATCTTTATTAGTCAACCCTCTCTTTCTCTCTCTCTGTCTCTCTTTCTCTCTCTGTCTCTCTCTATATATACATCTATATGATATATAGCTATCTCTATCTATCTGTGTATCATATATATGTGATTTGGAGCTGGGTGATGAAGTTGAGACTTTCATCACTTGAAGGAAGGGTATCTCCAAATAAAGAGGCGTAATGCATAGATTCAATTTCATTCTGTTATGCCCTTATGATTATCTTTTTTTTTTTAAAGAAATGCTATTCAGTGTTTAATATTGTCACTTAAAGGAGCAGACTCAGCATACACCTCAAAGTGTGGCTGCATTTCATATTTCTTCATTCATCAGCTAGTTCAATTATAAATGCATGAGTACGGCACACAGCTATTCAGGTCAAAGTCCCTTAAAGGACGGATATGCCTGTAGTACAGTTTACCCATCTATTAACATCCTGAAATGTCAAAAGCTTCATTTTTTAAAAAAACTAGAACGTCAGTTTCTTTTTTACTTAGAGCAATTAAACCAGCACGAAAAAGGAAGAGCTTTGACAGTTGTATCTGTCAGTGAAAGACTGGCTGATGGTTTGAGGAAATTGGAATAAATGCTCAAATATGTGTTAAGGAGTCTTCAGCGTATGTGTCTAGGACAAGGTGAGACAGATAGTGAAGCATGGTCAGTGTGGGTAAGGGAACACAGCTTTGGTGTTTCCAAACTGCGGGTTCTGAGGACTACTTTTTAATTCCTGTAAACTCTTCCTTTAAGCTCTTACATGATGCCTACCTCCCAACAATGTTTTGAGACATGGCCCCACCATGTCATAAGCATCATAACCAGGCAACCCACAAACTCATAGTTTCTGAGTCTCCCAGGCACTGAGATTGCAGGAATGTAATACCATACTTGGTTTCTAAGTGGCCTCTGAATTAAAAGCCAGTGTATCATTGAGGTTCCTTGGGCAATGACGTGTTCTGTTTATGTTTTACTCTCGTGTACCTGACCTTGTGATCTCATAATTTTTAATTTTATTAATAACTACAAGTTTTACTCATTGTAAAATTTAATAATTTTAAACCATGTGCACTTGCGTACATGCATGTATGTGTATAAAATTATGTAGAGAACAATGTAATATATATGTATGTATATGTGTATTATATATTTAATACAGAATGTATACAATGCATCCTACGTACAGGTAAAATGTAGTGTCAGCAGATTAGATCTCATCAGAAGGAAAACCAAAGTAATTTATTCCTGGTCTAAATATGACAGTGGCCCTGGAACTTGTATGCAGGTTGCCGTAAATGACATTCTCCAATGAAGATATTGTCTTAATACAGGAGAAATTAAGGTTGTATCTTGGTGTTCTTAATCTTGCTAATAAGAGAATTTAAGAACGGGCTTAAATGGATACTTAAGGACACTTTTCTTAAACAGACAAACAAGCAAGCAAGCAAACAAACAACAGGGCAGACAGCCAGTAATGCCAGCGGTTGCCTAGAGGAGAAGGGGGACTAGCAGAGAGCTCATCCCTTAAATCACATGGAGGTCAGACATGGGACAAGCAGCCCCATCATGGTGGCGCTTAAGAAAGATTAAGGAAGCCCCAAACATTGGTCAAACCCAAAGTGCTTGGGAAAGCATACTTAGAAAAGAGAGAGCAAGAGGAAAAGGATGATTTATGTTTTATTGAATAATTTACAAAAGTGGGCAGACATGACTTTGAATGGTTGTGTCCTTGTAAACCACTCTGGTAAGGCCAAGGTTTCTGGGATAGAAAACTGCAGGATCTTATTAAAGGACTGGTGATTCTGACCATCTTTTTAGTGCGGCTTAAGGGGAACCAGCCTTCCGAGTGGTGCTCCTTTGGCCTGATGATTGACTTGATGCAACTAGAATAATAGGTCTCTGTCCAGGGTTAATATTATAACCTCTTGACTATGATTTGTTGTTGTTTACTTTTTTTTTACTTTTTATTTATCAACATTGTTGCTATTTTAATAGTTAAATGAATTTTTATAAACCCAGAAGAAAGTTATACTCAATGCTGATTTTTTTTTTTTTTGCTTTCAGAGTCATACATTGGAAGAATATGTAGGCAGCCTATAGTAAAAACATGAAATCGCCATTAAAATATCTCATGCATTATCCAGTGACATTACTGGCCTTGCTGGAAGCTAGTTGTGCACTGGTTAGCACATCACAAATAGTTTACTTGAGGTTGACAATGGATCATTTAAAGGGGACTAAAGATACGCCAAGATAATTCATCTGGGAGTCTGTAGCATTTCGACTGTAAAAGACTCCACAGTTCAGAAGTTCTCCTACTAGAAGGAAGAGTTGGCTCTGACCCTCACACGCTGCTGTACTTGAGAGAGTGAGTGGTCCCTGTACCTCACCTGGCCAACACAGTTCTTTCGTTATTGGTGGTGTTTGCATGTTGTTTTTTTTTTTTAAGCTTAAGAAGTCCTCATTCTCTGTCAGCTTTATAGAATCCTCAGCATGAGTATAGCTTTAGCCCTTTGGGTATTTCAATTCTCAATATCAAATATAGAATATACACAAAGAGCTTCCAAACAATTCAGTAATATTAAGATAGGGGAGAGATTCCACAAGCTGAACATAGCCAGGTTTTCAAACTGGTAGTAAGATATAAACAGCTTCAGTAAATCCCCCTGAAGTGCTTTGGTTTTGTCAGAGAATGAATGGATGGATGTTTCTCTTTCTCAAACAAGAGTTGGTTCTGATTGGGGAGCCTTCCTTTATGACAACATTACACCCCAAACTGACAAATGGTTGGTAAATTGAACATTTACAAGGGACTAGGATGGCTGTGAGTTAGCCCAATGACGGGATTATTGTAGGTCCACTTCCCAGGGGCCCACCCAATGCAGCCGAAAAGGAGTGCATGGTGCTGGGAGTGGGTGCAGCTTACATGGCCTAAGACAGGGCTCTCACCCTCCTTTCACCCACATCGGAGTCCCTTGACGTTGCCCATCGTCAACAGCCTAAAACCTTCGACCATCGATGTGACTCGTCTCACATCAGTGTTTTGGGGTTGTGAACTTGTCTAAGACCCCCCCATAATTAGACATCCAAATTCAAAACTCACATAGTTGGGATTGAACATAAGATGCCTTCTCTAACTAAACAGAGAAGGGGGAGATGCCAGAAGCCAGGACCCTCGCCCTAACCCTCACCCCCTACCTTTCCCCACCTGCACAATGTCCTCTGAAGCTTGGCAACTGCAAGATCCTGCTTAGCAACTGCAGATAGACTCAAAGCAGTGTACCATATCTTCTGAAGAATAGCAGGGAGACCATAACTCAAGCAGTGTACCATATCTTCTGAAGAACAGCAGGTAGATCATAATTCAAGGCAGTGTACCGTATAGACCATGACATGTTTCAAGGCATAGGCCAAGAAGATTTTGTACTTTTCCACCACCTGGCCCCTCTTACCCCCTCCCCTTGTAAAACATGCTATAAAAAAGCATTTCATGTTCAAAAATAAATAAATTATTTATAAAAAAATATATAATAAAGAAAAAAAGAACATGTTATTTGAAAAAAAAAAAGCTTATCTTTCCTATATTCACTGTTGACCTCTTGAACTTCATCTTAGCGAGAGGTAGCCCAAGTAGAAAAATAAAATAAAATAAAAAACAAAAAAAAAACCAAAAAAAAAAGAGTTGGTTCTGGGCAATGGTTTGTGTGTCACTCGCACTCAGTAAAGATACAAAATAATGCCTGTGTGCCAGTGTTGTGAGATTGTTCACGTAGTCATGGAGGACTTGTGATGCTGTCCCGCTCTAGTTCTCAGATTCCCGTTCTTCCAGGAGTAGTGCCCCAAGAAGGCTGGTTGTCCTCCTCTCCCTTAGGCAGAGTGAAGGGCACAGGTTATTATGGTAGCTTGTTTGCCTCAGTGTCAGGGCTGGGAGGTGGGAGGGTGAAACCGGACTCATTAGGCTTTTCAGTGTATGCGTTTGTTGGTCCTCTGTCAAGCTGCCAGCCCTCTCAGTGGGATAATCTACCAACATTCAGGGTGGCTGCATTCACTGTACCCATTCTGCTCGGGACCTCCATTAAGACTGGGTTTTGAATGCAAAGCTTCATGATATCTGGGTATAAACAGTATGCCAGGCAACAAAGACATCTTTTGTATTTCTTAATCTTATAATCCCAGTGTTTTTTTTTTTTCCACAAGCTTTGAAGAGGGGATTTTCTGAAAATAAAAAGGAAAATACACAGTTCACTACCCTTTGTTGTGTATTCTCATAAAGTAGCATTTAGGTGGAGACTTTGTGCTGTGTGGTTTTTCTAGTTTAAAAAAAAATGTTCCTTAGGCAAAAATGGGTGAAATTCCTGGCTCCTTTTCTACCTGTGGAGGTGTGAATGAATCAGCCTTTGTTTTCTGGGGTTACCCTGCCTGGCAGGTTGCTTTATTGGTTATTCCTGGCAAGTGCTTTTGAAGTGCCTGTCTGGTCCCTGCAAGATCCTCCTGTTTTGTCCACTTTGGTTCTGCGCAGGTTTCATTTCTGCTCTGTCTCCTCCAGGGACTTTGGTCTCCTGGCGATCACCTCCTTTGTCTGCTCTGTTTTTTTTCTCTTTTTCGGGCAGGTGGGGCTGAGTGGGTTGAAGTATCTTTGGAATAAAGGTCACTGACAAAATAGCCAGGAAGCAGGCAGGTGAGAATTACAAATTAAGCATGGAAGATTTGCTTGCCTTCTCTGCAAGGTCCTGCCTGGTACTTCAGAGAGGGGGAAGAAAAAGCATCAACATAGGGATGGTGTAACCCTTTTGGGGGCCTGTGTTTTGTTGAGTTTTTTGGTCACTGCCTATGTGGATGCTTGTTGGGGTTTGTGAAGGTCAAAATGCTCCCCTGTTCAATTCCTCTGTTGAAGCCTTTAGCTCCGATGGAAATGAACTGTGTGCTCACTTCTTATACAGGGATCAGTGTAAAGGGGTATTTAAATGATCTCATGAGAATTCATTGACTGCTTGCTGTGTACTTGTTTCGGATGCAGTTTCTCGTCTTACAGATGAACAGATGAACAGACACACATGACTTTGAAAGCCAGCTCTTCCTCTGGATATTCGTTGGCTTTTTAAGATTATTTAAAAGCCTTTAGTACTATGTGTCTTGATTATTTGGGAAGAGCACTGACCTGCATAAATTCTTACATGAAGTTTTATGCATATGTATGTGCACATCTGTATATGCACACATTCTAAATATAGCAATGTCTAGTGATAACTTAAGTACAGATGAGTATGAGATTTTTTTTTTTTTGAGACAGGGTTCCTTTGTGTAACAGTCTTGGCTGTTCTTCAACTTGCTTTGCAGATCAGGCTGCCCTTGAACTCACAGAGGTCCATCTACCTCTGTCTAATAAGTGCTGCGACTAAAGGTACGTGCCACCAGGCCTGGCTGCACATGAGAAAGTCTTAAATCTTTGACACACCTTAGTTAAAGTGAAAGGTCCTTCTACTTTTCACTTTAATATCTTCATAGTAGTTGTTTAAGACTTTCCATGTCAATATAAAATTGAGGAAAAATTATGGTTTTGTGTATACCTACAGTTTATATATACATGAAACATATGTTTAAATGTTCAGTGTTTATGGTCAGAAAAAAAAAGAAGACAGGAGAGGAAGAGGTAGAAAAAAAGAGAGATCAACCTGATAGCAGGTTGTATCCACTCAGGGATATACAGATTATATAAATATGTGGTCTTCCAGTTTGAGGACCAGTGAGAAGACACGCATTTGCAGCAGCAAGCACCAAAAGTAAGGGAAGTCTCTGTGAGAGTATGCACGTCTGCCAAAGTAATTTAATTATGTTTTTGTTTCTTTCAATAGAATGGTTACAAAGTCTATTCAATACACACATACTTTTATTATTTTGAATGTCTGTAAATGAATAAAGTCCTCAACTTGTGGTTGGCTTTCATCTTGGCAAATTCATCACAAGTTGGAACCACAATTCAAAATCATTTGATTTATTAAACATCCAGAAAAAAACTTAGCCCAATCTACCTTAAGCATGCTCTGAACACATTTATTTTCTTACAGGTAAGCAGAGTCATGTAGTACACAAAGCCCCCTTCTGTGATTGTATTGAGTATCATGTATTATTTATTAAATAGTGTATTGAAGGTGAAATATAGAATAGTTGTATGGATATGTCTTCTCACCATAATGAGTTAGAAAAAAATCATGAGTTGAATCAGTGTTACTGAGGGCAGTATTCATGTGGGTTTTGTACAGAGTATACCATCTGCTAATTGTCTTATACCCATTCAAAAATTAACAAATACTGATAAAAAGATATGAATTGTAACACATAGCAAGTATATTGATGAATCTGTGTTCCTTATGTCTGAGAATTTGTAGGTAAACAAAGAAAATAAAACAGAATTATGAATGCATATCACATTATATGGAATTCAGATATGGCATTTTCATATTCTAATAATTCCCCATTTCAAACATAGAAACGCATATATAATAAATATCATAGCTTTTGCTTATGAGGACTGGTAATAGTTTGGGTAGTTTTACAAAAACTCTTATAGACTCAATAAGTCCTAATCAGATTTAACTAATGAATGAATGAGTGGTCTTTCTCCAGAATAATAAGAGCTCTCAGCTCATCCCAGTAACAAGAATATTTATAGGAATGAAATAGGTCTGAGTTCAGAAAAGCCTACCTATTCCAAGTATCTAGTCCTTTTATATTAAATTAATAAGAAAGGTGCTTATGAAAGAGATCATGGGGGTTTTGTTGCTAAACCTAACAACCTGAGTCCCTTCCCAGGAGTCCACATAGAGGAAGGAATCCACTCACACATTGTCCCCCCCAGGCTCCACATGTGAACTATACACACACACACACACACACACACACACACACACATACACTAAGGAAAATAAATCCTTGTAACTCACAGCCTCATTTTTCAGGTTGAGTAAAAGCATGCATATGTAGCTCTCAACACAGATACTAAATCTCCATGTTTATTTAGAAAATGGGAGCGGTGGTCAACCAGTCCTCAGATGACATTTACTAAATATATGACAAGCATACATCTATTTTATTTAGATTTAGTTAGCATTGTAGTTAGAGTGATCTTATTCCGGAAGAAATCTTAGAATTCTAAGTCAAATACTGTGCCCATCACTCTTCATTTTCAGAAATTGAAACACAAGATAATAGGTATGCTGGTATTGGGTTTGGTTTGCTTGACCACCGAGTAGAATATTTTGCAGGATTGCTATATCTTGAATATGTAAGGATGGTGTATAACTCTCAAGAATTGGATTTATTACTACCAAGTGCCATAAAAAATTTTTTTTCATGTGCATTTAAAATGCTAGTCACAATGTCAACTTTTTCAAAACAAATTTTCAAATTTTGTTTCCTATTGAATTTGCTCTAGTCACAACATACAGCTGTAAAGAGATTCTTAAAAGGCTTATTATAAAAATCATCTGCCCTTTTTATATTCCTCTGATTTCGCAAGGATAGTTCTGCTGTTTGGCATCAACTCTATATGATGATGGGGAGCCCAAGGAGAAAATCTCAGGTCTCTTGGTCCCTGGGATTTGAAGCTCAGGTGTGTCGAAGCCAGTCTTCTGCCATCTGGCTTAATCTCTGAAGATGTGTTCTGGCAGGAAATCATCAAACAGGAAGGAGCAGTCAGTTTGATCAAAATAACTTAAAAACAGCATTATTAGATTTCTTGTTTAGGGTAAACCCTTAACCTGTTTCTGACTGTCTTGGGGAGAGGAACATTATCTCTCACTCTATCCAGGGTACACTGTTTCCTTTTGCATGCTGTGCAGCAGTGATTATACCTACACCTTAGACAGGAAACACAACAGAACCATCAACCCTCAGATCCGAAGCGACATACATGCATATTCTGGTTCATGGAATACTTTCGTGTTAACTGCACTTGGCTGCTTGCTTCTTAGCAGAAGGTGGCCATTCTGGTCCTGTGAGATTATTTTCTTTACTAGAGCAATAGGAGAGTTTTAATTTGACTCACATTTGGAGAACAGAACCACAGAAATGGACTCTCAGATATGCTTACTTTCTCTAAAGGTTCGTTGTTCTAAGACGCTCGAATAGTATGCCCAGACATCCTGAGTACTTGTAAAAGAATGAACGCACTTATCCCCATCTTTTTTAAAAAACAAAATGAACAGTGTTGTTATTGCTGTTAAATAAATTCAACAACTAACAGTGTTTTTTTCTTAATAGCTTTTCCTGTACGGTGGTGCTCTTGTTTATCTGGGAGACTTATCCTTTACAAGTTCCTTTTTGAAGCTAATTTTGCAATAGGGTTTAGTAACAATAGTTGTATTATAAATAGTAATACATCAAGAGCCCAAGGATTTTTCTCTGCGCTTTATGCGTTTATCTCCTCCCTCCCTGAATTCCTCCTGCTTGCCCTCCTTCCATCCTTTCTCTCTCCTTCTGCACATCCCCATTAACGTGTGTCTTAGGAGGTCCCGGGAAACACTGTGCTCCTCTTAGTTCTATGGTCATTGTCACTGCTGTGAATGGAGAATTTAATAGTCATTATCGTAAAGTACTTCACAATATTTAAAATAGCAACTGCTTTAAGATTGATTTCACAAATGAAAAAAAGTTGAGAAAATAACATTCGGGATTCATTGTATGTATGTCTTTTTTTCTCTTATATTCTTGTGTGGTGTTTTTATTTTTGCTTTTATTTTTATTTATTTATTCTTTCTGTTTCATAAATTCATTGAAAAGCAGCATCATTAAGTGAGTGAACTATCAAATCAATATAATTTGGGGAATTATTTTGTATTATTAGAACTAATTTTTGTGGGAGTATTTGGTAACATGAAAATATTAGATGATACCTTTCTTTGGAGAGTTTCATTATGTTACTATAGTATTAATTCATGACTCCATAAGATAAGTATCAAAATAGAAATTATAAATATCCAATCCTGTCCATAAGGAAATGCTCTTATGTTATTTCATGTTTATTTTTCTGAGGTTTTTCTTGGTCTATTCATATTCACAGAAATGCTAATGTATTCATATATTCAAAATATGTATATGAATATATCTTCTGTGTGCATGAAATGTACCTAAGATATCTATCCATTTAAAAATTAGAATTTAAATTTTTGACAAAATGTTCTCTAGTTTGTATATACTTTTGAAATTTACCTTAAAAAGCTTTTTATTTCTGATAGTATATATAGAATTAGTTCTTCCTACCTTAGTAGTCACATGCACAGGCACACACACACACACACACGTGCACACACATATATATGATATAATTTGTATCTTTTTATACAATTTTATTTATATGTAATATATAATATAATGCTGTAATTTTGTTTTAATTCTCCTTTTCTTGAGATTTTTGCATTGATTTCTTGTTTTGCCACTTTGAAGACAGCTGAAATTATCATAGTACACACGGTTACAGGTTCCTCAGTGAAAATAGCTTTGGGGAATTGATTTGTAAAGATGTTTAAGTCCAGGTATCGTTGTTAAATTTATAATGAAAATTTTATCTGAAATCCCCAAATGGTACCTCATAAAATTGCAAAGCTTCTGTAAAGCAAAGGACACTGTCAGTAGGACAAAGTGGCAACCAACAGATTGGGAAAAAAATCTTTCCTAGTTCTTTAGTTTTATGATTGTTTCTCATACTTGTCATTCTGTATTTTAAATTTCGTGTTACAGCATAGAGATGTATACTGCATCACAGGAGACCAGGAAACACCAATACACTGGTCACCTGATAGCAATTTTAGCTCTCTGATATGACATACTATCTATATTTTGACATATATCACTCCAGGTTTGAATTTCTGAAACACATGAACGAGAAAGAAGAGAGTGTCTTCTATAAATGGTCTCTTCCTATTTTGCAGTATTCTCTCAAGGATGCTGTGCTTTATATAATATGGGTTAGATATTAGTGATATTAATGTATTTTTATGGTCTTTTAAACATGTACACAGGGACTTTTGTAGAAGGTATAGTCTAGCATTCCCCTCTGCTACTTGGGAATTTTTATAGTATCTCTACTAAGATGTATGTAGAGTTCTTAAATACGTTAGATTAAAATTTGCAACTTATGCTACTATTAATTATGATAGTTGCTCACAAGAGTGAAATGACTTCTGAACAGTCATTTATTACATGTTCATAAGTATTATCAAGGTAACTAATAATTGTCTTTTTAGAATCATAAACTTGTAACAATAACAGTGGTAACGGCAGGCCCTTTCACCATAGAAATTCTAGACATATAAAGATTAATTCATCATTTTAGTGTCTTCTGTATTTATTCCTCAAAGGTCCTTTATACTGACCCCTTCTAGGTATAAGCCGTGTGTTTCTAAGACAATTGATATGTGGATACATAGCTTTCTATGTTTTTATTGCCAATATGATTGATCTCCTTGTGATTCTAATCATTTGATAATAGCATACCATGACCTGTTTCAAAACTCTCTCCTCACAAAAATTAATCATGCTTCAGTAAGAGCAAATATATACCTGTATGTGTGCATGTGTGTTGAAGTGCCCCATAATGGAGGTGGAAGTGGATGGGAGGGTAGGGGCACACCCTCATAGAAGCAGGAGGAGTGGGGGTGGGATAGGAGGTTTCTAGGTGTGGCAAAATGGGGAAAGGGGATAACATCTGAAATGTGAATAAAATATCCAATAAAAAGAAAGGGAAAAAAGAGAGAAAGGCTTGTCCAGATGATTTTTTATTATTTATTTTTGACCCTTTATTTTATGACTCTATCACTTTACTTTATATACTTGTTTAGTCACTGAGAATATTTAGGACAGGCACATTTTAACATTTCTATAATTCACCTAGATGGCTTTGTACTCTCTATCATCCATAAATAAAATAATACAACATTTTGGTGATAGGAGGCCTTCTTTAAGAAGCATTGTTTGAGATCAGAGGTATTTTGTATGTTCTATGAGAGCGATAAGAATGAGGAAGTCCCTCCCCTTGCAGTTAGTATGATTTGTGATCTACATTGTGGCAAGTAATTCCTTATTCTGTAGTCATCACTCAGTGAGAATGTCGATTTATTTAAAAACTTCCTTCAAAGTCATGAATGACTTTGAATGAAAAAAGGTACAGCATTTTTTTTTCCATGTGCATATATGAGTAAGAATTGCCAACAGTTAATTTGCATAATTTAGTGATTCTGATGTGCTGGCTGAGCAAATAGGAGTTAAACAGATTCACGCAAGTAGAGGATTGTAAAGTTCAAAGAAACGCAAACTTGGTTAACAAAAGTCACTGTCAGAGACTAATTGTAATTCTGCAGCTTAAGAATCCTTGAATAATGTCCCTCAAAAGGTCAGCCAAAAGTTCTGATTCTTTCTACTGTTCCCTTGAAGTGAATTTTTAAATTTAGGTATTTCCTGGCATCAGGGAAGTCAAGAGAGACATGAGCATTTTTTTCTCTTTCTTTGAAAGTTTATTGCGTGAGTTAAAAGATGGATGAAAATAATACTTGCGGTTGTTGTAGTCAGCAAGAAAGGAATTTGTCTTGAAATGCTGTTGACTAAGTTTTCCATGTACCAATCAGAGCTCTGTGTATTGTGTACTTTTTCAGCGCTTTGGAAATTATACACTTGATTTTGGTTACTAACTGTTTCATTGTGTCGCTGTTTTTTCATAAAACGATTTCTAGTTTTTACTTTCTCATATACTGTTAGCATATTAAAGATTCGTGCCAATGTAATTAGTTATGCATCTTAAAATAATTATGTTGGTTTTATTATAAATATGGGATGTAATTTCCCAAGACCATAGCAGAAATAATGAATTAGTATTTAGACACTTTTTTTCTAGCTCTAATGATTAAATGATTGCTTCAATAGTGTAATTTTTCAACTCTACATAATTAATGACTCTGAATAAGCAATTAAATTATGTTTAATTTTGATAACTGTTATGATTAAATAATTACATATTTTGTTATTTCTAAAAATTAATTGTTTTATTGGCTGTGATGTTGACTGAGTTCTCACACATTTAATTTATTGATTTTTTGTTTCATAAAAAATGTTTTCTGGGACAAACAGAAAGCTCATGTTGACTTCATGGCAAAAATATTAGATTTATTTGTTGGCAAGAATAAAGCGAGTGATTCACTGATTTAAAAAAATTACATATATGGTATTTAATTTATTATGCATGTATGAAACTATTAGAGAATATTTTTCTAGCATATTGCATATCTGGTTTCTGTTTCTGTACTTTATGAATGTTCATCATTTTATTATATTAATGGATTGAACAAAGTCATTAAAGAGTATGTTTTCACATCTGTAGAGGATTTCGTTGGTAGCAAGGTCTTATATTTCTGAAAGAAAATTTAATGTTGTTTTTGTGTCCTCTATAAAATTCTTATGAGTACATCTTACTTTTTTTTGATTCAAGAAATCCTGGAATAGATTATACTTCTGTAGGCTAGGAGGTTAGGAACAGTTCAGGTGGGTATAGAAGGAGGCTTTTATTCATCCACCAAACATGAGTGATAAATACCTAAGCACCAGGTAGGAAGGTTTATTAAGTCTGATCATCCTTTCACAGTGACAAAGTAACTTTCTAGGCCTTTGAGTAGGTGGGGTACTGTTTAGGACAGTGAGTATCATTCAATGTATTACTGAAATATTAAATACTAAAATAGACTGTATTATAGCTGTGTTATATATAACACATATATAAGCCTATAATAGTATGAAAATCCATTCAGGTTTAGACAATAAATACAATATATGCAAGGGAATGTTATATCTGAACATTTATACTTGAAGTCCATGAAGAAGAAATGAGCCATTCCAGGGAAATTGCCTATCATGGTGCTTCATATTCTGATAAACTAAGGATTAAAAAATCATGTATATTCCATGGATGAAATGTTAAAATCTTATACTGTTCCTTAACTCAGATTCAAAAGCAAACAATTATCCACTTTGGGCTATGGGAATCTTTCCTCACTGAGCCCTTATTTATGAATCTTCTATCCAGATAGTTTGTTTCATCATGATAAAAAGGGAACTTGGTGTAATTGTTAATAATTTGTTAGATAGTATGAATCTTTATTACATTTTTTTTCTTTGTAATCAGCCTGCATTCAGAGTTCCTTTTCTTTTATCAAAGCATTCTGTCAGAACCCTAATAAATCATGTATTTGAAAGTATATGGAGGGAGGAGATAAGGAACGGCTGTGTTTTTCTGTATATGTGGAGACCAAGAGTTGAGGAAAGGTGTTCTCAATTGATCTCTACTTTGTTTTCTATGATAAGTCCCTTACCAAGCATGGAATAATCATTTTACTACACTTTCTGGCCACAAGGTCCTCATGACTCCTCTATCTCCACCCTTGAACCAAGAATAATACACTTTCACCTGGGTGCTGAAACCAGACAGTTACTAATGCTTGCATCATCAGTGCTTTATCCAGAGGACCATCTTCCTGGACCCCTAATGACTCATTTCTTACATATTGTGGACCAATATGCTGACAGTGTGTTAGTGTGTCTCTGTATGCAACTGTGGAGAATACACTTTGTTGATTTTTTCCGTAAACTTATAATGGAACTATAAAAGAAAACAAAACAAATCAAAACAAAATACAAAATACACAGTAAGAAAATAAAAAGACAACATAGGAGGACCTTAGTATGGGTCCCTAGAATTCCATTAATGTTTGACATAGTAATGGGAATCTGTGGTACCAATACTCCTAATGACGAAATAGAGGGCAGATCCAAGAGAATCTCTGGACACTCCAAGGTCACATAGCTTGCAGTAAACAGTGGCAAAAAGAAAGAAGACATTTCTCAAATAATGATGAAGATGATGTCTGGCAATCATGTTTGTCCTCTCACCCACATACCCATGTATGGCATGTGCATGTCATCATACATAGGCACACCAGCACATATAAAACACACACATACATACAGAAAAATAAGATAATAGCACAAACATGCCCAGAAGAAAATATAATTTATTTTTGTATGCACATTTTTAATAAAAAATTGTTATACTGTGATTATTTTTCTGTGTTGGAGAGGGTGTCTTTTGCATATAATTATGGCCAAAAAAATTCAAAGTTATTACAAGGAAAAGTTTTTGTACTGTTAGCAAAGCATCTGTTCATCTTTGTTTAATTTTGTTTCTTAGGAAAAGTCATTGAGACTTTTTAAACATCCTGTATCCTTTTTCTAAGAGGTCTTCAGTCATATAGTATAATGCATATGTTTATTAGCACAAAGCAGAGTGGTCGTAGAGGGAAAAAATGTGGCTTATTCAAACAAACCCTTGAAGTGCTACGTATTTCTAAAATACATTGACAAAGCTTACATTCTCTTGGATATGGAAGTATAATTCTCAAGTTAAATTTTACAAGGCAGAATTAAGGTTGCTTAATGAATAAAAATAAATTTCTATGAAGCTAGAATATGAAGAACGGCTAGTCGCAAGTGTAAAATATGGCAGGTATAGTAATGATTTTAAATAGTTAATAAATCATGACTGTATCACTTTATTAGATAGTGTTCCATAAACTGCAGGGCTCGATAAGCTGATAAATCTACCTTTTCGTATCCAGTGATTAATTTTTTTGAATAGAATATTTCTGTGTCTATTGCTGTAGCAAGTAGCTAAATCTGTTTTAAGAAGGAAAGGAATCTGCCCCCGGTGCCAAAGTAATAATACAAAAAGTGGGGGGGCTTTTAATACTGTTCTTTTCTTACTGAGATAGGGATTAGCTATCCCTTTTATCTCATTATGTGCAGTTAAGAACACCTAAGTACTGTTTTTATGACAAAGTACTGGGTCTTTGTTCAATGTGTACAGTACAGTGTTGTTCTTAAAACTGTAACAGAACAGACTGAATGCTAAGAAGAAGCAAAGCTTAATGAGGGACTTCTCAGAATTGTCATCTATGAATTCCTTACCTTCTTCCTCTGTGAAGATTACATAAATATGTTGGGTAGAAATTAATAATGGCACTCTTTATCCCAGCCTTCTTTCATCTGTTGAGACTTGCTTTGTGGCCTAGTATATAGTCAGTTTCGAAGAAGGCTCTATGAGGTGCTTTTGTGTTTGGGTGACATGTTCTGTAGGTATCTCTTAGAACCATTTGAATCATGTCTGTTAGTTCTATTATTTCTATGTTTAGTTTCTGTCTGGATGACATGTTGATTGGTGAGAGTGGGATGTTGAAGTCTCGTACTATTCATGCGTGGGATTCTATGTGTGATTTAACCTTCAATAATGTTTCTTTTGTGAATGTGAGTACCTTTGCATATGGGGCATTCAAGCATTATTTGGTGGATTTTTCCTTCAATGAGTATGAATTATCCTTTCACATCTCTTTTGGTTAATTTTGGTTGAAAATCTATTTTATTAGATATTGGAATGCCTACACCAGCTTGTCTCTTGTGTTGGTTTGCTTGGGAAATATTTTTCTAGCCCTTTACTCTAAGTCACTGCCTATCTTTGATGCTGAGGTGTGTTTCTTGTAGGCAGCAGAATGATGGATCCTTGTTTTCATATCCATATTCTGTTAGTCTGTGTCTTTTTATTGTGGAATTGATGTTGGTGGTGCTAGTGTACTGTTCTCTCCTCTCTCTCTCTCTCTCTCTCTCTCTCTCTCTCTCTCTCTCTTCTCTCTCTCTCTCTCTCTCTCTCTCTCTCTCTCTCTCTCTCTCTCTGTGTGTGTTTTCATTCATTTGGTTTTGCTGGTAATTAAATCTTTTATTTCCTGTGTTTTCTTGGGTGTAGTTAATCTCCTTGGGTTGTAGTTTTCCATGTAATATCATCTGTAGGGCTGGATTTATGGATAGATAGTATTAAAATTTAGTTTTGTCATGGACTGTCTTATTTTCTCCATCAATGTTGATTGAAAATTTTGCTGGGTATAGATAGTATTTTCGGCTGACATCTCTAGTTTTTAGAGTCTTCAAGACATCTGTCCAGGCCCTTCTGTCTTTTAGAGTCTCTGTTGAGAAGACAGGTATAATTTTAATAGGTCTGCCTTTATGTTTCTTGACCCTTTTCCCTTGAAGTTTTAATATTCTTTCTGTGTTATGTACATTTAGTGTTTTATTATTATGTGGTGGGAGGCCTTCCTATTTTAGTCCTATTTGGTGTTCTATAAACTTCTTGTATGTTTGTAGGCATCTCTTTCTTTAGGGAAATTTTCTTCTATGATTTTGCCGGAAATATTTTCTGGTCCTTTGTGCTGGAAATCTTCTCCTTCTTCATTCCTCTTATTCTTAGGTTTTTGCCATTTCATAGTGTCCCAGATATCCTAGATAGTTTGTGTTAGGAAATTTTTAGGTTTTATTTTGTCTTTGACCAATGTATCAATTTCTTCTATTGTATCTTCTATGCCTAAGATTCTCTTTCATCTCTATTGCATTCTGTTGGTGATGTTAGTAGTTGCTGATCACTTACTAGATTTTTCATCTCCAGAATTCCCTCAGTGTATGTTTTCTTTATTGAATTCATTTTCATTTTCAAGTCTTAAACAATTTTATTATTTTCTTTCACTTGTTTGTTTATATTTTCCTGGATTTCTTTAAGGCATTTATTCATTTCCTCTTTAAAGACTTCTATCATCTTTCTAACATTAGATTTAAAGTCATTTTCTTGTGCTTCTTTTCAAATATCCAGGACTTGATGTAGCTGGGCTCTGATGGTGTCACATTGCCCTACCTATTGCTGACTATGTTCTTACACTGGCCTCTGATCATCCTGGTTTTGAGTTATTATAGGTTTAGGCACTGGTTTCAAAGTTTAATTTTGTTAGATGGGTATTATATGGATACTTTTTCCCTTGGTTTCTGTTTCTTCTCCAGTCTTCTTACCTGAATGGACTGGACTTCTGGTGATATCTGGTCTTCAGGAGCAGTAAACAAACTCTGCTGGGTTTTGTGCCTGAGTGACCTCTGGGATTTTGGAAGCCAGTGTCCCTGGGGTCCCTAGAACCAGTGTGGACTCTGGTAAAGAAGAGTTATTCTGTTGAAGTTGCGGGCCAGAATATGGATACTAGTGGATACCACACTAACTGACAGGTGTGACCTCAGGGAAAGCAGCTGAAGTTGTGGTCCAGAATATGGACACTAGTGGATGGGGTGCAAATTACTGCGGATGGGTATCCTTTAAGGGGAGTTAGTGGGCAGGGTTGGCATCTTACCTGGAATCCATGGCCTCCAGGAAGGCAGCAGGATTTGTGGACCATAATCACAATGACTATTATTAAGTACATTCATTGTCCTAAATATTCATGCCATAGCACTTTAAACCAATTAGTTAATTGATTAATTATTTTGCCTTTTGCACTACAGAGGTTTAATTGATGACCTTGTATGTGATAATAACTACAGTACTAAGTTGCATTCCAGGACACTGTCCTTTTACTTTCTGACATTCTCAATAAATTACTTAATTGGGGATAAAACTTGCTTTGTTGTTCTAAGCAGGTTTATCCATTGATCCTTCAGCTTCAAACTCTTGAGTTGCTGGGATTATAGACTAGACTATTTCAAATAATTAAAGTTTTGTTTTCTCTGTAGATGAGTACAGAATATATAACATTACAGGGAAAAGACCATGCACATTTACTTAAATTAAATAATTTAACTAAAGTTTGGAGGACAGCTTCTTAGTATGTATACTAGCCTACCTTGACATTCCTGATTCTCCTGACTCATCCACCAAAGCACTAACAACACAAACCTGTGCCACCACTTCCAGTTTACGATTATCGTTAACACTAAGTCTCTCCTTCTCATCATACATAGTTCTTTTAAAACTTTGGTCCATTTTACACTTACAATTTTACATTCCATCATAGGAAGGATAAAACAACTCATTCACTGTTATCTGTTAGGTGGCATATATTAGTGCCTGCCTATCTTAGGTAATAGTGAAGATTCAACAGAAAAGTGGCCAAGTTTCATATAAGGTAAAGTAGTGAAAGCCAAATCTGTACTTCGTTACTGCTGTTAAAATTCTGGATTCATAAGGCTTTGTTCTGTGTAATCTATGTTTCTAGCTCCTATAATTGTACCCTGTCAATAATAATGTATCTGATTAATGATTCAGAACAGAATTGTATAACTCTTGTAAATGGCTTTTCACCCCACACTGCGTGCCGCCTCCTCACTCCTGAGTAAACCAATGAATTCTTAAATGAGTCTAAGTTTTTTCACTTACCTTATGAATTTATGTTTTGTGTATACCTAGATTTAGGACCTTGCCTGATATCTCAATCATCCACTGATATCTTTAGTTATTAGGAATGAATGGTCATTAAGTTCACAAGTACATATTAAATTTTCACACGAGGGTTAGGTGATGCAGACAGAATCTCAGACTGGCAACAGAGAAAACTATTAGACACGATCTTAATATCACCTAGAAAAATAATTGAGCATCATAACATAAAGGTGCATGAACCTTACATGGAATGCTTTTTCAGTTAATTCAGCCCTTATTGTCCAGTCTGTGCTCTGATTTGAGTACAGGAGAATAATGATGAAAGCGAGTTTAATTTCCATGAAAAGGTGAGTCTTCCCGCAAGTAGAATATTTTTTCTGTTAAGGCAAATCTGGCTTTCATAAGAATTGTCCTGGCAGAGATCTAGCATTGAACATAGTGCAACACTATTCCTTCTGTTGGTACTAATTACTACCTTGTACATCCCGACATCTAATGATCTCAGTGAAAAGTTATGAAATGAAAATATCCACAGCCTCTAGTACCTAGACTTGCAGGGCAA
The DNA here is from genome assembly GCF_004785775.1 of Grammomys surdaster. Taxonomy (NCBI): domain Eukaryota; kingdom Metazoa; phylum Chordata; class Mammalia; order Rodentia; family Muridae; genus Grammomys; species Grammomys surdaster. Next base: position 2,683,993 of record NW_021604791.1, on the reverse strand, counting down.
CATGACTAAACAGGAACTTGATGTTTTCATGTGTTTGGCCTTAGGTTAAGAACCTCTTTGAGAAAAAAATAACAACCAAGAATCTCTTTTAGGAATCTTTTATGGTCTAGCTTCTCCAGTTTAGGAAACCAGGTCCTGACAATCCTGAAACAGTCATTTCCTGCTACATTGGACATAGTGTCTCAGGTGGCTCAAGTTCTTATTTATATACTGAGTGAGAAATACATGTATATCACATATGTTAACATGGAATAAATGTCATATACCTCTATGTGAGTACCTCATGCACACACACAAATATACATACACACACACACACATACACACACATATGTATTTGTGTGTGCGTGTGTGTATGCACATTGTTTCTGGTTTTTATTTGTTTTTAAATTGATGTGTAGAAAGAGTCCCATATTGTAGCCCAGACTGTTTGAACTTACTAGGTAGCCCAGGGTAGCCTCAAACTCAAGACAATCCTCTAATCTCAGCTTCCCTAGTGTTGAGATGCTGAGGCTATAATTCTTGTCTTTTTAAATGATGATTTAAATTCATGACCTGTAGATTTTTTTAATTTAAAAGCTGTTTGGATATTCAGATTTAATATATGACATAATTTTTCAAAACAAATATGTAAAGCGACCAAGAATATATTAATAGACAGGTCTCAAGTGACTTAATATTTACCTAGCCAGTATCAAGTGAGTTATTTGCTGTGTATATCACTAATAATTTTGAATCAAAAAGGGAATCAGCTTATACTGATTTCCCCCATAGTCATTATTTCAACATTTAAACTGAATTTGATTTTGAATTTGTTGAGATCCTAATAATCAAGGAGGGAATTCAGCATGCTGTATTATAAATATTAGTAGCAAGATATTGGAAGGGCTTTGTTGTTTTTCGCAGAAGTTTTTTATAAAGATGATGGACATTGTGATATTATTAACTTAGGTAGGATGTTTGTTTATTGATTGATTGATTGATTGATTGATTTACTGATTGTAGAGAGGAAAACCTGTTGGAGTTTTTTAAAATGTATCTTAATTACAAAAAAAGGAGCTTGCATTTCAGAAATGCTAAACAGTATCTAATATATTTGCATGATGTTGCTAAGAGAAGATTGGTACAGAATAAATATCATAGGACTCACTGTGAGAGATATTTTGTTTGTTTCACCTTCTATCCTGTCCTGAGGGTGTTAGAGCAGAATAGAAGGACTGTGGCTGCTTCTTAGGTATGGTAACAGCTACACACCCAGGATTCACATATTATTCTCTACTCTTAGAAGTTGAGTTCAATTTTTATAGTAATACATTCTGCAAGTATAGTGTCCTACTTTTAGGTAATAATGGCACAGATTGACATGTGTCAGGTTCTTTTCCTGTTGCTGTGTATAGCATTCTGGAAAGTATGGAAGTCAAAGCAGCAGGGCCTTAAAGGACAGAGGCAAATTGTATCCACAGTCAAGAAATACGCAGATGAAGGTATGCTTCTACTTGTCACCTTCCTTCACTTTATAATCCCCAGGAACACAGCAAACGAATGGGAACATCCAAAATAGACAGGTCCTTTCTCTTTAATTATAACAATCAAAGTATGATCATATACTGACAAGCAATATTATATGAGCTGAATAGGTTGTACTTATATATCTACTAGAATATGCATGCATGCATGTATGTGGGTATGTATGAACGTATGTGTAACAATAATTAGAAAAATGATGTCAAGTATTTGTGAGAGAGTGAAGTGGATGGAGCACACGGGAGAGGTTGAAGAAAGGAGAGGGGAGGGGAAATTATGTAGTTAAAATTTAACCTTAAAAGTTAAGATTAAAAATAGTGAAAATTTAAAAGTGATCTCTCACATATATGCCCATAATTAAGTCTCACAGATGAATCTGGATTCTATCAAGCTTATATTTAAAATGACTTGTCATACAGAGTGACTAGATTATCAAGGAGTAACCCTTTTCACTGTACCTACGTTGGGCAGGATGCTAACCAGTAATCTATGCCGCTTGTGTTGAATGGATTTGTACTTGCGACATTATTCCAAAACCTTGGTTAAGGACTACATACTTTCAGGAGTGAACGAAGGGTACAAGGGAGGGAAAATATTGAAGGTCACGCTATTTATAAAAAGTGAACGGAGAAAAACAGGATGCATTTCATATTTTATATAAACTCTTTTATTCCTACCTCATAAGGCTAGTATGTGGGGGTGGGGTGGGGGTGGGGGGATGTGAAAGAGAGAAGTAGTAGGAGTCAATTTGTGCTTTTGTGACCTGAATGTAACATAACCTTTGAACTCCAGCTCAACAGGCTCTTCTGAGAGATGTGAAATTTTCAAAATTATTAATCAGGTATGTGAATAATATGCCCATTACCTCTGAGTTCAGCGAGGCCAGGACAGTAGGTTCTGAAGAAATTAGCATGATTTATGAGTAGTTCCAAGTCATATTCTTTTCAATTTATCAGCATGACCTTGTGGTGACTCCTTTAAAAATCTCTGGCATTCACCTTGATTCTCTGTTCTTCCTTGGTTTGAAAAGTTGCGTCGTTCTGAGGCCTCTTTTCTCTCTTCAGTTTATTTGTGCTAGAGCAGATCGGTCTCCAGTTTCAACTTTTCCATCACTCACATTCTGAATTGATCAGAATGTTTAAGGTCAGTGAACCAGAATAATTTGTCCTTGGTTCCTTTACGAAGGTCCTTCAGAGTCAGAGTGTAAAGATTAGATTCCTTCTGTGAAGATAGGAGTATGCAAAGCTCTTTTATAATATGGATTTTCTATTTTCTGGGTGATGTTGCACGAGGCATTTAACTAATACTCACAGTTCTCCTCTTAAAATGTGGTCCTATGAACATGGATGTTTGCTGAACATAAATTTTAAGAGACACATCGGATAAAATCTATTTAAATAGATCTTGTCTCTTTGAGCATGGCATTATCTTTGAATTTTGATTATCTTATTTCAGTTTTGATTTAAGCCCTTCCAAAGCATGTTTCTCTCAGCAACATATATTATACTCTTGGACTATATATGTATCTGTGTATATCCTCATTAGATAATTTCCTCAATCCTTAATAATGATGTGTTAGCATTCCCCATTTCCCAAGTATCGCTTCCTTACTTATATAAGCACAAATATGACACGTGGTATAAAAACATTCTCCAACTCCTAAGGTGATGGTAAATACCAGATATTGAAAGCTATACTTTATCTTTCTAAGAGTGGCAGTTCTAAAATTAAAATAGATGTTTTCCATATGGGGAACATGCAGTGAGCCTTCAGTACCAATTTCTATTTGTACATGCCTGGGGCGTCATGGTAAAAGTTGACCACTCTCCCTTGAGCATATGTGAATAGTGCTTACCAGTAGAAGCATGTAGCTCTCTGCACAGTTGTCTTGGTCCTCCTAATGGAGTTATATCTAGCAGAGAATAAAAGAAGGGAGAATTTCTCAGTAAATATTGGCTAGATGTTTGAAGGATGTAGTTTAATCATAGTTCTTTGCCTCCTACATAACATTCAATGTGATTGCACCAAATTTTGAAGTGCCGTCCTAAAGTTATTTCTCTGTAAATTTTGATTCCACCGATTTATTCTTTTGTTGAAATTATAGTCTAGCATTTTAAAATGGTTCTACGTTCACAGATGTACATGAGGATACTATTTCTTAGGGTATGTGGCAGGAATGTCCCTGTGGATGTGAACACTTGTGTATACATGTGTATGTGTACAGGTATGGTGGTTAATAGTGGAGATTGGATTTTTTTTTCCAGAAACTTTTGTCCTAATTATTAGCTCTACTAAACATGGAGCTGAGTGGTTTCTCTGGCTGGCTGGCCTGCCAATAAGTTGCAAGTCTCCTTCTGTTCCTGTCTCACTTTTCGGGTAATGTGAGAGTTATGTGTCCTCATGTTTAGCTTTTATATTAGGGCTGTGGAACTCAGATCCTTACACTTGTGCAGTAAGTATTTTTTTCCACTGAGATTTCTTACCAGCTCCTAATAATGCTGTTTTTTGTTTTTGTGGGAAAACTTTGACATTAGATGCTCAGACAGACGCTGCAGTATATGACTCTTTCAAAGGTATATACAAATCAAACCAGTTTTGTTTCTCTTATCTGTGATAAATACTATTTCATCTACTCCCTTTCTCTGAAAATTGGAAGAAAATAGCAGGCTCGTGATTATTAACTTAGATTACAAACCACTTAACATATCATTCTTATTGAGCCCAATGATGATTAAAGATATCAGCTTCAAAAAAACAGTGATATTTTTTAAAGAAAAGACTCAGTTTAAACCTTAAAAATAATGTCATCGTAGAATCTTGTTTGTTCTTTTCTGTAAAACACTTAAGGCTACACCAAACATACTGGGAGCTGATATTATTAGTGAAGTAGAATGCCACTTCAGCTAATGTTGTACAGATGACTCCACACATTAAGAAGAAAAGCCCAATATTATTTTTCCTCAGAGGAAAGAAAAATTAGTTAGGTAACTAATGACCATACATACAGCCCCCTTTTCATAACTATCCTACTAAGCAGTGTTTGTTTCCTTTTGCAAACTTTAATATTGCAGCGAAGCAAAACTATTCATTGCATTGAAGACAGAGTCATTGTCTTCAATAGTTCTTTAAGTTTCTGCTTCTTTGTTTTCTTTGCTTGGTTTCATTTTAAATTAAAAACAAATCAAAATATGATTCCTTACAGTTTCTTTTTTTAAAGAAATACTTACAGAGGCAATATATCATTTCCATACACAGGGGGAAAGTTTACTGTAAAAAAAAACTCACTGTGGCTGGAAGCTGCTGTCTTCAAGGCTTGAAGTCATTCACAGTTTCAATTGTGCGTCCACTGAATTCCACTCACTGGCCGTGTCACAACTTACTATTTACTGGTTGGCAATTTAAGGACAAAGTACGATGCTTCCTAAATAACTTCATAGATAACATTCAGTGTGATTGCACCAAATTTTGAAATGGCATTTTAAAGTTATTTCTCTGTAAATTTTGATTCCACTGATTTGTTCTTTTGTTAAAATTATAATCTAAAATTTTTAAGTTGGTTGGACTTCACAGATGTACATGAAGATGTTACTTCTTAGGGTATCTTGCAGGAATGTTCTTGAGGATGTGAACACTTGTGTGTACATGTGTATGTGTATAGGCATGGCGGTCAATGGTGGACATTTGATTTCCTATATTTTTCAATGAAACAATGGTCAGATTTTTTTTTGTTCAAAAATCAACTAGCTAGTCAGTTATAGTAACACTAATTTTGAATCCTACCACTATATACCCATTAGAGTATCTGTTGGCATTACAGCATTTAAAGGGCATTTCCCATGTTGTCTTGCAGGAAGTAATGACCTATTACTTATTTTTACAAAATAAATTATAATTATTAACTTATGACAACACACTAGTAAATTGCTTATTATCATTGATATATTTTACTTTGTACTTAATGCAATTTTAATAGAAATAAGAAGACTTTATTCTTAATAGCTTCATACCAATTATTAAGTAATATAGTAGAATTTCTGAAGTGTGTTTAATGATAGTAGTTTAATATTCTTTTAGTTTCCCATTGGTTCACTCTTGTGTATTAACATATCTATGTAGAAACACATAAATATGAGAAAAAAGCCAGTATGTTCACATAAAATATATTTAGAATATTTTACTTTTCTTATTTTTATATTTTAAAAGCTGTGCTATTAGACACAGGTATTGTGATTCTCTACATTCTTTATTTTTTATTGTATTAAAAGCATTTTGAGAATAGCTATACTTTTCACACTGCAGGTAGTTTTATTCAAGCACAAAGAATCATTGATTTTGGTCACCATTTGAAAATAAGAAGAATAAAATTTTAGATCATTGTTGAAAATTGACTTCCGTAAGAGTATTCTTACACACACTAAGGATCCGTAAAACAGTATATAATTTGATCTGAGAGAAAAGAAAGTAAAAGGTGAGAAGCCAAGTAGATATTAAATGTACAGGATAAGCGTCTCTATGAAAAAAAAAAAGTTATTCAACCAAATCAGAAGCGGTTACTTATGTAGGGATGGGAACTTTAAGAACTGAGGAAATGGTGTGTATTTCAGAGGATAAGGTATGAACCATAAACCTATAGTTTTTTTAAAAAATCTTTTTAAAAATTATTTTACTTATTTACATTCAAATATTGCCTCCCATCCTGGTCCCTCATCCCAGAGTTCTTTACTTCCCCCCTTTCTCCATCCTCTCTCCTCTCTCCCCCCTTCTTCCTCTTTGCCTCTTGAGAGGATGCTTCCCTATCCACCTGCACCCACCCACCACACGCCCATCCCACCCCAACCCCTCATCCCCCACCCTCACCTCCAGGCATCTCCCTTCCTTGGGCCATCAAGTGTCTCCAGAATTAGTTAGGTAAATACCCTCCCCTGAGCCAGATAAGGCAGCCCTCTGTTACATATGTGCTGGGGGCCATGGACCAGCCTATGTATGCTTATTGGTTGGTGGCTTACTCTCTGGGAGCTTCCAGGAGTCTGGGTTAGTTGACATTGTTGGTCTTCCTAGGGTTTTAAGTATTGGTTTTATTTTTCTATGTCAGTTTTCATATGCAGCTGTGAATATGAAATTAAAAGCTATTGCATTAATCAGTGTTTCATATTTGGGATAAGTACCTAAGGAGGAATAACTTGAATGAAGAAAGATTTATTTAGTTCACAGTTCCATTCTTGCGGTTCATGGCTGGCAGCTTCTGGTCCATGGTCCTTTAGGTGACTGTACATATCATGGCAGTAGAAGAATGATGGAGGAAAGACATTAACCTCGAGACAATCAGAAAGCAGAGACACAGGAAGGAGACAGTGGCAAAGTAGTTCTTTGGAGCTGCAGAAAGCTACTTCCACCAGCCTAGTCCTAACTTTTAAAAGATTTCACAACTTCAATAATAGCGCCTCCAGCTGGAACCACACTTTCAGTTATAGGAGCCTGTGGGAGATGGTTCGTATTCAAATCTTACAGGTGTTTTCCTCCATCCTCCTGCCAAGCCCATGGGTGGTTCTCATTAGACATTTTTCTTCACCTTTATGCACTAAACACTTTTTACACTATTGATGTTAAATCCAAAGTGTGCTTGTGACTGCCCACTTCACTGAAGCTCTCAGTCACGTGTGGTGGGGCTGGTCGGGGGCCTGAGCAACGTTTCTTCACCTTCTCGCTAAATCATCCCGTATTCCTTCACTTTGTTCTTTCTTCCTTAATGCTCAGTAGTTGTCAGTTGCCCCCAAATATCAGAGAGTATCAAAGGACAGCCCGTTCCTTTTTGTTCTGTTTCCTATGATTAATTAATTGTTAGTCTCTTCTAATTTAGTGCTGTTATAGAAATGTGTATTATCACTAATTGTTATCTCTAATTCACAGTAAATATTCATCATCTATAGTGTCATTTATGTAGCTACTTCCCCAAACATCCCTGACAAGTGTACAATGGACAATATTATGTCTAAAATAGACATTAGTATGCCATTTGTACTCCTTCCACAATGCAATACTTGGATTTTTAAAACTTTGACAGTAAAATTAAGCAAATTTCTCTTCCTTTTATATGTACACATACATGCACACACACTACCTACCTACATACCTACCTACATACTTACATACCTACCCACCCATCTACCTACTCACCTACCAACCTACTCACTGACCCAGCTACCTACTTACCTAACCGGCTACACACCTAACTGTCCAGCTCTCTACCTACCTACCTACCTACCTACCTACCTACCTACCTACCTACCTACGTATGTAACTACCTACCTACTTACCTTCACAATACATACATACTACACATACATACATACATACTTATTTATCTGTCGTCCTAACTACCTCTATATCTGCTGTCATTTTACTTCTCTGTTCAGAATATGTCAGTGCTCTTTTTTTTCTTTTTTAAACTTAGGTATTTTATTTACATTTCAGATGTGATCCCCTTTCCCCATTTCTCTCCCACCCAGGAATCCCCGAACCATTCCTTCTCCTCCTGCTTCTATGAGGATGTGCCCCCACCCATCCATCCACACCCACCTCCCCACCCACGAATTCCCCAAAACTGGTGCATCCAACCTTTACTAGACCAAAAACTTCCTCTCCCACCTATGCCCAACAATACCATCTTCCCCTACATATACAGCTGGAGCCATGGGTCTTTTCCTGTGTGCCTGAAGGCTGGTGGTTTAGACACTGGGAGCTCTGGTTGGTTGGTATTGTTGCTCTTCCCATGGGAACACAAACCCTTTCAGCTCCTTTAGTCTTCTCTCTAACTCCTCCATTGGGAACCCCATGACAGTTCAATGATTAGCTGTAAGCATCCACCTCTGTATATGTCAGGCTCTGGCAGACCTCTAAGGAGACTGCTGTATCAGGCTCTTGTCAGTATGCACTTCCTGGTATCCACATCAGCATCTACCTTTGGTGACTGCACATGGGATGGATACCCAGGTGGGACAGTCTCCAGACGACCCTTCCTTTAGTTTCTGTCCTACACTTTGTCTCCATATTTGCTCCCGTGAGTATTTCCTTACTCCTTCTAAGAAGGACCAAAGCACCCACACTTTGGTCTTCCTTCTTCATGAGCTTCATGTGGTCTATGAGTTGGATCTTGGGTATTGTGAGCTTCTGGACTAGTATCCAATTATCAGTGAGTGTATGCCATCTGTGTTCTTTTGTGATTGAGTTACTTCATTCAGGATGATATTTTCTAGTTCCATCCATTTGACTAGGAATTTCTCGAAGAAACTAGACTCCAGACAACCAAATAACTCTATTAAAATGGGGTGCAGAGCTAAACAAAGAATTCTCAACTGAGGAAACTCGAATGGATGAGAAGCACCTAAAGAAATGTTCAGTATCCTTAGTCATCAGGGAAATGCAAATCAAAACAACCCTGATATTCTACCTCACATCAGTCAGAATGGCCAAGATAAAAAACTCAGATGATAGTAGATGCTGGTGTGGATGTGGAGAAAGAGGAACACTCCTCCACTGTTGGTAAGATTGCAAGCTGGTGCAACCCCTTTGGAAATTAGTCTGACAATTCCTCAGAAATTTGGACATAGCATTACCTGAGGACCCAGCTATACCACTCCTGGGCATATACCCAGAAGATGCTCCAACACATAACAAGGACATATGCTCCACTGTGTTCATAGCAGCCTTGTTTGTAATAGGCAGAAGCTGGAGAGAACCCAGATGTCCTTCAACAGATGAATGGATACAGAAAATGTGCTACATTTATACAATGGAATATTATTCAGCAGTTAAAAACAATGAATTCGAGAAATTCTTAGGCAAATAGATGGAACTAGAAAATGTCAGTGCTCTTTTATTGATGTAGCAAAGCTACATTTGATTACTAGTCTGTGTATCTCTGCCAAACTTAGTATCTGGCCAATTGATAGGTGTGTGCTTCCTCTTCCAACTTTCCCTTGCTAAGCTTGCTCTAGCCCATTGACTCCACCATGAATATTTGATTGTTCTTGTCACCCTTCCTTTTAAGAAGCCTGCATTAATTCCTTGTACCTATAGTCCACTTGCTTACTCCCTTTTCCGATTTTTTAAATCATATTTTACAGGGCAGTGAAAGACTCTATAGACATACTCCTCAAAACTCTATGGTGCCTCTAGCCTTCATTATGAAACATTATGAAACATACCATGTGAACTATGCTCATTTATCAGTTTTCATTTTCTCTCTCTTACAAACTAGAGGTATTGTTTGGTTATTACTTTTTCTCCTGCTCCTACAAATATGACTCAGTGGTTAGGTATGGTGACATAGTCCCCTAATCCCAGTGGAGACAGGTTTGGAGGTTGTAGGTCAGCCTAGGCTAATTCAAAGAATATTAGAAATAATGATAAAGCTCAGCAAAGCAAACTGAACAAGCAACAAAAGCCGCTTGGTACCTTTGTCATTCAATATTCATTAAGGAACTGAAGTTTGCACCACTTAACGGGCATGTCAGCCACTGTAAATGGTAACACATTATGTTTGTATTTTGGTGTTACGGAATATTAACTAACCTTTCTTTGCAGTACAGTTTTCCAATCAGAAAGAGCTAATATATCACAATTTCATTTCTATGAGGTAAATTGTCCCCTGAATAGTTGGATTTTGCTGGTCTGGCAATGGATGAGAGACAGAGGAGTGTAGATGTTCCCTTCTCCTGTTACAAAATATAAGAATCTGTACACAGCATTGAATCTTGCCCATGACATTGTGAGAAAATGCCCTATGCTTCTAGTGAATCAAGGAGCAAGAGACTTTTACAAAATAGAACATTTCAGGGAGTATAGAGTGCTGTCTGATCACTGACTTCTGAAGGATGTTAGTTATATGGATATGAACATCACACTGAGTAAATATGAACTTATGTCGTCTCATTTTGCTTTCAAAGCAGTGTTGAGTGGTAGAAACTTCCAATACCCTTCTGGTCAGTAGTAAAGTTCAGACAGAAGCTAACGGAGCCACTGATGACTATGGGTCCAATAGGCATGGAGAACGGCACAGACACACTATAGCTACTACTTATGGTTTTTGACCCCAGTTTACTGTTCCATTTGACAGATAATGAGATTTTTATCTGCTGTGCATGTTATAAGGAACGAAATTTTAGTATCCCTATAACTTTGTTTGTATTTTATATTTACTTATTTTATCTGTCTTGGTGTATAAATACTTGGGCATTTATGGGTTCTAGAGTGAACTCAAGGCTTAGTAATGAGTGCCTATGAACAGTGAGCCATCTCACTAGCATTGAACTGTAACTGTTTTTCTGTGGCCCTTTAATTGAAGTCAAATTAAGCCTCATAATAGCATTTTATAGAATATGATTCATGGGCACCGAAGGAGGCTTGCATGTATGGAGTGACTGATAGTGTAAGGTATCTACCAGGAAGAAGTGCGGCAAGTTAGTTGAGAAGAAAGTTTCGTTGTACAAATTTACATAACTGTAAAATACTTATATTTGAGTTAAACCTTGAAGAATAAATCATAGATGAATCAAAGGAAAATGCTAATCATAGCAAAACCCAGTTAAGAACCCAATTTATCAGTCACATTGTGCTGATTGCCAGTCTAGAACCTGCCACTTGTTAGTTTTTATATCTGTCCATGAATCTTGGCATAACCCCTTCCCATCCCCATACCCTTTACTACTAAAGGATTATTTGTACTATTTTACCAAAAAGGATTACAGTGGTTTCTACTAAACAAGTTTGATGCTGTGGTAGCAATAGCTGCAAAGAGCAGGACGAGAATAGGAAATATTGAAGAAGATAGTCAGTCATGAAAAATGAACTAAATCTGTGGAAAAGGTAAAAATGCTACAAACTAGTGTTCTTTCTTTTATAAATAAACATGAATTGTCCGGCATGAGGTTGCAGAGACAGGAAAGGAGAGTGTGTGAAACAAACTGAACTGTAAGATGATAGTCTGAGGACAGCAATGTCTGTATGACCCAGGCATGGATTTGAACTCCTGCATGTATTTATAAGGAAAGGCGCATCTTACCCACTTTAGCTGATGCTCTGTGTCTATTCCTATTCTGTACTTTCCCAGGCTTTGTTTAGCTGTTTATTTGTGAGAAGCTCGGTTTTTGCTACTTTGGCTTAGAACAAGGGTATGTATGGATAAGCAAGGTGCCAAGAACAGATCCCAAGTGAGTTTTTCTTGTTTCAGCTCTGTGTTGCCTACACAGCTGTCTAGCTTCAGAAACTGGAGGTTATACTCAACAAACAGCATTGGGTGGCCAGCTTCTCTAAGTTGTCCATAAGTATGTGTAATATTTGTACCAACACTGTTTTTGGCTGTGATGTGTTCTTGCAGTCCTAACTGGATGCTTAGGTGGGGTCTGCCTTCCTTCCCCTCTCTGACAGATTGCAGTCTTTTCAGCAGTAACTTTTGTTTTTAGGTTCTAAACGGTTGAGTTTTTAGAAAAGGTAATATTTATAGTTATTTATTTTTGATCTTTTTTACTCTGATATATTTTGGTCGGTTGGTGACACTCATTTGACTCTTCAGAAACACCTACGGTGGTATACACATGTAAGTTGTGAGGCCCAGCATAATGAAATCATGCAACTTATTTCTGTCTCTTCTGAATACTCTAGCTATAATTTGATTTGTGACTCTGGCTTTAAATTCTCTAAACTGCAGATTTATCATGTTTTAAATGGGGATAATGTTATTCATTTTATGTTATAATTAAAATCATATGCATAAAAATAAAGTGTACTGCTTAAGGCCTTAATGGCTAAAAATGCTTTGTTCTTGTTGTATGCCAAAGATTGTTCTGGATATTATACATGGGCTTCCTCTTTTAGTCTTCTCAATAACTGTTAAAATACCTACCAGTTTTAGTTTTGTAGATGAGCAAATCGATGCCTAATTTAATGTAATATCATGCTGCTAGCATAAAAGTCTATTTGTAAACCAGTAGCTTGGCTCCAGAGTCATGTGTCATTTACTGGTGTCATATAGATGTGTCACATACTAAATTTATAATCTGTGATAAAGAAACTTGTCTGTGCATGATCATGTACATCTGTAGTCCCACCACTGGGAAGACTGAAGTGGCAGAAGAACGACCAGTTGGAGAGCAGCCTGGGATACATAGCTAGACTCTGTCTTCTACCACCTCTAAAAATGATGATGATGATGATGAGGAGGAGGAGAGTGCATTCAGACACCCAATAAATAATATATTTTGACCTCTTTTGGCTTCTTCAACAGTAGAGACCATATGGAACACACATATTAATATTAGCACACATATTAATTTGTCATGATGTGTTTGTTGTACTTTAGTATTTGAGTAGTGCTACCTTAAATTTTTCTGTCTTTCATGACAAGTTTTTACTTACTAGTTTAATTATTTTTCTCCCTCCCTCCCTCCCTCCCTCCCTCCCTCCCCCC
>NW_021604791.1:2643822-2670905 GCF_004785775.1 Grammomys surdaster | reverse complement strand
CTTTCTTTCTTTCTTTCTTTCTTTCTTTCTTTCTTTTGAGACAGGGTTTCTTTGTATTGACTTACATGTTCTGGAACGAGCTCTGTAGCCCAAACTGGTCTTGAGCTCACCAAGATGACACTTACCTGTGTCTCTGCTATCTAAGTTCTGCAATTAAAGTCATACAGTACTGCTACCCAGCTCTTTTATTATTTTTTTAAAGTACTGCCTCATACATTTTTGTAGATTTTTTAACATGCGGGTTTTTTTAATGCGGATTTGCTATACATGGCATTCAGCTTCTTAGAAAGCAGGGTCCTTTTTACTTTTCTTTCATAAAACATGATAGAATATCTAGAACATAATAGGTTTAAAGTGAGGATGTAGAATGTCCGACTGACTCAGTAAATGAAAATGGCCTGTGAGTGGAGAATCAGAGGAGGCTACTCTGAGTGTGTTACCATATGCACAAGCAGATAAGAGTTATAGTAGCACTAGATATCAAAAGACTACAAAGTTGTGGTCTCTCCTAAATGCCAGCATCCAACCTTGGATGACTGTGTAGTGCATTATATTATCATAAATATAATAAAAAAGTGTTATTTATCCATGCTTTCATGAAGTTTGTCATATTTTCCCTTTGGTTGAACTTATAGAAGGAAAGTTAAACATTGCAATGCCATTCTCAGAAAATTTGCTTGGTAAAAATAAAACATAAAATATTAAAAACTAAGATGAAGGGGTTAGCCTCATGAAATGGGCATAAGGTTTATGACATTTTGGCATTGGCTAAGCTTTCTCTGATTCAAAACTCAGATGTCTTAACAATAAGACTTAGAAAAAGTGAACTGTCATTGAGTTGACTTGAATTGGCGCCCACAATGATAAGAAAAGGTTCAATGCTATCTGCCAACTGGAAGTTTCATAGTTTGTGCAGATATATAAAACGTTCATTCTTTAGCTCTTCTGGGTTTCTGAATGAAGCAATCCAATGGGAAATAGAGAAAGCACTGAGTACACCTTGAGCACACAGGCTATGTGGCAGCCTGGAAGCTCTGGGACAAATCATCTCAACAAGATGACATCAGGGCTGTACTGGAGGGCATTTATCCTACTGGATACTGTAATAAAATGATGCTGGTAGATGCTTCAGGTCAGTGGGGGGCTGTGAGGTTGCTCCATAGGAGTTGATAAAAGTTGCCTCTGTTTCAAAACTAAAGCAACTCCTAAGTGTCATGAATCTCTGAACAATTACTTCCTGTCTGAAATGTATATGAAGATAGTAATCAGGACATTGTCCATACAATCTGCAAACCTTAACCCTAATCTCATTTCACCATCTTTGTCTTAAATAACTAAAATAATTAGATTTTTAATAATAGTTAGATTTTTCTCTTCGTGTAACAGCCATTCCATAAAACCTGCAAAACTTTCAATATATGATTATTAACTGAGGTGAAAGACGGTGAGAGGAAGTTGATATTCATGCAGCTGCCAGAGCCGTGACTCAGTTCATTGACTTTCTCAGCAAATTGATTCCTTATCTTACAGTTGGACAAACTATAGTTTTCATTTTTCCAAAAGTGCAGTTTTCCAAAGATATTTACATATCTGATAGAGTGGTAGCTGTTTTTTCTATCAGAATGTATCAAAAAGATAGTTTTGGGAATTATCTACAATAACTACAGATGATGACAACATTCTAGATTTTTATTGCTGTGTATATGTGGAACATTTTAGTAGTAATCTTCTTGCCATCCTTACCCTCAGCTACATAAGTAAAAAATGCTATGGACATGATATAAAGCCCCACGTAGAACAACATGCAGTGTAGATGACTATGCCGAGGTTTAATAGTACCCTGTATCATTTTTTCTCAAAAGGAAATAGCAGGATGTTACCTTGTAATTTTTTTACTACTGTGTAATAAAATGCAGATATAATAAATACCATCTAAGCAAATAAAATGGATTTGGACAGAATCCATTTTGCCTTCATCACTTAGTATATAGCTCAGGCTTTTAAATATTTCTGTCCTAGGTGTACTTAATTATATCAACTTGCATTCTACAGTCCTTCACTGCACTGGAGCAGAAACCAATGTTTAATATTTATTTGCCATTTGGCATTAGGTGATATTTTAATACATTTGTCTTGGTTCTCCACTGGGCTTGTTAATGTAATCTAAATTGTGGTCCCAATAATTCTTTGACTAGGATGTTGACCTGCTAGGTTACTACTTGATGTTGCTTAGTTATTTATATGTAATATTCATATTGATAATGCTGACATGTTCATATTGATAATGTTGACAATCAATTTAACCTCACAGGTCAGTTGGCAATCATGGCTTCAGAATTGCTTGTGGTCATTGACTGCTTATTAGATTGATTATTGAATGGAAATGGCTGGAAACACTTTGCTTTTTATTTTGTGTGTGTGTGTGTGTGTGTGTGTGTGTGTGTGTGTGTGTGTGTTGCCTGCTTTTATGGCTGTCCACCATGTACATGACTGATGCTCAGGAAGTCCATAAAAGTCCTTGAACTTGAGTCACAGATAGTTGTCAGTTACCATGTGCATGCTGGAATTCAAATCAGGGTCTTCTGAAAGGACAGCTAGTGTTCATAAACTATGAACTACATTTCCAGGCCATCTGAATCTGTGGTGTGTGTGTGTGGGGGGGGCTAACTACTCACATAGGCTTTCTTATTATGTACTTTAAATTTCCAAATACTTTCATAGAATATGTATTAAAGTTGAAATGCTCTTGAATTTTAGCTGGGATTAGTTCTACTCTCATGTAGTTCTTACACTCAGGGCTGAGGGATTAGATCTGAAGTTCAGCCTAGGCTATATAGTGAGATTCTCTCTAAAGAAACTCCAAAATAAAATGAAAAAAAAAAGAAATGGAAAACCAATACTACAGTATTTAAAAGCTATTACTAATCGCTTTGCTAAACTCTGGAGGAAGAGATTTTCATGGAAAAACTGCTGGGAGCACAGGGTTTCAAACTTCTCCTTTCAGTAAACACTTACTTTACTTTGGAGCTTGACTTGACTCCAAGAGCTGTAGCGCACAGTACTTATGAGGTGGAAAAAGCTTCCAGTAGTCCTATAAGAAGAAAGGTGCATGCCTTGTCTCGTAAAGCACACTTAATTTCTAATACTATTGCTAATAACTGGTATTACCATTTACATTTACAGATAGAGATAATGAAATAGTTTGGATATTTAAACTTGTATGACTATGATGCTTTAATTCCTAAGGATAAAACAAACAAACAAACAAACAAACAAAGAGTATTTTACCTATGGGATATATTCTTTTCGTGGGGGAGTGTTAGATTTGTGAGGTACGTTTCATTCTGTACCCCAGGCTTGCTCACAGTTCACCATGTAGACCATGTTAACTTAAACTCACAGAATATCCCCTGCTTAGACTTACACATGCTGAAAACAGAAGCATGTGCTATTACTGTACATGGCTTGGAATGAAATCTTTAAAGTGATACAGTTACATTTAGTAAAATGAAAACTAAATTCACTGCCTGAGGAATTTTGAAAACTTAATTTAGAGACTTAATTTTCTTGTTTTGCTGTTCTTTGACTTTTATTATTCTGAAATGTAGATTTTAGTTTAATAGGAATTTTTTTTTTTACTTTGTAAGAGTTATGTGGGTATCTTATAGGCAACATTAATCATTGTTGAAAAAATGTTCCTGTATATGTAAGCTTCCTTCCACAGAGCTTATTTAGAAGACTTTAGCTGAAATTGTTTGGGAATAAGGATATGAGATTTCATATATATATATATCATATATATGGTAACTCAAAAGATAAATATAGCTTTGTATGTAGTTATTTTATATACATAAAATATGGAAGTAAAGTAGAAATATTTTAGAATTACAGTAGTTTGTTTCTTTCTACAAAAGCTCTGTTTACCTGGGGCTGTGACATAAAATATTAAACTGATATTAAATAGAAAACTACAGAAATATGTAATGGACAGGTTTAAAATGTTTTGTCAGTAGTATAAAGTAGTCTTACCTTCTTCTTCTTTGTCCCAAGTGAGATGTTAGTAATTCATACTTCAGGTGCTATTTGCTCTGGGACACTTCCTAGCTATGAGGGTTTCAAATCCACTGTCATGGTATTGCATTGTGTTGGGAGGGCTGACTTAATTTACGGACGACCCAACATGTGTTATTACTGCTGTAGACACTTCAACCACTCTTAAGAGAAGCTAGAAAGTGAATCTTTAATTGAAAAGAGTAAAGTAAAGTAAGTATGTTTATTGACAGGACAAAACCACTTGTACATGATTGTTCCCAGAGGGTATCTTTGTAATTATTTTATATTAATGATTACATGGTGTTGTCAGTCTCTTCATGTGCAGACATTTTAGTCTAAATTCTATCATATATATGCATAGGAAAGGGCAGTATAGAGAAGAACTGGTGTCTTCCATGATTTCAGGCATCTACTAGGCTCTTGAAAACTATATTCTATTCCTAATAGGAGACAATTGTAACATCCACAAAGGAAAAAGTTAACACATACACAAGCATATGTCCTTTAAACTTTAACAAGGTAGTAGGTTTTAATATTCTTAATACTAGTAAAATACCCCTTATTTTTCTATAGTTATTCTGTATGTGATTGTGTTTGTGGGGGGGAGTGGAGGGGTGTTTGTGCGTGCATGCACATGAATGCTCTCATTTGTGTATTGATGACCATGTCAGAAAAGTCAGCTTGTGAGACATTGACTTTCTCTTTCCCCTATGAAGGGGCCTAGGATTGAACTCAGGTCATCAGGCTTGCCAGCAAATGCTCTGTGCCATCTTACCAGCTCCAATATGATTTCGTAATTTCTGGAGATTAAGATTCATACAGAAGGAAAGAGTCAGTTATCTGTGATTTTTACTCTGCATATTGTTGATTAAGTAAAGACAGTTTTTGAAGATATATAATATAGTTCTTATGGTACTGCCCAAATTTCAGAGATTCACTCATTTGATAATAAGAACATTTTGCAATGATTTGTAGATATTTGTCTGTTTGCCTTCTGAGCTCCAAATGTTTGTTAGTCTGTCTCTGTATGGGTTTTCCTTCTGATCTCTGCTTGACAGAAGTCTGTAGAGGAAATAAAACATAATCAGGTCTCTGGTGAAAGCTTCTCCATGGATCGAGCTTATCAAACTTTAGTGCAGCGCGACCTTTATTATAAAACACATTCCTTGATTCCAGATTGTAAGCCACACTGGCTTGATTTCCAGATGTTGGACTCACAGATAGGAACTCATTACCGTGGAGCACAAAGCACACTCTTTTAAAGACATCAGCAGAGAAGATTTTCTGCTTGAAATCCTAGACAAAGTGGGAAATAAAGCCCAGTGCAATGAACTGCAGTCAATGTGGGATCCGACAGAAAGAAAATAAATGCCAAGGAAGGCAGAGGAGCTGGGCTCTGGAAATCTGATCTCTGGTGCGTAAGCTAATCTCTTTTAGACCTCCAGTCAGCCTACTTTTTTTTTAATCTGTGCAAAAACGTTTCTTTATTTTGTATTTTCTGATTTTTGATCCCACCCCCACTACGCAGTTGGCACCTTCCCAAAATACTTTGGCAGAGGTCGCTTCCCAGAAGCCTTTTAAACTTTAGTTAGAATACATTTATTGATTTTATTGAATGGCCAGAGCAATGAAGAGTTTTGGGAAAAGTGCATGTAAGAATCAGTGTCTGGCCTGGCAAGCCAAGCTATTTTAAATGTCTGAGAACACTTCATTAAATGCAAGTTCTCATCGTTTGCAAAATAGTAAAGGTTTTTGCTGTCTTTCCTTGGGTGGATATCACCTGACTTACATAGTAACATAGAACTAGAGAGAAAAACCTTTTTTTAAAACTGACATTTAAAGACTATAAGTATTCAAGAATTCAGTGACTCTTTAAAAAACAACTTAAAAATCTATAGAAAATACTTAGTAGCACTGCATGATAACCTTCTCTAAATCTGTTTTTTTTAAATATAATATATAACAGATACAGATTTAACTATGTTGTCTAAGTTGACCATAATAGGGAAATATACTTTTCCAAAAACTTAACAATTGATCTTTTCATATTACTGTTCTTCTAATCCACGTGGATGTAATTTTCTTTCATTTCGAGCTTATAGTTTGGACAGTAAGCAGGAATGACATTCCATATCCTTAACTCTAAGATAATTCTGGAAGCAAAATGTATATTTCTTTAACGATCTGCAGTTCTAGAGTCACGCTGCTAAAAGAAAGCGAACAGAATAATTATTGAGATTGTAGATAACATATCCTGAAGACCAGCCATTTTGCCTTGCATTTCCAAAGTATGTGAACTGTGTGAATGAGCATCTCTAATGTATTCAAGTGGACTTTATGAATGGACAACATTTTAACAGTTTCTCTATTATAAAAAAGAGTTGGTGATTGGTATATATATCTCTATACGACTTTTGAAATACACATGCAACAAATTAGCAACAGTCAGTATCAATCAGTTGTGAGTTTGTCTTAAAAATTAATTTTATATACTTCATATATTTTTGTTTTTTAATTGACAGGAATTCTGATAACAAATTTTCCTTCTTGGCTTAATTGTATACTTTGAGAAAAAAAAAGTCATTCCATTTTCCTGAACTTGAAACAAAGCATCAATTATATGCATAATCTCTTGTACTAAAACACTTTAATGCTGAATTTTTAGGATTGAATTGCCAATGAAACAAAATTCAAAATTTTATTATTGAATTTTAATATATATTTGCATAGTTATTATTTCAGTGTAAAATATCAGGTAGATTACAGTACTTTCTAATAGAAAATAATTATTTACAAATATAGTGGGTAGACACATTCTATTCTAATTAATCTTGATAATTTCTATTATTAGAGACATAAGAAATCGAGATTAGTAGCCAAATAGATCATGTGTAATTATAGTCAGTGCAGATGCAGTTTGAATAGTAAAGGCACAGCATAAATTATAACATTGTTTTTATATTGATAATTTGAGAACTATTTCTCAAGCACAGAATTGAAACAGATATCACAAAGTCTTCCTAAGATTGTACAGAAGGGCTACTGATCCTTGGGAAGCCATTGCATTCAATAAGGTCATAGGGAGGTCTCATCTCAGCTGGTAATCCAGTTTCGCTGGTAGGGAGCTTCCACTGTGAACTGAGGTCCTTTGCCTCGTTGGTTACATCGGCTGTACATCACACCATCTTCTCCCATCATTGGAAGCCTAGTCTTTATGTGATAAAGTGCTAGGGTTTCCAAGGGTAAACGATTTGTATGGGTTTTTCCCTTTTAGATGTTACAAGATCAGTATGTCATTCACCATATAATCAATAAAAATGAGATCCCCAAGGCTGACTTTATAGTTTTACTTATTTTGTTTGGTTTTGTTTTGTTTGATAACATTCTTAAAGGCTAAGAAAGAGTATCCAAAAGAGACTCCTAGAGAAATTGTCATATAAGTTCAATAGTCTAGATCAGGACTTGTTGCAGTGAAAGTGGTGTTCTCTTAAAGACAGTCTTCAGTGGCTCTATTTATGAATCTTTACATTGTGACAGATTTGATAAACACTAAGTAAAAAACAAACTCGGGATTTGTGGATTTTGATCTTGACCATACTCTCTTGAAATGTTAGGAAGCCATTTTATCTTCCCGATCCCACTCAGCTACATGAGCATACCAGTAACAAACTACAGTGGCTTTATTCATAAGTCATATTGTTCTTTATTGTTATATGTCTTATACATGCTCTTTTTTCTTAATTTTTCTTTTTTAGCTCATAATGGGTATTTGGGACATATCTCCATTTTACCTTGGAGGGCACCTACTTATAAATGGGCTTTTTATTAAACAAGATCTTGCCATGTTTCTTTGGGGAGAAGGGTCTTTGTCTTCTAAATGAAGGCTAAAGGAAATAAAAGACCCAATTCTTTGGTTTTGATTTTCTGTGAGGAATTAGAACTAACTGCATGTGTTTGAACTGTTCTACCATCTGAGCCTCTTACCACAGTGGCCACGTGCCTCAGTTTGTTTCTTTGTTCATTCGTCTTTGTAATACATTTCCAAGGGTATAGTATGATTTGCTATGGTAGTCTATGGGATGGCAAAGGATGATAGAAGATGGATTCATGCAGTAGATTACCCTATGTACAAATGCAGGCAGAAAAGATGATTGTCACTATAGCAAAGTTCAGAGTTGTGCAAGAAAACATGTTAGTTAATAAGTTGATTCATATATCACATGGATTTGTGTAATCCTTTCTCTTCTCAGTAAGGCTTGAATTGTCCATGCCTTTTAAATGTTGTTTACCATGTATATGTCTATTAGCTCTTTCAGAATTAGTTGTATTTATCAGTGGAGGGGAAACTTGTGAGTAAGTATATTGAA
This sequence comes from Grammomys surdaster, assembly GCF_004785775.1. NCBI lineage: Eukaryota > Metazoa > Chordata > Mammalia > Rodentia > Muridae > Grammomys > Grammomys surdaster. The sequence goes on along the minus strand of NW_021604791.1, from coordinate 2,662,485 downwards.
TTGTCATTGTAAATATTGAACATGAATAATTTTGTGGCATTAAGAAATTAGTGAAATTTTATAAAGTGAATCATAGAATTTTTTAAAAATTAGTAATCATTATAACATTGGTCTTTGATAAACCATATGTGTGCTTTTAGTTAGTGTTCCTTCCTAACTGTACATTTAGCTGCCTCTTCTATTTGATTAAGGTGGAAACTATGCTAATTGATCATATGTACTTCTCATTTTCTAATGTAGAAATTTTATGGTATAAGTTTACTCCTAAACACTACATTTGCTGCCTCCTATAAATTTTGATATGCTATGTTTGATTTTGTTCAAATTAAAATATTTCTAGCTATTGTTTGCGATTGATAAATATTTAGAGATTGCTAATTTTCATTACTAATTTAATTGTTTCATTTATATAACATACTTTTATGACTTCAGTCCTTTCACCCTTACTAAGATTTAGTTTACAGTTTAATGGTCTTATATTAAATCCAGTGAGGACTCTAACAGTACTTGAACAATTCATAGGCAAACTGCTAAAGGAGTCTGTTGAACAAAATTCCAATACTTTATCTTGCATTAACAGTTTCTTAGCTGTTAGGTGAATTGATAATTCTCTTGACTTGAAAAACTTGTTATGGAAACTTTGAATATCTTCAACATTAATATTGGGGAGATTATTTGCCACTATACTTGCTCGGCCCTTCTCAAGGTTCCACTACTTTGCGCTTGCATGATATGGATTATCACGCTGAACCCTGTAAGTCAGCATATAAGACATTCACAGACTTCTCTACCTGGCAGAATCTTTGATGAGGAATGGGCCAGATAATCGAGGATGGTGATTTGGGAAGTTATTTGGTTTGTTTTTGTTGTTGTTGTTGTTGTTCCTGTTTTCTTTTTTTAAAAAATATGTTTTTCATGGGAGAAAAACAAGTGTATTCTTCATTTAGAGAGTTTTGAAACCTAATTTCTGTGCTAAGCAGCATGGTACACTTGTAGACGACTGAGAAGAACCCCTCATTGGAGAAGTGAGGCTTTAGATAATTTGGGGGTACTATTTACAAAGCAGATTTGAGGACTAACTTTTAGGATAAAAATCACCTTGCGAAAAGGTTTCTTCGTGTTTACGGTTTTTATTTTAGTTATCAGTGAACAGATTAAGGCCAAGAGTATGGTCTGGAAGTGTAGCTCAGTCCCACAATAGGTGCATAAATCCCAGAAGCCACAGGCTCAGATACCAACATTTCCAGCCCCAAAGCCTCTCTTAACTGTATAAAGAATGATCTGAGGTGCACAGTCTTACCACTGTTTAACGCCTCATGGATCATTATGGGGCACTTCAACAGGTCATATTATATAATTTTGGGATGAGTACATGTGAGTTAAGAAAATCGCACCTTTTTTGTTCCATTTTAATCTCATACTAATTTGTACTGGGTTATTTTGGGGATATTTCATTTAACTATCAAAGTGTGAGGCTACCTCTAACAGCAATCAGTGTCATGAATTTCTGAGATTACCTTCTGAATAATCGATCTATGGTAGCTTGCTTTCCCTTCAATTTGAATTTCTCAAGAAAGATGGTTAGGGATAATATGATGCTATTTGAGAAGTGTGAATGTTTAGAATCAGAACTAAGAGTTCCTGGAATATAATTCTGATTTATTTTAAAGATAAAAATATCTGGACAAATATCAAGATTATTTAAAACGTTTAAATGACAATATGAACTGAGTGAATAAAGCAGTGTTTACCACACAGTGAGGATTTTAGTAAGTCTAAAATATGTGCACATCCTATAGAAAATAGATAATATGTAGTTTATAAACATATAAAGTGTACATCTGTGCATATAGATGTGTCTTCTTCTTGTGTGTCTCTGTCTCAGTCTGCTTCCTAGATGGAATGTACATAAATTCTGTGAGTTTTCTTTTAACCTCTACAGTTTCTTCTGCATCTATACTCCCTTGAGCCATGACTGAAGCAGTAAATATGTGATGAATGTTTACAGTTTATTTTCTTCTTAATATTGCTCTGTCAGAACTGAAAAATGTGAGCCGTATTTATCATCTATTACTGATGTTATAAATTGGCAACTCATTACTTTTTATCAATATCTAGTTTTGTTGCCTTTTATATGTGATTAATTATAACGCTTGTTCAAAGCATAGGTTATTTTTATCTTTGGCTAACACAAATCAAGGTTTTAGAACTGAAGTATTTCAATCTCTTTCTCAAGTCCTCTCATAAATTGCAGTGATTTCTAGGGTATTGCTTTTATGTTAGTTTTGAACCATGTACAACTATAAGGTGATGAAGACATGAACAAATGCATTAATTGAACTAAAGCATCATCAACAATTAGATTTTCAATGCTTTCTAAGAAATCATATACTCAAAGTATTCACAATAGCTGTTTTTGAATGTCCATCTTACAATAAGTTTATTAAATAGAAAATAAGTTTGCCTGTATTACCTCAAAGTAGATATGTGTCTGTCGATCTGACTCCGTTCTCTGCTCCTCCATCTGTTTTGTTTCTCTTCCCTTAGCATCCCCCTTTCCATTCCTAAGTTTTCTTGGTTTCTTGTCTGTTTGTCCTTTGTGATGCTGAGTGGCTTTAGCAAGCTGATCTTTGTCCTGTGCTCTCTACATGAAGTCCATTGATTCTCGAGAGCAGAGCACGGTGATGCAAAAATTCTACTGTGTAAGCTGAAGACTGCCTCTGCTTATGTAGGAAAGCAAAGAACAAAACAAATCAACTAATAAACCAGAAAGAACCAGGGTTAGTAAAAGCAGCTATGCAGACACATGGAAGGACATACACTGTGGTCAGCTTTCCATTACATTCTCAGTTTCTGTGAGGCCAATGTGGATGGTTTCCTGTTTACAACGTCTACTTTTGACTTATGAAAATGTTAACATTTTGTTTGCCTAGTCAGCAAACTAGGCTGACTTAGTTGCTTGTTCCACTAGGGAGAGGTGAAACACTCTAAGAGTATCAAGTGACCTTTGCTGTAGAGGACTTCATAACAGATACTGGTTGACATAGAAGCATAAGCAACATTTGATTGGCAACATTGTGGGGAAGTGAAGTTTGAAGATTAGCTGTCTCTGAACATCAAAATATATTTCTGTGGTGATAGCAAAATACTTGAAGCCTGCTCTTGTGAGCAGGCCTGTACTGTGATTCACAATTTTCCAGTTATATAAAACATTTTCAGGAAGACAAATACATATTTTTCAAAAGCAAGGAGATAGTAATCTACTAAGTTACTGCTTACTGAAAGAATGCCATGATTGGTTGAAGGAAGATTATTGAGAGTATTTTAAGCAACTGATTATAAAAGAGATGCTTATTTGAATAGTCAAGCATGTGACTCAAATGCGGAGTTGGCTTGATCTTGAAAAAATTTTAATAAGATTTCAAATACTTACCCAAATAAATATTGAATATTTTTTAAAAATATAGCAAATCTTGCTAATTTCATAATTTAAAATCACCAACTCAAATAAAATATTTATATTAGAGGATACTCTTTCTACTAATATATATGGTTTAATTTTAGTCAATTGTGATTTTTAAGAAGGAAAACTGAGTTTAATTCCAGGACATTGATTTTTGCTCCATATTTAATTCCATAATCATTTCTGGACAAGATGGTAGAACAGATAATGGTTTTTATTATTATTTTGGGGTATGGATTGCTATACTTTAGGAGAAACAAAAATACTCCTATTGCAATTGCATACAAAACATAAATTTCAGAATAATTACTAGGTATGTTAATTGTATAAATTTTTAAATATACTTACTGGAAAGTTTAAAATTGATGTAGTTACAGAACTACAAGGAAATACTAAATTACCAAATAAAATATTTTAAAGGAAAACATCCTTTTAATATTTTTGGCAACCAGTTTGGTGTGTGGATTGTTAGTTTAGTGATTTAAAAATGGAATTGTGACAATTTTAAGAAAATAAACACAAGATATTGAAAATCATAAAATTTAACTTATTTTGACATATCTTAATTTTTACATTAGATTTTATTTAGATCTTTATAATTATTTTTATTATTTGGTCTCCATGTCCCTATCTCTATCTGATATAGACACGTAGTTCAATAGTATTCTAATACTTATGAACATTTTTATAAATAAAATATTTTTAAATTATTAAATATTTTTAATATTTTTATAAAATAAAATAAGTAAAATATTATTTACGATCAAGCAGCTCCATATATATGATTTTGAAATCTTCTGCAAGTCTTGCAAGTGGAAAAATACTTACATTATATACTTAAATATTTCACTTACATTCCTACTAAACAGCCTTACTAAAATTGTATCATGTATCTTTCAGGTTTTCTTATTTCTCGTTCTGCTGGGACAGTTATAAGTATTATGGGGAAATAGATTTCTTGAGTAGTAATAAAATTTTATTAGTTCTGTTGTTGAGATTCTAAAAGGAAATATTTTTGTCATGTAATTTTATCTATCTTATTTTTGCAGAAATGATTAATTCAGAAAGTCAGAAGACAAAACTATGGATTTTTAGCACTCAAAGAACAAATTAAGGTAATTAATAGATTATTATGTATGCTGATAATTTAAAAATAAATGTACAATATGTAAGTTCAACTTAGTATATGTTTTATAAGAGTTAATCACGTTGAAAATGCAGCATGTTTAAAATTGTATTTTCATTTCTTATATATTTTTGGAAAATAAGTTCTCATATTTTCTGAACAATAAAAAGTATAGGTGATCATAGTTGCTATTGTGAAGAAATATATACTAACTATATATAATTATTGACAAAAGAAGGCAGTTTTGTAACTGCTGCTGTGCAAAGGCACTGATGGCTATAATATTCTATTAACTATATGAAACCAATATGCCAAGATTTTTGTTTCCATTGGTACATACACACCAAGACAATGCATTGATGCCATTCTTGTATAATTTATTTTATTTGCTCTCAATTTTATATCCAAAACTGATATAAATATACTCATTTCATACCATAAAGGTTTTAATATATAAAGGAGATTGTTTTCCAAACTGATCTATTTACTACAAATACATTTATTCAGTTTAACATAAAAAATTTCAGAGGATAAAATTAGAATAGTATGTACTTTCTCAAAGAAATCATAAGGTATAACTCACGTCTTTTTGTTTATAATCCATTGTAACAACTGGGATTTCTTTGTCTACTTTTCATTTTCTTGTTGTTGCTGTTGTTGTTGTTTTGAGGATAATGTGTGATTAAATAGCCACACTCTAGGTCCTTCATCCTCAGTCTCCAGGGTTCTAGGATTTCAGCCCTGTACAAACATACCAGACTCCTATTGTCTTCATAGAGCTATTCAAAATAATTTTGTAAAGTGACTATAAATTTGTTAAAATATAAATTATAGTAAATATCTAGTAGAATAATCAGGGCTTCTGATTCTCATATTTTTCTTCATATTATGGCTAATGTTTAGTGTTTTTGATTCCTTGAAAGATCTATCATAAGTTACCCTCAATCTATTTTTCAAGACCCTTTATTTATTCTTAAGCAGACACTCAGTCACTTAAGATTATGGTAACATTGCAAATGTCTTTGTAGGTGAGAAATTTTCAGTTGATATCGGTGCTTTAAATGTTATCTCCTAATTTTTTGTCCTTGTTTTTTTGTCTCCGTATTATGTGCTTATGCAAATAACATTATCCCTCTTTTTTGAGAGTAGATATGATTAAGTCACTCAGAATTGCTTATATTTTTATCTTAATATCTAAATGCTGTAGACATTCATCTAAGAGGCATCAGTTCAGTGATACATTGAACTAAATTAATTTGACAAAAATCTGACTTGTTCAATAATCCCTTTAAAGACAATTGAACCAAGTATTACATAAATGATCTCATCAGAAGTTGTACAGGCCTGAGGGTGGTGTTGTACACGTTACATCCTAGAATTTAAGGTTATACAGGCAGATCATTGAGATATTTCCAAGCAAGCCAGAGTTACTGTATTCGATAGTTTTTCAAGAGTTAGACAAAAATATGAAGAGTTGTTTCCATCAGAGACAAACTACAGAACAACAAAACGATGTATTATGAGAAAAACAATCTCCCTATTGTCAAATGTGTCTGTATAGTTCTAACCTGTTCTATCAGTCTTTACTTACCTCATTGGGTTTTTAAATACATACTGTGTAATGTCTACTATACTTACCTTTGAAGTATGCAGTCTACAAGCACTGAAAATCATAAAAATGCCACCAAATCAAGTGACACAACATATTCACACCAGAACCCCAGCTGCTCCTTTTGCAGCCCACCTCTTTGCAACTCTCAGTACTGGGTACCTGTAGACTCTGTTTTAATATAGGACACAATACACCTGTGAGAAGGAGGGAGCCATGTTCCTGGTTTGTCAACAGTCTTGATGCATAGCCTTTCAAGTGTTAGATACCATGTCTATGCTTCTTTTTCATCTTGTATAATAAGAGGTAATAAAAATGTCTACCATACTCACATTATAGAGCTCAGCATGTCTGAAATACAGCATCAATGCTTGATACTCAAGAGGAGAGATACCCTGGAGAAGGCCACAATAAATGTCTCCTTTGAGATGCCTTTAACCATACAACGTCAAACTGATGTTTTCAAAATAATAAAGGGCATTTAGCAATACCATCCTGACAAAAGTTCAGTTGTTGACTCTGCCTTCCAGTGCCTAGTTATAAATATGTTGAGTAATGCTACAGTAATTTCCCACTTGTGGTATATCCATCAGCAGGTTCTGCCAGACACTTTCTATCACCCCCTTGGCTACTGCCTTGAGTACAATCTCAGCCCTTGCTTCGTGGAAAGGAAACAGTATGAGATGTTTTCCTTTGACCCATCTTTACCACCTTTGCCATAACTCACAGCTCAGTCTCAGCCTCCTGGGCACCGCAGCCAGCTTGGCTTCACCTTGCTCTGAATCCTTCACCAAGTTCGTAAGCCTTTGTTCCTCTCCTACCCAATCTTCTCAGATACCCTTGTCTCCTTACCTAGAACACCTTTTCTCATGCTACATTCTTCTATACAGTACTGATTATAATTCAAAGTACCTACCTGAGAGTCCTCTGTGGTGATGCCTCTGCTCTTTAATTCAGAATTTTTAACACCATGTGGGAGCCAGTTGTTTTCCTTGCTTCTTTTTCTTTAATGTTTTTATTAAATTGTTTTAATTTACATTCCAAATGGTGTCCCCCTTCCAGGTCTCCCTCCCAGAGTTCTTCACCCAATCCTCCTCCTCTTTGTCTCTGAAAGGGTACTCCCGACCCAACTACCTGTCCACACCACTCACAACCACCCAACACCACCTCACTCCACCAGCATCCATCCCCCTCCCCTGGGGCATCAAGTCTCTACAGGATTAGGCTCATCCTCTCCCACTGAGGCCAGACAAGGCAATCCTCTGTTATATATTGCCAGGTGCCACAGACAAGCCCATGTATGGTCTTTGGTTTCTGACTTAGTCTTTCCGAACTCTGAGGGGTCTGATTTAGTTGATACTGTTGTTCTTCCTATGGGGTTGCAATCCCCTTCAGCTCCTTCAATTCTTCCCATAACTCTTCCATGGGGTCCCTGACCTCTGTCCAATAGTTGGCTCTAAGTGTCTGCATCTATGCAGATCCTTGCTTCTTTAAAGTAGCTCCTGTAGGGCCTGAAGACTTGCTTCATTTAGTATAGTGCCTGCCCTGCCAAGCAAGCAGAAGAACTTTCATGGCTGCATAGTTGTGACCCAGTGCTGCAGGACTAGAGATAGATGGAACCTGAGAAGACCCCTTTATAGCAAGCCCAGCCAATGAGATGAAATTCATATGCCTGTCACTAAAATATGAACAAGGAGAGAAGTTGAAGAAGACACCTACTGTCTAGTACGGGTCTCCACAGTAATATTAACACATACCTGCACGTGCATGTGAACATATATCCACTAATAAGTATATACATCACACCTATACAAAAGACACACAAACACATGTGTGCCTACACACACACACACACACACACACGCCACAGTAAGTCTATATGTAAGATATTTCCAATTTAGAACATTCTTCTTTCTGTTTTTCTGTATCTTTTATAATCACACTTCATTTTGATCATGTATGGTTAAGCACATTTCAAAGAAGGCATTTATTATGGCCTTCTCCAGGCTATATCTCCTCTTGAGTTTCAAGCATTGATACTGTATTTCTGACATGCCGAGCTCTATCACTGTCCTCACTCCTGGACTCATATAATAGTTAGCTAGAAATATCGGAGATGACAATGTGAGTATAGGCGAATCGATTGTGTTATTCTTGCAGTCACTCAGTTGCTGTCAAATGAAAATCCACATTGAGGCTACAGCTAAGATTGAGGTTCTTTTTTTTTGGGGAGGGGGGTTGGTTACACCTTTTAGCATATTTCCAAAGAGAAGTTGATGGATCTTCATTACTGTATTTGAATGAGGAGAGGCAGAGCTGAAGTCAGAAATAGCTACCAGGTTGGGAACTGACAATGGTGTTTGTAGTAGATCACAGAATTAATGTTTCTTTAAATACAAATGTATATGTGTGTGATTATAAAGAAATGATTTAGATCTATACCATACATAGATACATAGTTTATTTCATGTAATTATATAATTTATTATATAATATTTATTTTATAAAAATATAACATATTCACATTAGATCCACTTATTTTATATATTATGTAAACTAATATAAAGAAGTGATGTACTGTTTTATGGGAGTAACATACAGACTAATTTTAACTTTTAGGTGAAAATGATTTCCATATATATCTAGGCATTAGAGGTAAGGTCATTAATGACTCTTACTTTCACTTCTTTGTTTATAGAAAATTAAAACAAAATTTTACTTGCTAGGAAATTACATTTCTAATTAATTTCAAGGCCACACAGAAAGTGCAGGATTGTGACGCTGGCCAGGAGCAGAGTGAAAACTCATGGATTATTCATTCTATCGTCTCTACTTATTCCCATGCTTAGTGGCTGTCACAGGCTGACAGCCACATAGTTAGTGCCCTTCAGAATTCACATGCATACATATCAGCCTTTGGAAATCTGCATAAAGAGAAGTCTGACATCAGATAGATAGATAGATAGCTGCCCGTCAGTAGAAGACAGCTGAAACTGTCAGCCCGTTTATGCCATAGAGTAGACCATGAAATAGTGATCAGGAAAGGCAGTATTAGCAGACAACAAAATCACTTAGTAAGCCAAAGAAAAAATATATAAATAAACTGGCTTTCACCTTTATTTAAAAAAAAAAAACAAGAAATCTAGGTATTTACCAAGTATCCTCGTATCAGTTTCTTTTCCTGCACATAGCTTTATTGGTATAATCTGTGATGTCAAAAACTGTTTTAAAACATCTAAATGTTGTTTTACTTGGTTATGTATACATGCATGTATGTATATACGTATGAACGTATATAGGTAGATAGGTAGGTATGTACGTTCGTAGGTAAAAAAGTATTGATTGATTTATTAAAGTTCTAGGTATTGAACATAGATATTTGTGGATGACACCCAAGCCCTCCATCACTGAATTCTAACCTGAATTCTCTTTGCATTAACTCTTTATAGTAACTGAATTCTTTTTGTATTAATATATAATTTTTGAAACTAGACTCCAAAAGCTGCCCTACCTGGCTTTGAGTTTATTCTATAGTCCACTCCTTTCTTAAACTATACAAGATGCAGCCTTGTGTTTTCTGGACTGTACCACAGTCCTGGATTAAATTTTGGGGAACACAGGGTCTCACTGTCGAGAGAATTTCTTCATGATTCTGATAGAGCGCATAAAATTGAATTTCTTGTCCATTGCATAGTTTGGATTAAACACTTTAGATGTTTGAGGAATTCTAACAAATATGTTTTAGAACTTTAACTGATGTTTATCTATTTCCATCTTAAACACTTCATTAGTGTGTTTTCTTTGTAAAATGACGTGAATTCAGTTTCCTGTGGGGGAAATCATAATTGCCAAATCAGGACACCAACCAATTTTATCACCTAAAATTTTCTTCCTGTTTCTCTCAAGTGACCATCACCTGTGTATTCATTCCCCTTACCCCTACATATCATAGGTCATTCTCTATTCTTCTTTTAAAATTTTTCAGAATGATATACAAACAAGCCATACAATATGTTCCCTTTTGAGCCCAACCGTGTTCACATAGCATAATGCCTTTGAGATTCATTCTTGTTGACTGCATCATTAATTCATTCCAATTTTATTGCTGAGTACTGTGCATATCATAGTTCATTTATTCATGACTGATAAACATTTGGGCTTTCCAATTAGGAAGTGATAAAAATAAAGCTTTATAAACAATTATGTATTGTGTGTGTGCATGCATGCATCTCTGTGTGTGATTGTGTGCATAAGTTTTCAAGAGCTCCGTAAGGTAAATAAATATCTAAGGAGGTTTGCTGGCTGTATAGGTAAGGGATGTGTTGAATTATTTTGTTTGTGCTTTATTTTGATGCAGTTTTATGATTTATATTTAAATTGTTATTGCTACAAAAATTGGTATTACAAAAGCTATGCACTTAAAACTCTGGGTTTCATCAATTCTTAACACTGGCTTAATTTTTGCAAGTCCTCAATGTTTTTTGTTCCCTGAATGTATTTGGGAAAATTACATCATTGAGTAAAAATTTTTTTCTGGTTTATTTTTTTTTCTGTAACATTTTCCATTCTTTTTGTGAGTATGTTTTATTGCTGCAGTACATGATGGCAGGTTAGTCACACGCAATAACAATTTAGTTTTGTAGACTACACACTACATTCATTTGCTTATTTAATGTGACTTCTCATGTCTAGCGTGCTGTTTACATAGGAAAGACCTCAAAGAAAATACTTTTACAGTGATTATAAGATCTTTTTAATATGGTAGTCTTTATAATAGATAAAACTCCATATATTAATAATATTAAGCTCTAGAAGAATAAATGTAGAATCTAAGCAAGCACTGGATGGATATTGACAGTAGGAACCAAGGTGACACAAAGCCATTATAAAACTGTGTTTATATAACAGGCTTTATCCTGTATCCATCCATTAAATATCTGTTTTTGTACCCTGAGAAGTAAATTATACCTAACTTACATATGTGGTACTGCCTGGAAGAACCCAAGTCTCAATTGTCTTCACCTTGGCTCTGTCTGTGGTTACTTTGCTAAGAGACCCAAGGTACATCATATGATCTCTCTGGATTGTAGTATTCTCATTTGTCCAATTAGTGAGGGCAGCATTAGATTATCCATAAAGGAACTTCTTGCACTTAAAAAAAAAATGATGCTGCAATTCTTTGATGATCTTATGTCACTGAATACAAAATGTTTATGTTTGTATTTATTCTGTAGAGGTTGATGGTACATTTTAAAAGGCTTAAAAAATGTGATTAATGAAAGCCAAAAGTAGCATTGGACAGGAGTCTACAGCGCATTCAAAACAACTGAATCTTACAGGATCGCTGATTTATATAACGTTTTTCCAAATTTAATATTTAAAACACTGGACATAAAGTATATATTATTTATGTGTGTGGAAAAGATGAACTCATGGACCATGACTGTATTTTAGGCATTTTACTGAGAATTTTAATTTTTAACTTATAAAAGGATTTATAAAACATCAATAATTTATTTCTTTAAGCAGTACTCCTTTAATTTTGAAGCATAGCTTGGAAAAAATTCATGTTTTAAAAATGACTATTCATTTAAAGAATATTTGTGTTTAAATTTTTGTTTGTATGAGTGTTTTGTCTGCATGCATATATGTATTCTACATGTTTGATACCCGTGCAGGTAGAGGACATTAGATCCCCTGGAACTAAATTTGTGAATGGCAGATAGCTTCCATGTGTTTACTGGAAACAGAAGCCATGTACTCTGAAGGAGCATTTCATGCTCTTAGCATCTGAGCCATCTCTCCAGCCATTGAGTGCACATTTTAAAAGATAAAAAATGATTTCAGACATATATATTTTAGGAATACTGATAAAAAAGGTCATTTTGGGTTACTTTGTGTTATGCATAGTAGCCGCTGCTTCTTGGCGTATCATCTTCTAAATACTGAGGGATGTTATTAACCTCAAAGAATAAAACATTATTATTGTTTATTTGGCTCACACTGTATCTATGTAAGATGTGTAAGATATCTGTATCTACTATATTGTGGAAGAGTAAGTGTCTTTATTTTTGAAAATCAAGTGCAGACTTGGTAGAATTATCTATTGACGTCTGAATGACATTATGGTTGAGTATTAGAAAGTTGAAAACAAGGAACAGTCTTCAAACAATGTCTTAGAAGCTGATGGCCGGGGGATAGATTTTTTACTGCTTTAAAGTAGAGGGCATATCAAAAGAAGGACATATCAAGACCAGATAACTTCTGTAGTGGCATGCAATGTGTTTTGGAAAGACATTCTTTTTTCTTTTGTGGGTAGTGAGAGAGTATTATTAAATAAGAATAATTTAAAGATTATTGAAGAGATCCTTTCTTTTTTCTTTTTTAACATTTTTTAATTTTATTTTTTAACTTATTCACTTTACATCCCACTCACTGCCCCCTTCCCTGTAACGTCCACCCACAATCCTTCCCCAGCTCTCAGCCACCTCCCCTTCTCCTCTTAGCAGGTTTGGTCTCTGGGTATACCCCCTCTTCTCTTAGATTCAAGTCTTTGCCAGGATAGGCACTTACTGAGGGGACACTTAATATTATATATTTTAAAAGCACTTTTCAAAAATACTTAGCGAAGCTTGGTGGTGGTGGCACACACCTTTATTCCTAGCATGTGAGAGGCATATCTCTAGTTTGAACCTAGCTTGATCTATAGAGTTCCAGGTTGCCCAGGTACACACACAAAGAAACCCTGTCTCAAAACAAAAGTGCGCAAGCACACACTCACACACAAGACTAGTTATTGTGATATTTGTTTTGTAAGGGAAGGTGTCTTCGAAATGTGAGAAATCCATGAGAGATGAGATAAAGTGATAGTAAACCCGGTCACAAGTACCATTACCCTCTGCACTGATGCAGGTTCTTGGTGAACAACCATAACTTTTATTGTACTTTCGTATAGTACTTCGATGCCTCTGGAATTTATCTGGTACATATTGTTAGGGTTAGGGTAAGGTTAAGCATTGAGGTCAGTATTAGGTTTAGGGTTTTGGTAAAGTTAAGGGTAAGGGAAGGGGTACAGATTGAGATTTGGGGTTGGAGTTTGGATTGGGATTGTGGTAGGGTTAGGGAATGGTTTCAGGGCTGAACTTCCTCTTTCTTAAAACATTCCAAAATTTCCTTGAATAATTTTGAATGTCTTCTCCACTTAACTAGTGCTTACCTTACATACTTTTACTCAATTTTTAACAAGTATAGAGAAATAAAGTTTAAGAGCTTAAAAAGAAAAGGTATTGGTTTTCTTGATTTAGCCTACTGCTGTCTTCGGTGTTCTAGAACTATATGTAATTAGCAAAAATGTTTATCTACAATTTTAATTCCTGGGAGTATCATCTCAAATGGCCTTTTAAAAGTACAATTGAAGCAAGCTGTCATTTGTTGACTTTGTCGCCAAAAATTGATAATGGCTGGATTTTCTTGAACTTGGTGGTTTTGTACATACATATAATCACGTAAACTTACCATTGTACAAGAATGAAAGAGGCGGCTCTGGTTTCTAAACTCATACTTCGGGTTCAGTTTTATCTCATTCTTCCTAGACACAAGTGAATAAATGTTTGCTTACTATAACTTCAACAAATAACATTTTCATCAAACCGTGTTTGCCTTTATTCTATGTCATTAAGAATGAACTACACTGAATTGGCAATACATTTATTATCTATATGGTAATTTAGTAATAAACAGTTGGAAATGAAGGTTTGAGTTTCCATCTGGGTATAGTATAAATACCCCAGATATTTGTGTTTCCCACTGATACAGCTCTTATCCTGTCATCACCGTATCAAAGAACTCACACCACAACTAGAAAGCAGAGGACACATTGCAAAACTTTAGAGCTTCCATGCAGTCTTAGGTGGGCCAAGGTTGATGGGCATTTTTTTTTCAGTTTCCTTTTCTTGCTGCTGAGACCTTTTATCTGCATTGAAATCACACAGATTTATTGTTGATCCTTCACATTCAATTTGGTGAAATTGTAAAGACTTCTAAAAGGCTATATAAGCCACTTAGCAAAGTAGCTCAACAAATGAAAGCTTTCATTTAAAAGATAGCCAGAGATAAATCAGAAAATGCTAATTTATCTGTAAATATTTTTCATTGAAATTAGATGCAACAGAACGCCAGGGAATAGATTTTATAGAAAACAACTTTAGAAATACTTCTGTTGGAGAGAAGACTTGACTGTGGGTCTCCCATTGCCTTCTTAGCGTGTCTTCTGAGAGCACACCCTGCTGTGATCTGACACTAACAGACACACAATGAGTGATGGACTAACCTTGAGTCTACCCATCACCTTTCTAAAGGTACATTGTGAAGTGAATCCATGTCCTCATATGAGTTACTTTCACATGGAAAGAATGAATTGGTTTGTTCCTGAAGAGGCTACAGGCAGCTTGTGCCTTTCCACTCAAATGCTTGACACTTTCCCTATACACAGAGATCATCCACCCACAAAATTCATTTAACTTTATCCAGAGCAGAAAGTGAACTTTTGACAACATTTACAGTTCATTTTTAAGAACTAAAATGTCAAAAATTGTCTTTTTAGCATATTCATGTTCAGCAGATAGTGATAAAAATCTTTCAATTAAAGAAAAAGGAAATTACTTTAATCTCATTGATAATGCCCTTAATCAGCCCAAACTAGATATTTATAAAAACTTAATGAGAATATAAGTATTAAGTGACCTAGTAACATTTTGGCATGCTAATCTGGAGAGGAAACATTTTATTTATTTTTCTGCACCATGAACATGAGTTTGTATGTTACTTCTCTTTCTGCCATGTATGTTCCAGAAATTGAAGTCAGGTCTCAATGCTTGGTGGCAATTTTTTTTTAAATTTTACACTCAAGATTTTATTCCCTCCACCCCTCCACCCTCTAACTATTCTACATCCCTTACCTCAAACCCACACCCTGTCTCCTCGAGGCTATTCCCACCACCATCCCTCAGCCTCCACCCCAACTGACCTCTAAACTCCCTGGGGCCTCTAGTCTCTTGAGCGTTAGGTACATCATCTCAAATTGAACCCAGACCCAGCAGTCCTCTGCTGTATGCATGTTTGGGGCCTCATATCACCTGGTATATGCTGCCTTTTTGGTGGTCCAGTGTTTGAGAGATCTCAGGGATCCAGATTAATTGAGACTGATGGTCCTCCTACAGAGTTGCTCTCCTCTTCAGCTTCTTTCAGCTTTTCCCTAATTCAACCACAGGGGTCAGCAGCTTCTGTCCATTGGTTCGGTGCAAATATCTGCATCTGACTCTTTCAGCTGCTTTTTGCATCTTCTGGAGGGCAATCATGATTTTGTGAGATTTTGTCAGTGCTCCATAGCCTCAGTAATAATGTCAGGCCTTGGGACCTCCCCTTGAACTGGATCCCACTTTGGGTCTGTCCCTATACCTACTTTTCTTCAGTCTCCTCTCCATTTCTATCCCTGTAGTTCTTTCAAACTGTTCTTTCAAAATTATGGGTCAGAGTTTTGACTGTGGGATGGAGTCTCTCACCTCCTAAGTCTGTGGTGCATTCTGGAGGGTACCTCCAACCTCTTAAGTCCTCCTGAGGTTGCCTGTTTCCATTCTTTCTGCTGGCCCTCGGGGCTTCAGTTTTTTTCCCTCACCCAATGCCAAATGAGATCCTGCCCTGTCTACTTTCCCGCACAGGTCTCTCCCTCCATCCCCACTTGTGACTGCTTTCTTCTCCCTCCTCTGTGTGACTAAGGTCTCTTCACTTGGGCCCTTCAGATTGTAGACCTTTTTGAATTCCGTGGACTATATCTTGGGTATTCTGTACTTTTAATTTTTTTTTAAATTTTGGTTAATATCAACTTATAAGTGAGTACATACCATGCATGTCCTTTGGGATCTGAGTTACTTCACTTAGGATGATATTTTCTAGTTCCATCCATTTGCCTGCAGAACTCAAGATGTCTTCGTTCTTAACAGCAGAGTAGTATTTTATTGTGTAAATGAACCAGATTGTCTGTATCCATTCTTCTGTCTTGGGACATCTGGGTTATTTCCAGCTTCTGGATATCACAAATAAGACCACTATGAACATAATGGAACGTGTGACCCTGTAGCATGGTGGGGCATGTTCTGGGTATATTCCCAAGAGTGGTTGGTATATCTAAGTCTTCAGGTAGATCTATTTTCAATTTTCTTAGGAACCTCCAGATTGATTTTCAGAGTGGTTGTACCAGTTTGCAGTCTTACCAGCAATTGAGGAGTGTTCTCCTTGATCCACATCCTCAACAATATTTATTTTGATCTTAGCCACTCTGATAGGTGTAAGGTGGAATCTCAGTGTTGTTTTGATTTTCAATTCTCTGGTCACTAAGGACTTTGAACATTTTTTAGGTGCTTCTCAGCTATTCGAGATTCCTCTGCTGTGAATTTTCGGTTTAGTTCTATACCCCATTTTTCAATTGGGTTGTTGTTTGGCACAGAGCTGTCTTCCAAGTCTAGACAATGTCAATTTGATTTACACAGATATAATATTGCTCACCTGAATCACTTGAACCAAGGTCTCAGCCATGATATCTCTTGAATAGATTTTATCCACTACCCACTGTGTAACATAATTGAATAAAGGAAAGAAGTGCAACTTTCTTTTCTGAGCAATGATTATTTACTTTTAGCTACCATTATTGTATACTGTATTTTCTCCACTTCGTTGATTCTTTTTTTTTTTTTAAGTAAAAGAAGCTCCAGTAGAAAGAACAGCATCATCCAACCTGAGGATATAGGAATCTTGTGTCACTGGCATTAGCTGCTTCATCTCTTTTGTTGTGTCTGATAACTCTTAAAACAGTAAAGGTAGACATGCTTAAAGGCTTCTGCCAGACTTCTTAGCAAGACTAACTCCTAATGAGCCTTCCTAAGGAGTCTTGTTCAATACTGTTGAAGCAAGGCTTTCCTGTCTTCTCTTGGCCTCCATAGGTTTTCCTTAGCTCGCTATCCCCAGTCTTTTGGGCTTCCTGTGTTCTTTTTTCTTTTAACTCTATTTATAGAACACATGGTATAAAACACCACTGAAAAATATATTTGAAACCTTTAGCGCAAATGTTAAATAATAAATTACACATTCAATAAAGATCTTTTAAAATTAGCATTTATTTAAGGAGACACATCAGAACAGATGTCAAGAATGTATAATGAATATTGTTATTACTATTATTATTATTATAACTTTCTTTCACTACTTTTTCTCATGTGCTTTTACTATTTCTATTGCTGTGCCTAGCTTCCTCTCAAGACTTTATGTAATGTTTACACTCCCAAGTGCCTTTTCAGTCTTCATCTCTTCCTTTGTGACTGTAAAGGAAACAATAACTTTCTCTGGGGTCAGTAGAATTTATTCACATATTCTAATTAGAAATAAAAGTCCTGAATGTACCATTTGTTATACAGGACAATCCTGTGCTTGTAAGTAGAGAATACTTGGAAGTAGGTGTTGCCTGTAGGTTCATTAAAATTATTATGCATTCAAATAACAAAATAGTATGCCCAGTTAAAAAAAATTCACTAAGCTAATACTCATATCTTTTCTGAAAGATCTATGACATTTAAATTAAATACATGTAACTTTCATCATTAGACATGATTTTAACAATATTTTTTCACATAAGCAATTAACAGTTTATCACTAACATCATTGTTGATGAGCTTAATCTGACTCTGAAATTCTATATTATTGCTACTAAAGATTATTTGGTGTAAAAATAAAAATCATTTGTAAAATGTAAGAAATATTTTATAATGTCATTATTAATTACTTTAGGTAGATTTCCTTAATTTTGTTGATCTAGGTTACAGATGCTATATCTGGTGCATATTTACACTTATTTAGGTTTGTAGATGAAGTGGAAAAGGTTTGAAGAAGTAGAGAGAACAGCATCGTTCATAAGTAGTAAATTATTAAAAATGCAAATCAAACATGAAATGGATATGAAATCATTTTTATGAAGCTATTTTTAAAGATTATACTAAAATTACCCTAAAATTTGCTGGAGTTAATGTATCTTTTCTGACTGCAAATGTTTAATGTTTAAGACATTTTGTTCTGAGAACTTAAAACTATTTCTTCTGGATTTCAGAAAACAGAAAGGAAATCGTTCATATGGTCTCGTGATAAAACAAACAAAGGGAACTGGAACGTCAAGATACAAGTTCCTAATTTAAAGGATTGAATTGACCAATACGTTTTTCCTTAATGGTGGATGAAGGAAACAAGTAGCAAGGCACATGATCTGTGCCAGTGTTTTTGAGATAGTTATTAGGAATTAGAGTAACCATTAAGAGAGAATGTTTCCTGAAGGGAGTGTCAACAGTTTGTAAACTCCTGCATGACCACTTGTAGAAAAGAAGGAAGGAAGGAAGGAAGGAAGGAAGGAAGGAAGGAAGGAAGGAA
>NW_021604791.1:2613223-2643812 GCF_004785775.1 Grammomys surdaster | reverse complement strand
GAAGGAAGGAAGGAAGGAAGGAAGGAAGGAAGGAAGGAAGGAAGGAAGGAAGGAAGGGGAAGACACTGGTAAATTTACAAAGTTTAGATGAATACGTTGAACATAGTCATAACTTATTAGTGAAAATATAAAGGGCTAATTTCATGTGAAAACATGGAGTAGTTTTATGATAATTACAGTATAGAAAGTATAGTAATTATAAAGATGAATATGATCATTATAATATTTGAGGAAATAAAACACACATTCTCATTTATGGCACGTGTATGGCAAACAGTTGCCGAATTTGCTGTAATTGAACCGCCACGTGAAGTGGACTCCAAATTAAAAACAAAATTACAAGCTCTTGCAGTATATACAAAGAGGACAACTATATGCTTTATTTTCTCCAAGGGATATGAAAGTCAGCTAGAAGTAACTCCTCTGTTTGAACCAGGCCTTTGTAAGAAGCTCAGCAGTATATATTGTCCATGTGCTCCCTGGGAGGGGTGCAGTGTGAGACTGGGGTAGCCACAGCTCTTTATTCCTTCCAAACCAGCTACTGTGCTGCTAATTAGAATTGGATATTGGTGGTCCTGGAAATGTGGGAGACCATCAATGTTACTTTGTGTTAAATTTTAATCACACAAGTTAGGACATTCAGAATTATGGTTTCCATGGTAACCACAACACTGAGCCCTGTGTGAAGGCATTACAGTGAGGGTCTTTGATTAAGAGAAAGTAAACCAGAAGTGAAACAAAATGCTCCATATGTGTAGCTAAAGTTACCAAAGGGGGCAGGAGAGGGAGGAAAGAAAAAGAAAAAGTACAGCTCCCTTTTCCTTAATTATATTTGCTTAATTGTAGTTCTCGTGTTCGTGCGACACACTGAACAGTCTGTTAGAATTCTCATGGGTATGCTCTGTTTTCATTGTATTTTAATGATTATTTTTTCTAGCACCTTAAAATTTATCATATATACATACATATATATATATATATATATATATATGCATTTTCATTTTAAAGTCATCAATGATGCTGATGTTTGTGACCTTCTGACTGGTCCTGAGGAAGGAGGAGAGATTATTTTTTTTATCTACTGAGAAGTTTTCCTTTGAAATTTGGTGAAAAAGAATTTCAATACTGGGCGCTTTGTATATGATCTTTCAGTGGGATCATGGCATTATGATACCTCTTCATAGTTCTGTTTTATTAAATGTGTGTAGTCATCAGTGCGTGCGCGCACACACACACACACACGCACACACAAAACGTTCTAATACAAATCAGAAAGAAAGTAATTCAAAGTGTATTGAGGTTCAACATGGACAATATGGTAAATCAGATCAATGGAGTCACTAGTCACAGAACACCAAGCACATATGCAGAGTACTTTGTTTTGAAGCCTACGTTTCGTCAAGAATAGAGACTGTCTCTGCCGGATTATGTTCTGTGTTGTCTGATTTAAGCTAAAATGAAAATAACAGTGCATTAACGATGTTTGAGGCAGGTCTGTATCCTGGAAATAGAGTGGTCTCTCTAAGTGGAGGGTTTCATGCATTGGAGTAACACTTTATTAAGCCACTATTATGGTTTAATTCTTCCCTGAGATTGCAGTCATCTCAGTTTATCTTTCAAGGAACATATGGTCTAGTGACATTTTGCTCAAGATAAGGAAAAGGACAGGCTTCTCTCTACTTCAGTCTTGAAATTCTTGCAAATGCTAACTAGACTAATAATTCTTGTGTCATACTCCAACATCACATGAAATACGTTCATATTAGGCAATGCAAATTCGGTATTCTTCTATGAATATTTAGGAGTGGATGAGTGCTTTTGTCTTCCACCCTAATGGTGCTTTACAGACCATTAATCTGTTGAAAGGGTCAGAAAGCTGTTTGTTAAGAAGCTGGATAGAAGCCATTTTCTACTTTGCAGGAAGCAAGGACTACCCTACCTGTTAACTAACCTCCACAGTACAAGCTCAGCCATAGTCAGGGACAATAACGAGGGCCGTAAGCCTGCGCCAATGAAACCTCAATTTGAGGGTATATAATATAATCTTTATACAAGATATTATATATATATATATATATATATATATATATGTATTCATTCTTTGGCTTATTCTATCAATCACAAAGTGTGAAAGAACATTCTTCCATCACAAGATAAGATCCAGGAAGTGTCATAATTGAATCTGTACCAATTGTCTTTTATTATTTTTTTATTTTTTTGGTTACTGGTTTCATTTTGGAAACTTTGATTTCTTTTAAACATAATTTTTAAAATTATCTACTTGCATAACGAAATTTGTTTCATATATATTTGGGTTTTTTTTTCAAAATTATTTTATATGCCTTCCTTAAATATATCAGTATTTATGATCCATTTTCATTAAAGCAATTGTGATACCATCTATGTGGACTCAATATACACTACCTTTTCCACCACATTTGAGTTTAAATCAAGATGATAGATAAACAAGGAAGTATTTGTGCAATGTGGTTTATTCTGGTAGCTACAGTGGAGTTCTTCAGTCACACTTTATGTCCCTGACGTGAACAACTTAGAGGACAGAAACGATTCATGTTTTCTGCTCATAGTCATTGGTGCTGTTTGCTGAGGCAGAACTTGATCCTACCCCTGTGTGTGACAAAGGCTACTCATTTCACTGGAAACAGGAAGCAAAGTAATAGGAAGGGATCTAGATTCAGATATAGCCTTACATTCAGATCTCTGATGACATACTTCCTCCAGATAGGCCTTATCCTAAGGTTTGTAATGGCATCTCTCTCCAGCTGGTGAGGAAATGGCTAGCAGAGAAGATGCTTCCATCTTATGTTGGAACAGCTCAACCATGTCCCACTCAGGATGTAAGCATGTCCAACCATACCAGGATACTGACATCTCTAGGTAGCATGGTGCTACTGTGAATATATGGGAAAATACACTGAGTTTGTGTATTTGTCTGTGCAGAGATAGAGTGACAAGGTACGAGAAGAATATATGAAGTTGTTCTGTCATCGTCTTTCCTTAAACCAATTTGTTAGAAAAGTCACCTGTCTTCACTGGCTCAGAATGAATTCACTTGCAGAATGGCAAGGTACTTGTTCCAGATCTTTCTTTTACTCAAACATGAATCCAGAGAGGGAGGGGAGAAGGAAGGGAGGAATTCCTGTCACAAAAGGTGTTAGACATCTATTATGGTGATCTACTTTGGTCACATGAAAATACCATCTTGGTGGCTAAGTAGTCTAAGACTATTTTCTAATCATCTCCACAGTAGACATCCCAAGTTACAGCTTAATTCTTGCTGAGGACTCTTTTCTTGATGTGCATGCAGCTGCCCCCTCTGTCCTCACATGACCTCTGCTCCCTTAGTGTGCACACATTTTTAGAAAGCTGCCTTGTCCTTTTCCTATAAAAACATCCATCCTATCAGGCTTCACCCTGTGACAAGAGAAACTACATTTTATTTCTCCCCCATTTTTCCAACATGAGTTTTCAAACTGCTGGCGATATTTAAATGAAAATATGCAGTTTACCTTCGGTTCTGTGCCTGCGATGCCTGATGACCTCTGACTTCTGGAAACCCCCAGGACAGGCTTTGGCTCCCAGGGTAACCAAATGTGTGATTGGGAGTCTGTGGGGTGCTTGGTCTGACTTTTCAGTCTCTAAAGATGGAGATTTGGAAATTGACTTGATTACCAATTACCAATTACTTAATCAGCCATTTCAGTTCAGTGAAGTTTCCATTAAAATCCAAAGGACAGAGCGCACAGGGTTTCTAATTCGGTTAACATATGCTGTTGCTGGGAGAGCGGCCACTGCAGATAGCATTTGATGCTCATGACTTCTTTGCTTAATGGATCTGTGTGCATGTGTTCCCAAGTGCCTACACTCAGAAGTGTGCATATTTTTGCAAGTGTGTGTGTGTGTGTGTGTGTGTGTGTGTGTTTAATTTGTATGCTTTTATCATACAACTCAACTAATGATACAACTTTGAATCCACGTCCGAGTAAGTGTTTTTCTGAGGTTTATTCAACAAATTTGTTGAACCTAAAGAGGATAATAAAGGAAGCTTCTGTCATGTGCCTGACCAATCAGAAGCATAAATGATACTTCAGACCTTTGCCTGGGATCTGAAGTTTTCTTGGGGGAAGAGTGACCCTGCATGATGGATTCCTTAGAAAGTGGTTCATATTTTCACTGAACTGTAGCATAGCCAATTGTTATCTGGGAGATTAGTAAACTTGGTTGATGTTGCTATAAACCTTATGATTTGGGTGATGAGAAGTATCCAAAAATGAAGTGATATGGAGAGAAGAATTTTATATCTGAAAACAGTAACATCATTGAACTTTTACTTTTCCCACAGAAGCCCTGTCAGTGGGGATTGGTGTTTTAACACAGAAATTCTTAGGGTACTCAATTTAGTCCACAAAAGCTGCTCTGTGCAAAACTTTACTCTTTATCTAGACGTAAAATAGTTAACAGTTTCTGGTGTTAAGATATTTACAATCCATTCGTGGTATAGACATGACTCAATTTACAGCACTAATTAATGTGTAATCGTAAGCCAAAATAATGTTTCCAAGGAAAGGGATACTCCTCTGAGACCACTATTATACTAAAGAATATATATGTGTGTGCCATAAAATAAGCGAAGTCTGAGTCTTCTGTAGAGGGTCGGAGCCCTACCTAGACACTCACGAGGTTTTTTCTACAAAATGTAAAAAGCTTGTGGGGAAAAAAAAACATTTCCCTGTAGAGAGCATTTTTCTGTAATTCTTCACTGTTAGCTACTTGAGGATGAACAGCTTGCTTTTTTTCTCAGTGAAACTTAAATTTGGTCTGCAGAAATCTAGACTACATTCATGGTCCATGAACCTTACTCTGTTAACCTTAAAGTAATTTACTGAGGGTCAGTATAGAATCACATCTGTTTACATTTTGTTGTGTTTTAATGTTCAGTATTGCAGAAGATGCCTCTCTAAATACAAAGGCTGAGAAGTGGGAAAGTCTTTAATATATGAATGTTTTATCAGTGCTTTGTTAAAGCCAGATGCCTTGACCCAATGGGTAGCTTAGTATTATCAATACCGTGTCACATTTTGTCCTATTCAAAATGTTCCTCATGCTATCATTCAAAAGGTAAAAAAAAGTCCATTAATGACTTCAAAGGTCAAGAGCAAACTATTAGAATAATAATTAAACTGTGGTTTTAATTACAAAACAAAAACCCTGTGTTCTTTGAGATTTCAGGTAGGATGAAAGTTTATTCATACTTTGAATGTGCTCAGTATAAATGTAAGACTATCAGAGAAAATGGTGGGATTAACTAGGTGTCAATAAAATTGATACACTTAACCAGAAATTCATTACTAAACCCTTTCCTAGATATGATCTGGGAAAGGATTTGTAGTACCTGCTTACTTCCATGAAAATGCATAGAAAATTAATATTTGAAAAAAATTATTTTGGGGGAATTTGATACACATATTTTATCATGTTCACGTGTTCCCCTATTCCAGATCTGTCTCCATCCCTTTCAGAAATCTTCACAGCCAGAGTTTTTGGAGCCTGTGCTTCTTGCTCAGCCTGCAGCATTAAAAACAAAATTTTAATTGAAAGGGGTCATTATTTTTTATAGTGAACAACTGTTTCTGGCAAGTCAGGAGCTATGAAGCTTTGTGGGTTTTCACGATTTCTTTTCAGTGTCTTTTGTGTGTCAAGACTCAACCTTCAGTGTAATTAGTATTGGAGGAATTGTGTGCCTTTCTTGTTAATATCTGTGACAAACATTATTATATTAAAGATATCTGTCAACCCTTAAGGCTGTGAACCATGGCATAGGAACTAGATAATCCAGATATGGACGTTAAAACCCAGATGAGTTTATTCCATCTGAGATTTATGATGACAATAAAACCTTTCAAATTGACTTTGTTTTCCTCCAGCATGGAAGATGTCTGTTAATCTACAGCCAGTATTAAAGTATATTTCATTTATTTCAGCCTATTTTAATCTCTTTTCATTCTGAGATAAAAATATAAACTGAAGATTATATAGTATTAAAATTATGAGAGGTAGATTTAAAAAACTAACCAACAAAAAACAGGGACAAATTAAGATTTGGGGTCACAGATCTTAATCCTGTCATTGTCAGTCTGGTTTAGAAGCATCTTTGCAGTGAATGCAAACCTTGGTTTTCCACATTGCCAAATGCTTACTGTCTGAATAATTAGCATTATTCCTTCGTACAGCGGTCACCCACAGCAGAAAAAAAGCCTGCATTTTGATGTATGTGATTTGACATCTGGTAGACACTAGAGCCTGTAAGCAAACCTGATACACTTACCAGATGTGGCTTATGGTTGTAATTATATTTTGTGTTGCTCATCTAAATGCGTTTGAAAGAAGTCAGAAATATTTCGAGGAGTAAGCAGCCCTCAACAGTTTATAGAGTCAGTCAATGAAATTGTAAAAACATTCACAATGAGAATAGTTAGCACCCGATTTAGAGGGCCCTGAAAACCTGCTATTTGCATATAAAATGACTGTATTTAATTTTTATATGTATCAGCCCTGAGAACAGATTTTTGTTTGCTTCTCCTGAAATAAGTGAGAAAAATGAAAATGTAAATTCTGTGCAGTCACACAGATGAAGTGCGAAAGGCAAGCGTTGCATCTCAGCTGAGGTCAAGATGCTGAATCAACAGTGTATCCTCTAGAAACTGTGCTTGAGTTCTTAGTGTGACCTGTGACCCTGGCTTAGATAGGTAGACCTGGATGTCTGCCTTCCCTGGATCAAGCATACTGATTCTTCCTATATTCAGTTTGAGGTACATGATGCTCCAACAATATGTCTAAAAGATGAAATGTATTGATAAGGGAGACAATCAAGATGCTTTTTCATCTATAAATTTTTCTTGGTTAATATACAGGTTTTATTTTTTCTTTATATTGTTTTAAATTTTGGTGCTCTGCCTTTGCCTACAGATGATAATTCACTTTTATTTTTAGAAGGAAAATTTTTTGAAATTTTTATAGTTTCACCTTTTTCTTCTTTTTAGGATACAACACAATGAATAATGTGGTTAGAAGCTTGGCATTATTAAATATTGGAAATACAGTCATATATGTATGGACAAGTTATAGAAATAGTAAAACTAATGCTGTATTTATATAAAAGAAAATATTCAGCACAGCTTATCCAGCACAGCTTATTCAGCGTGCCAGGTTAGCAAAAATATATAACACTGTTAGTATTGTTCTAGAATAGGTGAACTTATCTGCTATAATGGCCCAATGATGTCATTGGCATTTCCTTCTGCTAATAGCTGTGTGCCACAAGCCACAAATCATTCTGTGGTTCTACCTGTCATAAAAGCAAGTGAATGGTCTCATATTCCGACTAAGGTTCAACTTTATTTTTTAAATTAAATATTGTGATTATAATTCTTTTAGCCTGATTCATGGAGGCTTTATGGCATTCCTGTGGCATTCTGAGTAAGATAAATAATTACATAGGTAATTCAACAAGAATACTGTGTTTCGGTTTCAATGATTTGGAGTCATTGTCTAATTCAGATACAATGAGACCTTATAAGGTTTTACTAAAATTTTGAAAAATTGGGGCAGGAGAGATGGCTCAGTGGTTGAGAGCACTGGCTGTTCTTATGCAGGTCCTGAGTTCAGTTCAAAGCACCCACCTGGTGGCTCACAGTCTGATATCATTTTTTGGTGTGCAAACAGGCATGCAGTCAGAGTACTCATATACATAAATATTCTAAAAACTATTGAAGAATTAGTACAGACAAATTGAGATACTGATTTTTTTTTAATCTAGAAGCAAAAGGAAAAGATGTTGAGAGTATATACACTAAAGAATTACACTCAGGCAATATACTTCTGAGAATATCTTTTTATCTATCCTTTATGATACAGAAGTGCATAAGCCCTCAGTATATATAAACATCTTTTCTTAAAATCCTGTGAGGAAGTCATCTGTGTCCTTTAAGGTTTGACTAAAGTCTGAAAGTGCAGTACCACAATCATAAAGTTAATCTGTCAATTCCTTTTCCTGAAAGCACTGCAGCTTCAAACCACACAGTAACCTCCTCTTCTTTACTCATAAGTTCTCGACGATGTACACAAGGAGCAAGGGAGAAAGGACTAGTGTGAATCAGTTTCTGGTTAACATTGATTCTCATCTTTCCTTTCAACACGCCACTAGAATGGCTCTTTGTCGTGATATAATCACTTGAAGAATCTGAGAAACAGCAAGAAATTCAATCTCTAGAGATGGAGGAGGCCAGATTAGCTCATTTGCCATGCCCGTCCATAACTATCAATTTAACAGATGCATACCTTTGAAGCAATAAGTATAAGCATATGAACTATACAAATGAATTCACTGGGAAATGAAGGAATAAGTGATGGGATAAATAAATGAAAGGATTCTTTGTAAACCTGGAACTCAACATTACAAAGGACTATTCAGTCATAAACACTCTGGAGTGTATTTATGCGGAATGCATTTGGAGAAATAACCATCTGAATGTATGTGGTGGTGGTTGCTATTACATCACCTTGGGACATAAAGGGAGAAGTGATGAAGAAAAGAGGTAAATGAATATAGAGAAATGAGTTAAAATGGAATAACCTACTAAAGCTTACAGCTTTGTCTTAGGAAATTCACCAGCTATATGAATGGTTTGATATTCCAACTAAGGTTCAACATTTTTTTTTAAATTAAATATTGTGATTATAACTCTTTTAGCCTGATTCATGGAGGCTTTATGGCGTTCCTGTGGCATTCTGAGTAAGATAGATAATTACATAGGTAATTCAACAAGACTACTGTGTTTCGGTTTCAATGATCTGGAGTTACTACCTAATAGAGATACAATGAGACTTTATAGGGTTTTATTAAAATTTTGAAAAATTTTATTAAGTTGTTATTTAAACAATTGTTAAATTCAATAACACAGTTGTTATTCAAATAACAAACTACTTGGTGTGTGTGTGTGCGCGCGTGTGTATGTGTGTATGTGTGTATGTGTGTTTTAAATACGAGATTAAGTGAAAATTTTTCATGTCATAATATTTTTTAGTAACTTTTACTTTTTCTCCACTGTATCTCAAATTTGGTGAACTTATTGCCTTGGACTTTGTGAGACCCCGGTTGGCAGATTACGTCTATTTTAATCTACTGGCTCTACAGTGTGTATTTGTCACCTAAGGGGATATTAGCTGCTCTACCTACCAGCCCTCTCTGATGGCTGCAAACACTTGACTCAATTCTGACTGAACAAAGATTGATTTCATTGTTCCCTGCATGAGAAGTGAATACAAGAAACCCCACATCTATTTCCCCTCTTCTTTTTGGGGAAATTATTTGGACTCTGGCCATATATGCAGTCTAAAGGCTTATGGAAATGGTCCTTACTTAACTAGTATTTAAGTTGGAAATGAATGTTTGACCTTAGATTGCTTATACAAGATAAAATCAGCCAGTAATTGTACACTTAAAATGTATTAAAACTAAAGACATACGATTTAGGCAGAACTTCAGATCTAAGTTTAATTTTAATTTTTTCCCTCAGAAATTCAGTGGATCTAAATGCACTGAATAACTCGAGGAAAAAATATTTTTATTGACTTTTGATAAGTCCAACATGCCATAAAGCTCATTTATGAAAGTATCTAAATTTATTCTTATGAATTTACTTCAAAGGAACACTAGTAATATGTAAAAACACTAGTTCTTCAATCTGAAGGAACTTCTAAAGCCCTCGTACCAAAGGTTATCAAATATTTCCTCCTGACTCAGTCATTATTTTTATATTCATGTCATTCCACCCTCTTTGTGTGAGTTCAAATCTGGGTGGAGGGTACACGTGCACACACACACACACACACACACACACACAAACTCACACACATGATACCCAATTCAGAGGACAAGCTGATGGACTTACTTTTTTTTCTTCCATTATGTGGGCTCTAGTTACAAATCTTATGGCAAACACTTTTACACACTGAGCCATCTGGCAAACCCTCATCTGGACATTTTACATATCATCAGTAGCAATCATTTTGATTGTAGAATCACGTTCTGCATCAAAACTGGTATTGCTTTACTCTTCTGGTTATATTTTTAATCAAAATTAAGACATACATCATTGAAAAAAGGTTAGTGTGTTGGAACGTTTTAAGCTATAGGTATATCTATCCTCAGTCTTTCCTTCTAGGAAGATTCATAACAATTAGTTTTTAAAATTCTATGTGATGTCAAATTATTATTGTAGCCATAATAAATAAATTAATTAATTAACTAATTTGCAATCCCAGAGTGCTATTAGTGAATCCAATCAAAGAAATGCCGTCAGAGACTCTTTGCAAAGTAATCTAGTTATAGGCAAAACCAACATGCGTCTTTCATACTTGTTTAGCAAGATCTCTAAGAAAAAGATATGTTATATATCTTTTCAAGTCTAAATTTGAGGGCACTGGAGAGATGACTTAGTGCTTAAGAGTGCTGACTCCTCTTCCAGAGAAGCCAGGTCCAAATTCTGGCACCCACATGGTAGCTCATAACCTCTGTAACTCTAGGTCAGTGGAGGTCTAATGTCCTCTCTGGACTCTTTGCATATACGGTATGCATCACATGCATACCTGGAGGCAAAATAATAAACTTAGATATAGAATAAAATTGATTAAAATAAAAATTAAAACAAGCAAAAACATTCAAATTAAAAAAAAAGATGATTTGGTTTATAAGGGTAACCCATAAGAAGAATGGGCGCTGCCCTGCCTTCCTTATATTAAAGGTGTAATCTACCTTGGCATTTTTAGCACACCTTAAAATTCAAATCATTTTCAGAGGAAAAATATGTTCTGGACTTTAGTTAGAGGATCACAGAGTAAGGCCTTTCAGATAGCAAGAATGTGTTACAGTCATGTTTTTGTTTAATGAGAGTGAATCCACTATGATTTTACAATAATTAATCCGAGGCTTTGAATATGTGTTTTTAATTTCCTTTAAGCTATAAAGGAAAATAAAAATCTGAACAGTTATTTGAATTTTACCCTATTTGCTTCTTTAAAAGGATTAATGGAACAGTTTTAATAGCTTGTGCTTTCTTAACTTGATAAATCTGTAAACATAGCTATGATGAAAATCAAGAAATAACTGTGCTAGATAGTGTTACCTAAACTGTAAATAAAAGAGATAGCTTAATTAGCAAGTAGTTACTGCAAGCCCTGCAAGAGCAATTAGTCTTCTGGAGTCTCCAGGCCAGTCCACTGCAGAGGAGGCGATTTCCAAGAGATTGCAGCCCCCAACAGCTTATTAGTGATTTTTAAAATTTAAATATTTTCTGAGAATTTGATATGTGATTACTGTAGTTACAACATTTCCACCCTTCCCTCTCCCTGCCTAATTAGCATGGCCCTCTCCCAGTCCTGAAATTCACATGTTCTCATTCTTTATTATTGATAAATTCATATGATTGAATCTTCTATTTCAAATTCTCCATCATCTTGATACCAGGATGAGGTCTGGGTTAGAGACCGTTCCTGCATATATGAATCGTATCATCTGATGCTTGCAGGATTTACCTTCTGACCGAGCTTTAATATGCTGCATTCCCAACCTTAACCCTCCGCCCACCTGCACCCAGGAATCATCATGTCTGAGCAGAACTTCTGATACAGCTTTGCAGTGGAGAAGAATGCCAGATGGAAGCGTGCATTCCAGGGGGACTGTATCAAGCAACTGATACCCCCAACTTTGTGAGATCCAAGACAGTTAGGATCAAAGGAAGTAGGGGACACTAATGCTGGATATGTTCTATTATCCTGTGAGCATTTGTTTACTTAAGATGACTGTTAAAACCATTAGACAACATATGTTGGTGCACTTGGGAATGAGACCTTGTGACAGTGCTGGCTGAGTGCCTCAGAGGTAGCCCTGTCTATAAGCTTTTTTCAGATGCCTTTGGCTGTCCTAATCTTATGTATGACAGAAGAAATTTCCTGGTCATTCATTACATTCAGTGATCGTGAATCTTGAATTTCTTTATCTTGTGGAATAGTTTATCTGTCTTCTTCTTTATTCCTTTACATTGGTGTTTATGAGAGGTACAGGGTAATTGCACAGAAAAGGAATATTTTTATTTCTTCATTTCCTGTTTCTTCATGAGGTCTAAGTTACACATATTTAATGAAAGTGATAATGCAGAGTGTGAAACTCTTTATGCATCTCATACATGAAATGCTGTCACTAATAGTAAAAGTCCTTCTTACAAAAAGATAATGTAACAAATTCTACTTTTATTTGCCTAAAATGTAACTTTTTACTTTTAATAGGCTAACATCTGTGTTTTTTCTAAAAAATGCTACCAAACTTGTAGGCTCGAATCATTAGTGAAACTTTTGTAGCTTTCATGAAATTTGGCCTAAAGCTTTTTGTTTCCCAGCTCTTGCCAGGAAGAAAAAAAAAATCTGTTTTCTTTACCTTATTAAATCAGTTTTCTCCACATTCCTGACCTGTCAGAAATCTCAAGCACTTCCTAAACTGAGCTGCAAGAAAGAATGCTTCTATTTTATTTACGAAATGGCAGGAAAAATACTCCGGATATTTTATAGATTTCTCAAACACTTTTAGAAAACATACTACCAATAAAGTCACTTAGAAATTTCAGGCAATGAAGCACCAAATCTATTTAACGTTGGAGAGGCATTAAGCCTTTAACGCTTGTCTACATTAAAATTTAGGGCTCTGTTAACTGTCAGTCCATCTTGTCAATAAGTAAAATCAAATCTTGGATAGTTTGCCACTTTTTACATCTCCACTTTGTGGACTCTGGACTATCTTGTCGACAGGAAGTCCTCTGTATAGGCTATAGTGTTACAAGCCATGCAGTTCGGTCAGTAAGTCCCAAGAAAGCTGTCAGCATGGTAAGGTCAAGAGGCATGCTCCAGATTGAGCGTAGTTTGAAACAAGAAAGTTTGTGTCAGTTTCTCTGGTTTTCTTCCTTCCTTTTTTTCAACCTTTTCAAAGCCTGTGTTTAAATTAAACAACTGTATTGTTATGTCGTAAAAGTAAATGATTCTTTTCTTTGTCCTTCCTAGTTGGCTTTCAGGGTATGACTAAGTTTTTACATAAATTGTAAGTTTCATTTTCTAAATTTTCTGTTATATTCTTCTTTGTTTTTCTTTCTTGGGTAAGATTTCTTGTTCATCGTTAAAACAGTTTCCTGTTTCTTTTCATGTGGTTTTGTAATTTAGCATTGGAACAGTACAGGATGGCAGTAGAAATCTCTTTGGGATAACTGACTAAAAACTCTGTGAATCTTGACAATGGCAAGTTTGGGGTGTACCTGGTTCTCCATGTAGTTAATGTTTTTGTTTGGTTGTTTGTTTGGTTTGGTTTGATTTTTTGTTTTGTATTTTATTTTTTCATTATATACTATATATTGTGCTATGTGTGTTTGAACTTGTTTGCAGTCTTGTTGTATTTGGATTGCTTTAGTACAACCCAGACTGTGGAAGTCTGGCACTGTCTTGTTATTAGCCTGTGGATAAACATTTAAGTTTCTCTCTGACCCACTGCAGAGCAAGGATGCTTCTTACTATGAACAAATACACTTGAGAGATAAGGGCGAGCTCACAACTAGGCTTTCCTGAAATCTTCCTAGTATGTAGTCCTGAGTGACGTGTTGCCATTCTCTGTGTGTTCCATAGACACCGGACGGTTCAGCTTTGTCTTATCCATGGACAACGAAAGTTTCCCCCTTTGGATTCTGTTCACATCACCATCTTTCTGCTTTGCTATTGCTGTGTGTGCTAGGGAAACCACAGTCTTTAATAAGGGGGCCAGAGAGATTAACTCAGTGGTTAAGAGCACTTATTGCTCTCCCAGAGGTCTCAGGTCAAATTCCCAGCACTCCCATGGCTGTTCATAGCTCTCTATAACTCTAGTTGTGGGGCATATAACAAACACTCTCTTTGGAACTCTGTAAGCAAAACATCACATACTAATAACATTGTGTGTGTGTGTGTGTGTGTGTGTGTGTGTGTGTGTGTTTGTGCGTGTGTGTATCAAATTTAAGATATAGGGTGGGGGTCCTTGTTTTCTTCCTTAATGATGTCTACATTCCCCCTAAACTTCCCTTGTATCACCCTGAGGCAAGACAGTGAGGTGTCTTGTCATAACCTGGTGGGTATGCAGTATCAACTTCCTTGACCTTTGTTGATATGGAAGGAGACTGGATAAAAGATAAATCTGCTTACTTTCTTAAATTAGGGTTCTACATATATAAAATTTACCTGAAATATCAATATGTTCTCATCTTGAACCTTGGGTTTAAAATAGTTAATGTTATTAGCTTGAGGCATTTATTTTCACTTTTTAAAAAACTTTTTTATTGTTTTTAATATTTTTTGGGGGGATGGTCAATTCTGTTATTTTGGATGTATGTGTTTTGTCAGTGTGTGTACCTGTGAACCACATGCCTGCCTGGTGCATGGGGGGGGAGGTGGTAAGCTTCCATGTGTGTCCTTTGAAAACTAAATAAGTATTGTTAACCACGGAACCAACTCTCCAGCTCTTTTTGAGGCACCTTTGATTCATGTTTGCATCTGGTTGTTCTTTATTTCCGAGGATATGCATAAAAAACTCTATAATCTTAGTTTAATAAATTTTCCTTACTCTGTCTTTTAGAGTTTTCCTGTTCTATGTGATTGATAATATAGAAGAATTTAAGTTTTACTTGGCTGGAAGAATAGGTGAAATTTGACTGTATGTCTCTTCCAAGAAATCAAGATCTCTTTAGGTTACTTTTATGTATTCATGAAAAGTTTTCAATTATGTCGTTTATACACACAAGCCAGCTATTTGATCAGATATTTCAGTAAAAACTAAAAACATTCTAACAGTGTATGAAAAATAGACTTTTTTGGGTGTGATTTAAAGAGTTGAAAAATCACTAGTTTCGTACCGTTTGCGTTCATATTACCCCCTGGGACTTACAAGATGTTCTTGTCTACTTTTAAAGTAAAGTATTTCGCTTAAAAATATTTACTTTTTATTGTCATATTACCTTTTAAAAGAGAAATTCTAAGTAGTACTTTATCTTCTGATACTAGAAAAATATATCAATTTTAATTAATTTCCTAATGTACTCTGACCTGGGGTGAACGCAGATGAAAGAGTTCTGCCTGAATCATGTGTTACATGCTCTACTGGAAAGCAATACCTCTGGGTATAAACGGAGGTTAGTACAAGCTGAGTGTAGGCCGGTGTGTTAGTCTTTAACTGTTATGACAATATTTCTCACTGTTCACCATTTTACTTCATCATCTCCATCCTCTCTGAGACTGGAAGAATTTTGCCTTTAATGATCTAGACAAATTTATTCATTTCTCTTCCATATTTTTCCAAGTGGAAAGATAAACATATTTTCAGTTGTTAATTCCTCACAATTTGAATGATGATTAATGTACAGAAGAGAAATTATTGTGATTTAGGGACTCCACAGGAAGACTAACAGAGTCAACCAACCTGGACCCCTGGGGCTCTCAGAGACTGTACAACCAACCAAGAGCATACATGGGCTGGATGTAGGCCTCCCTGCACACATGTAGCAGATGTGAAGCTTGGTCTTCATGTTGGTCCTGAAGAACTGGAGCCGGGGCTATCTCCAAAGCTGTGGCCTGTCCGTGGAATATGTTCCTCTAGCTGGGCTGCCTTGTCTGGCCTCTGTAGGAGAGGAAGCACCTAGTTTCTCAGAGACTTGATGTGCCAGGATGGGTTGGGGAATACCCAGGAGATCAGACAGGAAGGGAAGTGGGGAAGGAGGAAGGATTGTGGGAGGGGTGGCTGGGAGTGGGCAGTGAGCAGGATGTGAAGTGAATAGGTGAAATAAATAAATAAATAGAAAACTTTGTTTTTTAAAGTAAAAAAAAAATAACATTTCCCTGTAGTGAGCATATTCTTTAACCCTTCCCTTCCCAGTTAGTTAGTTACTTGAGGAATGTGTACCTTTATCTTCTCTTGGTGCAACTTACATTTGGTTTGTAAGTAAAAGTCCTGGCCTAAGTTCATGGTCCATAAAACCTTCCTATCAATCTTATACTAATTTACCTAGAAAAATTTTCAGTTATTAACTAGGAAAACATCCCAAACAAGATCGAAATGTGACTTGCCTCTCTGGAACGATTTGGTAAGGGAACTTAGTAGTAAATCATGCACTTTTCAAATAATTCCTACATATTTGGTAATTTGTGCCTAATCTATATTCTTGGTAAATATTGCTATGTCCGATCATGTAAATTGTTATCAAGATAAATGATCCACTACTATAAAAGACAATCAGGATAAATCAGAAAATTGCCTCAGTAGTCCCTTATAGTCTGCCAGTGAGTAGACTATGTGTCAGATAGCATCGCATGGATTTAGGAGCATGGGAACTAACTTACCTGAAGAAACTGGAATTCTTTTAACTTTGTGTCCAACTAATATCTTTTATGTATTTATAAACTCTCTAGCAACAAATATTCCAAAAAATACAATATGCAGTCCTCTGTATAATATATAAATAGCAACAGTTAACAGTATACTAATTAATTTGAATAATCTGCCTAAATTTTAACCAACATTTTAAAAAATTGAATGCGTAGCTGTTATTCGCAGAAAAAATTGTTTTGATTTTTGTTTTTATTTCCTTTTGGTAATGGCGTCAAACTTATTTTAGGTAAGAAGATCCAAATGAGTACTTGCAACAGTCAGATAATTCTGCTTGCTGTTTTTCCTGACTCTGGTAGGTCATAGGTCAATGAATGGTTTTGAAATTATATTAAAAAGAAGCAGAGGACAATTGACAGGAAAGTGTGATATTGGGTTCGTTTTTGCACTAATAGATTGAATCAAAGAGCTCTGCTTTTACTTGTTTTTCTTCTTTGTAATCCATAGCCGTCAGAAAGAGCTGATGCTTTTCAGACATTACAGTTGCTCTTTAGACTAAGGCAAAATG
This sequence comes from Grammomys surdaster, assembly GCF_004785775.1. Lineage (NCBI taxonomy): Eukaryota > Metazoa > Chordata > Mammalia > Rodentia > Muridae > Grammomys > Grammomys surdaster. Next base: position 2,626,782 of record NW_021604791.1, on the reverse strand, counting down.
AGATTTTCTTAGCATATCGCTAAAATCGTAGTTCAGTTTTCCAATATTTTCTACAAAAAAAAAATAGCAGAACATTTGCTTTCCTCTGCTGGGTTGCTACGACTTGATTTGAGACTAAATATTTTTGATCTTGGTGATGTCAACTCACCTAATTTTCCAAATACTCATGGTGATCCTAAGTAAATAACACCGCAACACTGCAACAGCATAATTGCTTTTAATACTTCGTTGTGTCTCTGTGGAAGGAATGTCATGTTCTTATTTCTATTATTACCTTTGCATTAAAATTTAAAAATCACTTTAAGTGTCTCTTCATGGTAACAGTCTTGATCAAAGAGACAAGCAGCTTCAATAATCAAGATGCTAAGATATATTATTAGATCAAGAAATGATATCCAGGCATATATTTATGTTTTAAACTATCAGTCTTTAGCATTTTCAAAAATAAAATGTGGCAATCCCACAAACCAAGACAGTAATACTTTAACTAGTTAGCCTTTCACGTTTTGGCAATTGTTGAAAAGGTATATCTATAATTATTTTCTTAATGCTTTTAGAGACTTGTTTCAAGTTGGTTTGTGTGTGTTTTGTGCATTTGTGTGTGTGTGTGTGTGTGTGTGTGGTTTTTTTCTCATGAAGAACTAAGGCAGTAACTGAGGAAAGATAAATTTTTCAACATACAGTAATTAAATTTATTCTCTCTGAATATTAACATGGAATGTGATGGAAATTGCCAATCTAAAATGCTATCACATAAAGGTAGCAGCAATGTTAAAATTGATATAATACGTCATTGTCGGCCTTAGGTTGAAATATCATCTTTAAAAAGATAATGACTTGCTAGGTGGTGGTGGTGCATTACACGCCTTTAATCACAGCTACTGGGGGACTGAGGCAGGCAGATCTTCTAGTACCGGTGAGCCTGGTCTACACAGTGAGTTCCAGGACAGCCAGAGCTACACAGTGAATTCCTGTTTGAAAACCAAACAAGCCAAACAAAAAAGAAACAAACAACAAAACAAAAGAAGAAATGACAACGTGTTTAGCTTGGAATGAGTATGTCAGCCTGTGACCCCAGCACATGAGAGGTGGTCACATGAGGATTAGCCATCCAAGTCCACCCTCAGAATGTCGTAAGTCCCAAGTTAGTGTGGTCTATAAGAACCATTGTCTCAAAAAAAAAAATACTTTTTTTTTTTTTACCTTCTAAGTCACATCCAAAGGTTTCTCCTTTCCCATTTTTATATTTCTTTTATCCCTATTTCCCTTGTCTTCCTCTCCACTTTCTTATCTTCCTTCTCAATTTTATGAACAAAATATTTAAAGTAAGATTTACCTACTACAATTTCAAGTATGTAGATATTTTACCTGAATATGTGTCTGTACATTGCATGTGCCAAATATGTATGGAGGAAGAGAAGAGTGTTGGATCCCCTGGAAGTGGAGTTACATATGGTTGTCTGCTCCCATGGACAAGCCTGAAATTAAACCCTGGTCCTCTGGAAGAACATCCAGTGTTCTTAAGCACTGAGTTGTCTATCCATCACCTAATGTAAATTTCAAGCATAGCATATTTCTTCAGACCGTTGCCTTACTCACTAGTCTAGGAACATGCATTTCAATAAACCAACATGTCTTTATTTTTAAAGTGGGACCCTACATGAGGTCCACTTTCCAAGCTCTGATGCTTTTTTATCCTGTAAACTATTATTCATAGAGGCCATTGAGAGTCTGATCGTCAGCGAATTTTCTAATTCTCCCACATTTTCTATGAGTCCTTTATCATGTTTCCTCAATCACTTGTGGTCACAGAGTTTAGAATACTATAGAAGATTATCCTAAGAGGGAAAAAAAACCTGATCATTTTGCCATGTATTTATTTCTAGAATGAAATTCCATAAGTTATATAACACAGTCAATTTAAAATTATACTGTCTAATTTATTTTTTTATATGAACTAGGTTTTCAATAAAAGCCAGAGTTCAGTTTTACTGGTCTTATACCTATTAAAATTTTTAACCTTCAAAATTACTTTAAGATCCAACTAAAGTGACATTTTCTTTCTTTCTTTTTTTTTTAACTTTAGTTCTTTTACAATTTCAAATATGTGTATAAGGCATTCTGGTTATTTCCCTTTCTTTATTCTCAGGACGGCCTTTCCCTCCTAAGAATTCTTTCTCCTAATTACCTTTCCCTTTTCTAGATCCAACAATGATCAAAAATACACAGATATTCCATTTGAGCATTAGTGTTGTTCTACGTTGATTAAACATGAATTAAGTAAAGAATCTATCTCATTGGCATGGCAGGCCCTTAAAACCAGGAATGTATGGTTTCCTGTCCTCCTGTTAGACCTTTGTTTTCATGCTTGAGAAGGCTGCTTCAGTAGAAAGGAGAAGAAGAAGTGCTTTGGGTTCTTGAGTGATGCTCATTCTTTAGATTTTTCCAAACGTTTTGTTCTTCCTCAGTGAAAGAATAGAAATGTTGTAATTTCTCATTGTGGTGGAAAATGAACTGTGCCAAGAGGATCGAAGCTTTGTCAATAAGTGGTAAAAACAAAATGGGTATTGTCACCTGATAATCTGAAATTAAGCGTATTTTACTAAAACTGAGTGTACTATAAACCTTGATTGTCAGGTGAGTTTTAATCTTCAAAGTGTTAGTAAACGCATTGTGGATTTTTCTTACAAATTTGACCATGGTCTTTTATTTTGTCTTCTGGCAGTACACACACACACACACACACACACACACACAGTCTTATGTACACATACACATGGAGAGACAGAAAGATATTTGGTCTCACAAAGGCCTTTTTTGCTTTGTTAAGATGATTCAACATGCTCAGTTCTGCAGAATGTTTATTTTAAAAGGACTTGAAGAGAAAGAACAACATCCTCGTTAAACAGTGAGGTCCAAACACTGTTTTGCTCGTTTTCCTCAGTAGTGTTAATGAGATTGATGTGGCTGTAATCTTACGCTGTTATCTGAGAAGAAGGCTAAAAGCCCAATTGCATGTGTAGGTGACACACAGAAGTACTTATAAAATAAGCAATTTTTCAGAGTTTTATATTTCTGACATGGTACAAATTTGCCACAAATTTTAGTAGAACATGATTTAGAATGTACTGTGGCTTTGGGGGCTTTATATTATTCTTAATCTCAAACTCATAGCTTGTAAAGCAATTTAGTTACATAAAAACATAAGAAAATCTCTTGTTTCTTGTATTCAGTAAATTTTTTAAACAACATTATGAGTTTTGATTTTTTAATTCTGTAGTTTAAAATATGCTTAGATATTTTCAATGATCCATTTTTAAAATAACTTTAAAAATGACTGTCTGTTACTCTACTTCAGACTATTTGTGTTTGTTTTTGTGCTCTGTGCGTGTGTGTGCGTGTGTGTGTGTGTGTGTGTGTATAACTGTGTGTGTATGAGTGTGTGTGTGTGTGTAGAATGTATATATGGATGATGTCTGTGCACTTTGCACTTCCAGAGGCAGAGCTGTACGAGACCAGGTCTCTCACAGATGCAGAAGTTCACTGTTTGGACTAGGGTGTCAGGCCAGCGAGCTTTGCATGATATGCCTGATTCGATTCCTTCATGCTGCAGTTATACGCAGAGAGTTGTGTCGTCTTTAAATTAGGTTCTGGGGATACAAACTCATGTCCTCATGTCTGCCTAGCAGCTGCTCTAGCTGATGAACCATCTCCCCAGTCCTTAAATATTTTTTTCCTGTCATCTCTCATGCTTACATTTACATACCAGATGAAAGATCCCTTCCTACTTATTTTGGAGCGGTATTGGAAGACCTATATTTAAACTATAGCTCTGTTTCACAATGACTACGGAATCCATGGTAAAATACTTGTCTGTTATCAGTTTTGTAAAACTGGCAAATGGCATCTTGCAAACAAGTTCACAGTTTCTTTGGGGAGGATCAAATGAGATGCATGTGAATAGCAAGAGGTCTAAGCATAGTATCAGCAGCAAAAATAAATTGTAACGTACTGTCACTTTTAAGCATACTTGTCCTCGTCCCTGACTCATATGTACTGTTGGTTTGTCTGACATTCACCCCACCCAAAAAATAAACAGAAATATTTCCTAATCGTGCATTTCTAAATAAATCATGATTCCCGTATGAATAATGTATTCAACCAAAAATGGCCACGTTTCAAATAGCTAATGGTTAGAAGAGAAACGGTGACTGTACCTATAAGCATGATAGGTTCTTATGAGTCAAAGCTGATTAATAATGCAGATCTTTTTCATCTACCTACTATGTAACATTCAGAAAACTGAATAGGATTTATAAGAGGGTGTGGTGTTTCATCATAGATCATAATGTTATTCCCTCATACTTTTCTTTTTAATCTTCAGAAGACTCATTCAGTCTTTGAGTTTCCAACTTATTTATCTCAACTTTATAAATGTTTTCTAGTGTTTTCACTCATATAATTGTTACTTTCTAAAACAAGTCTATTCATTCAAAGGCCACAACTGTTACTGTTTTGTTTGTGGCTGTTTGTCCAGGTCTGAAGGAGGCTATAACACCTGGGCTGTTAGTGCATAGTGTTAAAAACTTAACTGTAGAGACTAAGAATTCAAATGAATATGTAACATTTTGATATAAGAATTAACTTTGGTATATTTAGAAATACAATCAGCAAGAATACCTTTGTTAACCTGTTATTTGACTATACATATGAGTCCATTAAAACGTTTCTCAGCAAGTGTGTTTATCTATGATTATGTCAGACATAATGCCTTTAGGTCTGTGATATATAATAATATTTTATTATAAACATGCCACATTTATATATTCACAAAGCTATGGAAAAGTGGAAATATTATAATCATTTAATTTCATATGTGGTTATATCATTTACCAAGGTTTCTAAGATATTCTATGTACTTAATAGAAGTTAGATTGGCAATAAATATTATTTCTGTAAATGTACAGATAACTCTGTCACTCTAATAGAGCTTTTTCAGAAGATTACAATTAATGTGATGTACATTTAAGGTTATCTATAACTTCTAAATTGCTGTATTCATTTGAAAACATAAAAAGTTTTCATCTTATACAAGAAAAATAGCAATTTTCACAGTGAGAATTTGATAAACATAAAGGATGGTGAAAAATAATTCCTTTTCTTATATTAATTCACCAGTACGATAGATATTTATTTCTGATATTTGGTCAATTTTGACATACATTTCTTGGAAAAAAATATGCCTAAGATTTTAATTATGAAGTGGGTTTATTTGAGTTTAAAAATCTATAGATGTAAAATTCACAATTGTACTTAGCTGTTTTATATAATGGTTTTACTACAAGGTGTAGAATATGGAATTGAAGTTCAACTCCATGAATCTGGTAACTGGAAAATATTAATGAAAGGAATATATTCAGAGCATTATTAAAATTCTAATGGTGGGAAGGAGCAGGTGGAGAGAGCACGTGGGGAACAGCATGCCCAAAACAAGAAACCATGAGTTTTTATACTTCATAGAAGACTATACGTATTAGTGTGAGCTAGGTAAGAGTACAGGGTGATTATGTTGGGGTAAGAAAAAAAAAGATTCCATCTCTAGGCAAAAATAAAAATTACTGTAAAGCTCTTAAATCTGAGAGACCTCTGAAAGTCAAACTTCCATTGTACACATGAAATATTTGATGCATTCTATTGAGATTAAAAAATCTGGATAATTTATATGGTCAATGTTGGTATGTGAGATTCGTATTTATTTGTATGACTTATTAAATAATAAAGTTTATAGAATTAAAAAATCAAGCATGAGAGGAACAGTTGAGTTTCATGATTTAATGGTCACCATCAGCTGTGAAAGGAATATAGAATAGGAGTGTGCTGGACTTTATTGAACACCTCTGCTGAAGAAGAGGAAGATGGGGAGCTGGTAAAGGAGATTAAAACTGATTAATACTACTGAGAAAGATAAAGGCAACCCGGAAGTCAAGAATGATGTCACTATAGATGATATAGAAATAAATCTTAAAAAATCTCCCATTTTAGATAATACATATTTTATATCTGAAAATTCTAGTGTCAGAAAATTATTTCATGTTCTAGTATTTACAGCCAGTATATTTTTATACAGGGTGGGTGTAGACTTGGGAGCATGCTGCTTTCCCTACTTAACAGCTATGCAACTTGGCACAGTGTGCTATGCCTTATTACTATTTATTTCTTCATCTGTAAAACTGGAATGATAATAGTGTCTACTTACATACACGGTTAGAATCACGTGCATGTGTATTTATAAAATGCCTAGCCCATACCCTTGGTATCGATTGGCTCTATCTACCTTTATCTGCTTACCTATATATCTGTTTATCTGTGTATGATTTTTCTGTCCTCTGTTTCTCTGAGTGTCTCTGACTCTTTCTCTCATAAACACACACACACACACACACACACTACTCACATACACATACAAAGCCCACATAATCCTGGTGTCATGAAAGTAAGGATTATCTAGTGAATAATCTATTTGAATTGTAGCTATTCCTACATACTGGTGTTTAGACCTAGTTTCAGTTCTAGACTTCACTTGGTCCCTAGGCATGCATTTGTTTTTCCTTCCCGAAGATAGTGTTGATGTTTGTTGATAATCTTAGTAAAGCAGGTCACGGTCACAGCATTGTCAAGTAACATAAACCAATTCAGATTGAGACATTAATGCCATAGATAGATCAGGCTTGAAACTTGTTAACTGCAGTTTTGTAAAAGAAACTATTTGTTTGTTTCCTTAAAGTTATGAGATAAGCATTCACACCTGCAACTAAAGAAACACAGCCCTTCTATCTGTCCATCATTCTGTGTTGTCCTCCTGAACATAAAAGGGATAGAGGGAAAAGGTGAGCAGAAAAGTTGAAGGGAAAGGAGAACCAACCATGTAGAAAAGGGGCACTTTGAATTGTGGTCTATAACGGAATTGAGATTTATGTGAATATATATCTTACTATCCATTGCCACTGCACATAGTAAATTAAAGCAGAATATAATTGTAGAATATAATTGTAATTTAATCTTGTTGCTTTCGCTTTGAGTTTGTGAAAAAGTGATTCCTAGTGATTATCTCCTTCCTCCCTTTCGCTTAGATCATGAAAGAACTGTAGATTTTTATGTATATATTGGGAAAAGCCAGTAAATGTTTAATTTTTTCTACCTAGTAGGCAGTGTGGTTTTCATATTTGGGCCTTTGTCTAGCTTAAGTATTGGATATTCTGAGACTCTGACCTTATTATACATCACAGTTCAGCAATATGGATAGAAAATAGTCAGTTTAATTAGGAAGAAACACTTGAAAATGAAGTAATTTTTGAAAGTAGTATCCTTGGTGAGTGTTTTACTGATAGCCTGGATTATTTACCACACAAATGCCATAATAAAATGAATATTTATGGATCCATTTTTAATTAGAAATAATGGCTTGTAGAGTTGAGGGTTGAGTCATTTTATCCTTATATTGGCCTAAGTGGCCCTAATAAAGTATGTTACCATGGACAGACTTGCCTTGTCCTAACCAAATACTTTTTCATCTGAAACACAGCAAGATTTGTCCTGAATTTCAGTTAATATTCAAACCTCTGCACCAACAATGAGATACAAAGATAGTCAGAATAGTAACCTGTGCCCTGGAAACGAACCAGCCATTTTGCCTTTCATCATAACTGAAGCACTTTATAAATTAATGGAAAAATATCTACTATGGCTACATATTTCTAAATGTAAATGGGCTTGGAAAGGAATCAACCAGCCTTGTCAAATTTATGAGCATGAACACAGCAGCCTAGCTGATGAGATGGCTTTGCAGGTATGACGGATATGTCATTCAGAAGGACACACTGATTCCAGTTAGTTCTTTTCTGTTTGTTTGCATTTAATTATGTCCTAAAAGGATTGGTATAGGGAATAAAATATACATGAACTAGCAGTTCTGATTTATGAAAGTGTATCAATGACATTTCAATTTAGAGTACAACCTTTGAAGGAAAAATAAGACTGCCTACATGCAACTTGCTTTAGCAATATTGAATTCAAATGAAAATTTATTTTTGTTTCTCATTTTTCTTTTAGCCAAGATATTTTATTCCTACTGAAATGTACATTTTGATAGTACTTGTACTTAAAACCCACAATCAATAAAACTGAGATACAAATACAAATAGCATTTGATAAAGTATAATGTGCTTAATTTCTTTCTTACCTCATCTCTTATAAATAGAATGTTCCCATTTGCCTCTAGGGTAATATGAAGTTAAGAAATCAACCCCCCTATTAACTAGCTGTGTAGAACCAGATTTTTGTTTCTTTGGAATTGAGTATATATCTATTCTTCACATATCAGAATCAGAATCTAGTGAAAACATTATATCCGGAAAGCCTAAAGGTGATGATTGAACAAGTAATTCTCCCTAAGTAGTAGACACCTAGTCAGTGTCTTTAGTTTCAATAAGGCATTGATTACAGACGGTATTCTTCTTACATGTATTGGGCCTTTTCCCCCAAAGTGTCAGCAATAGTCATAGATTCTGATATTTGAGTTGAAGCAGCTGGTTCTAGGGAGCAAAACCAGGTAAACTACACTGGCCATGAAACACAATCCTTAAGGCGCTTGAACAATCCCTCCATAAAACAAGACCAGTGGATGGGAGGGCCATCTGGCAAAGGCAGCTGTCATCCCGTGACTGTCCTGGTTGGACAGCAGATGCTGTTCTGTGTCCAGGAAAGCTGTTGTCTTTCTCAGGCTTAACTTACACAGGAGATAACTACTAGAGAGAGAAGACAGCACTTCTTTTGAGAAAACTCAGTCTCTGCCAACTGAAGCCGCTTGCTACCATCTACAAAGGATGTACCGAGAGTAGCATGTCCTAAAAATGCTTTCTAGGTAGAATTTAGTCAGTTATGATGCCAATGGTATGGAGAGAAAAATATGAAACATCAATGGAATAAATCGGAAGATTCCAAATTCTTTTATGGAATGACACTATCATTAGTAATTGGGATGGAATGAGAGCAAAGGCAGGCTAGCATTACATCACATTCAGAAAAAGGTCTGGTATGTGTAATAGCTCACTAGATGTTTGCCTAATGCTGTTTTTAGTGTATTTCCCCTAGAATTTAATCCAATAGAAGATGTGTAATAACTGTAGGAAAAGAAGTGTCTTTGTATGTGACCTTGGATAAATTAATGAATCTACCTCTGTTTTAGTTTCTCATGGATGAAAGGGGATAAGGGCAAGACTTTCACAGCTTTTTCGTGATTGTTGGGTGGACATAACTTCTATTCACAAATTTTCTAAAACAGTGAAAGTTTTTCAGTTGTCTTCATTAATAATAGATGGAGGCCAGAAGACTCTGTGATAGCTTTTGCAGAATTGCTTGCTTTGTTCAGTATGTGTACACCAACTGACGCTTTCTTAGCTAGTGTGAAACCAATTACCTGAAACTGACATAGTTCTTGATATTATTGTAATTATATTGTCATTTTATGAGTCTGTGAATGTCACAAATTTTTGTTGCTAATAATTATAAGACAAAAGTGTTGGAACTTTTAAGTCAAATTATTATGTTAATATGATTATGATTATTCTCTTGTGAGATAGCTCCTCCCAACTCATCAGCTATAACCCTAGTCCCTCTTTACCCAGCATGTCACATAATTGTAAGAAACAGTAGGCTTTTAAATAATTTCCCTTCTACCATGTCTTGCTCTCATCTTCCTGCCTTTCATCCCCTAAGTCTACGTCCATGCCTTCACGCCTTTCTTTCTTCATTATACAAAGAGATAGGCTTGGAGCGAGCCTCACATGTTCTAAATGTAAATGTTCCAGCTAGTCTACAATCCAGCCCAGGCTTGAATCTTAAATCAAGACAATACAAATTAATACAAACTAAGTTTTTTTCTTAATCTTAAATCAAAGTGCCAAGTTCCTCATTGTAATATTTTCCTCTTTTAGTCAAAGCATGGTGAATACTTCTTTTCGTCTACGAAGCAACCTCTTTGTACATTAAGCTTTAATACTTATATTGCAAAACTTGATAGATTTCTGAAACCTTTCAAGGAAATACATTTGATTTTTTTTAGCTTTAGGAAATATATTTTTTTTCACTTGATCTCTAACTATTGAAGTTCTTCATGGTTTGTCCTTCTAAATTGAGACGTTTATTATAACCAAACTCTGATGCTCTTCTTCTGTAAGGACCAGCTCTATGTTGGAGACCCTAAATTGATTCGTATATAGTTTATCTTTTAGGATCATCAACCTCGTAAATCTTCCTGGTAGCTCAGTCTGATAGCTCATATTTTAGTATTTTAAATTCTTCAATATTTTAAAAATATTTTTATAAAGCTTTCTACCTGCCCACCCCTGGAACCCTTCTACTTTTCCATTCTTCTTCACATTAGTTAACACTGCTTCTTTCTTTTCAGACTTCAGAAAGGTTTCTCAATTGTTCACATCCATTGCTCTTTAGCAACCTTTCAGCAGTTTCTGATAATTCTATCTTCTAACATATTCCAAATGACACAACTTTTCTTAAATTTCTGCCTCCTATTTAATGGCAGCCATTTGACTTTCTGTTTCTGTTTCCTTATCCAGAATGTAAGCCTGTTCTGGGTAAGAATTTAATATTATATTATTGTCATTTTTCAAGTTCATGTATCAATGCCTGAATCTGGTTAACCAATAGAAGTTGTTTGTTGAATGAATGGATTGATTAGGTGCCCCTGGAAGATGTGATTCAGTAGCCACTGGTATCTTATATTTTGATAGTGAAGTTGGCAGTTGCCTTGGGAGAAAGTCAGAAAACTCTGTTCATTGAATTTGATTTCATTTAATGTGAATTCCAATGACCTTTCCATTAAAAATTTCTAGAGCTTTGATACTCTCGTGTATTTTGACATACTGGGGCTTGTATAAGTGGAAGCAGTGTTGCAAAGGTCATGTGTCCTTACAAACTTAAGTCAAATTTATCCAATGATAAAATTCTTTGTTTACAAATGATAAATCTGAAAAATCACTGTTTTTAGTCTCTATTTTGAAGTCAGAATATATAATAGATATTACCAAATAGCTTCCATTTTCATTTTTATTAGGTGGTTTAATATTTGCTTCCACCCTCAACTCTACCCAGATCTACTCCCTATGACCTGTCCACCTAATATTGTGCTCCATATATTTTCTTAATCCTATAAGATGTATTTCTATTCCTCAAATATCCTTGGATGTATGTTCTTCCATTGGAGAGTGGTTTATTTACCAAGGCCTACACTTTCTGAGAAAATTATCTTTCCGTCTCCTGGCATCTAACTTGACATCTACAGTTGGGACTGTGTGGCTAATTCTACTCTCCAGGTTAGAAATTGTTCTTCCATCCACTTGCACAGGTTTATGCTAACCAAAATGTGAGCTCACATGTGCAGCTCCCTTGTTTTGTCTAGAAGATGCTCTGTAGTCATCTATTGCATTTGGCTGTCACATTCTTCCCACCCCGTTTTCTGCAGTGATCTCTTGAGTTCTGTGACGGGTAGTATGGTAGAGATGTTTTCCATTTCTGGATGAATATTCTGCAGTTTCTTATTCTCCCCATCTTGGCCAGTTGTAGGTCACTGTGCTCATCACCATCTTCTGCAAATGGAGCTTTCTCAGATGAAGATGGAAAGATGCGTTGTTCTATGGGTATAATGATAAGCCATGAGGAGTTGGTTCAAAACTCTATTCATTTACCAGCATGGTGTCTGTGACTTCCTCTCTTATTTATCAGTGCATGTCTAATGAGAGTCGTGAATCATGCTATTTTAAAACTCTTCTCAATCTTGAGAGTTAATAATTTAGAATCAAACTTTTTTTTAACTAACTGTATTTAGAAGATTTTTGCTTTTCTTCATTGAATAATTTCAAAATCAGCCAACGTTATTCAGAAATGCTAGGTTTTTTTTTTTTAATTTTGAGTCTTTGATTAGAGATGATTTTAAGACATACTCAGCTTGGTTTCACTGGTAAAATATTTAAAAATTATGGTCTGGGAAACTAAAGAAATGAATGTTATCTCTCTCATTACGTAATAAAAATGGACTTTGCACATACATTAATTTATATTTTTTTTAAAAAATTCATCTGCCAGCATGGATACCGAAATGTAAAAATATCAGTCAAGTTATGTGAAAGGAGGATTTCAGATGTTGATTTGCAGAGCATGAATTTTATAATACTGAACTTTGTGCACAAAAAGAGCTTCTAAATTTAACAGTGATTTTTTTTGGCAATGTCATTCACTTCACTATTTTACATTATACAAGGATTTATCATTTTTTCAAAGGAGTTCATGATCATGATTATAAATATAAAAAAAAACATACAATAGCAAATTTAGCCAGTGGAAAGTAATGGTTTCTTTCTAAACCTTTCAGATTCACCACCCACCAGGTACTTATGGATTCATTTTAAATGTCTCAAAGTTTCCACATCAGTACATTTGTTAGAAATGCCTGTGTCCCTATTATCAATGCAGAGATGGAAAGTTTGCTCTAAGTGTCTATGTATAGACCCTGCAAGTCAATTTATCTTCATTAAATTTTCCGTATTTCAAAAGCTAACATTTTAAAAATATGCTTTACTTGTGATAATATATCACCATCTATTAAATGCATGCTCACAAGTGTTAACTGTTACCTGGACCACGGCATCAGCTGCTTGTCAAGCATTGCACTCAATTCTGAAAAAAAAAAAAAAAAGCCAAGGAAATTATCCCAAAGGTGAACCGTATCTCATTACCTCTCTGCGTAAATCTTCACAATTAGACAGAGTCCTTTAGTTATTCTTCCAAGTTTAGATTTGTCATCAAATAGAATTTCATCTTCATTGGGTCTATTTCACTTTTAGTTAGTAAGTTTAATGGCTGCTAACGAGTGACCTTTTTGACAAAAGACATTTAATACAATTTTTAACTTTCAATATAATGATATTTAACATTAGACTATTAAATATTACTAGATACATTTAACAATTAAAGCCTCCTTAAACATTGGGCCGCTAAATATTCATTTATCTATTTATATATCCATTTAAATACAACCTCTTGTCTGTGCAGCAAGAGCTTCTTAGAGCTGACTTATAGTGCTAAAATGTCTGTTGCCAATTCGTGTTATATTCAGTCCTAACATTTTACTAAATTGATTCTCATGTGCTCATAAAATGATGCTTGTAAAGTTGAGAAGTGTATCATTGCTACAGCACAATTTGATCTTAAAAAATGTGAGGAACAAAAGTATTTCATAAACTTATTAAAGTTAATACTTATATCTTTAAAAAAAATCTATCAGTCCAAACATGACTCTGAGTTTCTGTTCAAAGAATTCTCTTCTTCCATGTGAATCTCTCTGCTTTCATATAAGTACAAGAAAATTACTGTATATGCAGTCTTGTGCATTTTGGATAATAATGTATCAGGTTTCATTCTCGGCTATTTCTTGTATAGTCTTTGTTTTATATTAAAGACATTTTTATTTTTATTTGTATGTGTAT
>NW_021604791.1:2580943-2613213 GCF_004785775.1 Grammomys surdaster | reverse complement strand
GTATGTGTATGTGTATCTGTTTATGAGTCTTTCATTTCTGAATTGTGTGTGTGTGTGCATGCACGCACACATGCATGCATGCTTTTAGGGCAGAAGAAGGCTTCAGATCTCAAGTTACAGTATCTGTGAGACACCAGTCACAGGTTCTGAGACCAGTATTTGGTACTATAGAATAGCAGAAAGCTCCCTAAATGCTGAACCATTTCTTCTCAAATTTTAAGAGATTATAGTTCTTCTATTTTTTGAAATTATAATATAATAACATCATTCTCTCCTTCCCTTTCCTACCTCCAAACCTTCCCATATATCCCTCCTTTCTCACTTTCTTGGACTTGTTCCTCACTAATTGTCATTACATGTATATCTATATCTATCTGTATCTATATCTATCTATATATTCTTAAGTATATATCAAGTACATACACACAGACACACACACACAGACACACACACACATACACACACACACACATACATACATATGTATATATATATGTATGTATATATATGTATATATATATATATATATATATGTATATATATATGTATGTGTGTGTGTGTGTGTATATATTCCTAAATAGAACCTGCTCAATTTTTATGTTACTTGTACATATCATTTTCTTTTTTTAAATATTGCTGCATATGAATTAACAAGAATAATGTTTCCAGTAAATGGAACAGTGACTAGTACATTACTAACAGCAAAAGGACATGCTTAGTACTAACTTTAACTCTAGAGATTTAAAAGGTGAAATCTAAATGAGGCGTCATATACATGTAAATTAGGAGGATAGAGAATTCAAGTTTATCATGATACCCCAGCACATTCATCACAAGGAGTAGTTACTTTAGAACTAGTTTCTTGTTGTTGTTGTTTTTAAGTCTATGAAAAAATTGAACACTCTTCCTCTTATATCATGGAAACATAATAGCTACTTTGAGTTTTAAGGTATCTGCTAAGATTTGAAAATATTCTTTCATTTGTGCATATTTTGGTATCTGAGTTAATTCAACATCAACCTATCATAGACCATCATGAATGTCACTCAGAGGAGGATGGAAAACTAGGGCATTGGATTATTGGGAATGGTGGTAAATTTGATGCCTCAGTATTTTCTATTTATTCCATTCACAACCCACAGTGCCTTGTCTACAGGATCGTTAACACTTCTCTGTGTTTTCTTACTGTTACCTTTATTTGAGTTTACATTGATCTTGAAACATTTTTAACTTATGTAAAGTTCTCTCATGTTCCATTTTCCTTGCCATGAGGTTTGTCTAAAAACTCTGAAGCAATTCCATTTGAATAAAATATACAAATGTAAACTGAGGGGTCAGATTCTTCTCAGGAAAATTCTTGGCAGAAGTCTGTCCTATATACGCACCACCACAAGCAAGCAGTGTTCCATGGTAAACTAATGCTCATTTCTCCCGTACCTTCTCTTTTGACGCTGTTCCACTTGAGTGTGCAAACCAGAGTTCATTCTGGTCCAGACAGTAGTGGCACATTTCTCCACATTCTAAGGACAAACATATCCTCATGTTTAACTCAAGCCAAAGATAATTGTTGGCATTACTAAAAGGAATTCATAGATGACCCCTTAGGAATATTCACCTTAGCTACTGGGAAACTCATTCAGGGAGGCAGCTTTTTTCTACTTGTAGTTTCTATACCCAACCTTGTATTACTTATGTTTTGGAGTCTATAGTCCATAGCTAACCTTCCTGCCTTTGATTATGTCCCCATGTGTCAGATTGTAAAAGTAAAATCATCATGTGAATGAATTAATGCATTAACAAGTGAACATATACATAAATTGGGAAACATCGTGCTACATAGGATATAAAATATTAAATCTAAAATTGGAATGTTACTCTCATTCAATGGTACTGACAAAAGAAGCAAAATCTCTAGAGAAAGTTACAAAATAAATTATTCAGCAAAATCAAAGCACTCATGAAAATACCATTCTATTCTTAAGTTAAAATTTCCTAATTTGGGGTTGTCTAAGAAGGGAAGCATTTCTGCCCGTCTACCTGAGATATATTAAACCACAGCATTAAACTTATATTTTGGTGGCTTAAAAGACAGCATTTGATAAGAACAGCCCCAACTCTAAGCTTACTGTTCTTTCAATATCTTCTCCCCAGTAATGCTTGAAAGTGATTGTTTTATAAATAAGAGATGACATTTTCCTTGCTAAGGAAACGGACATAAATATCAACTTGGCTGGAATTTTAAACAGCTTTCCTATCTATTTTCAGAAGATGGCCCTTAGAAACTTCAGAAAAAAAAGTGTTTTTCTCTTTTTCTTACACTTACCACTCATCACCAAGGCTTCCCTTCCCATTTCGGTTTCTTTTACATGTGCACACATGTTGACACATCACATGGAGCATCTGTACACATAGTTAACATGCAATAAAATCATAGCACTATCAGTTAACAGCATCAATGGTGTATCTGTTCTACAGTTGTTTACAATTCAGTTTAGATATTGTGACAGAGTTGAGAAGAAGAAGGAAGTAATTGGGCACCTCAAGTCATATCACAGGTGACTCAAGGCTGCTATTTTTATATCACCATCTGTTGCCTGCAGTGACTTTCTCAGACATCAGAGCTATAGCATAGATGCCTTTTGGCTTTTGCTTATGGGAATGATTGAGAATAATTATACAAGTAATTAGTAGAAGGTGAATTGTTATTTTTAAGAAGTTGAGATCAGAGTACACATGAAGAACCCCAGGATGTTGCTGGCTTGTGATGTTCTCATTGCTGTATTTTCTGTTATGTTTCATCTTCCTGAAGTTCTCATGCATTCTATTTACCTGGTAGTATGGGAAAGAGGGATGATTGTGATAATCACCACCACAGCACTAAGAATGACATGATTACACTTAGCTTACTGAGATCACAACTGTCTTGTCAAAGACCATTGTGGTAAACAGATGCAATGACCATGGCAACTTATAAAAGAACGTATTGAGTTGGGCTTTTCTTTTTAATTCAGAGGTTTATTTAGTCCATAATTATCATGGGAAGAAGCATGAAGGCATGCAGGAAGACGTGGTACTGGAAAGGTAGCTGAGATTTCTACACGTGGATCTGAAGGCAGCAGGAAGACAGAAAAACACCAAGCCTGCCTTGAGCACTTGGAACCTCAAATCTCTCCTACAGTGACACACTTCCTCCACGGAGAAGACCATAACACTTAATAATGTCACTCCCTGGAGTTCCACTCCCTGGTGTGCCACTCCAAGCATGCAAATACAGGAGCCTTTAAGGGTCATTCTTAGTCCAACGACCATGCTAACATCTAGGAAGTAATGTGCTCTTTCTTTCACTGTTATGCCACTGACAAGCACTGCATTGGAAAAATTTAGAGATGTAAAATTATTTGCACAACACTGTCCAAGTATTTACTGCCACCATCAGTAATTAGTTTATTTCTCTCTAAATGATTATAGACAAACCGTAAAATTCTCTTTATCTGCTATTTCTCTTCATTCTTCTTTTACCCAAATATGTCCATACACATAATTTAAAACCTTTTTGAAAATAGTTCTTACATAGGTACCTATAACCCTCTCTCTTCTATCTTTCAATATCTGTCAACAAATGCCTGTCCAATGACTTTGCTTATAGCTTTCAACATCATTGTCTTCATACAAATCTATCTACCACATGTGTTTGTTGGCTGATGATATTATAATCATCTTATTAAAACTCACATCATAGTATTATCCTGTTTCAGTTGCTTCCTGCTGTAGGTATTTTATTGTCATTGTATTTATACCTTTGGTTTTTAACCTGTATCTATGTTATCTGTTAAATACTTATGTTCTTTTACCACTCAGCCATTCCCCACATAGCACAGCTTACAAGCAACCATGTAAATTTCTCTTACTTGTTGCTACTGGATAAGCTCTCTAAAACTATGAACTGCAACTTCATATTCTAATTGTCTTCATTATCCTCATATTTTACAAGGTTAGAGAAGCCGCTTCCGTGTGATTTGGTAGTCACTACCTGCCATAGTGCATGCCAACTGTTGCTGGACAATCCAGAAACCTTGTTCATGAATCATGACATTTTCTCAAGATAGACCACTTTTCATGTTTTAGTAATGTCTTTATGTTGATTTATTTAAGTCTTTTAAAAATTCCATTCTCCAACCTCCTCTGTCTTTTTAAACTTTATTGTTTCTTTGTTCTAGTTAAACGACTGCATAACAACAGCTGGTCTCTGGTGACTATGTTCATATTTTTTAATCAATACACCATTTTGGATTTTCACCGAAATTAACTTTTTCACCATTTTAAGCCTCAGTATTCTAACGTACATAATGCATAACTTCCCTTGTTTGTCAGTATCTTCTGCTCGAGATACTTGATTTCTAAGTTCACAATTAATTGTTAAATAGAAACACCCCTGTTAGTTAGTTTCTATGATTCAAGATGCTGCCCTTCATATTCTTGTTTAATATTTTGTATTACACAGTGAAACTTATGAGCAATTGTGTCAATTAAAGTAACAATAAGAATTCTAGGACAAATTTTTATCAAAATTGCCAAATATTTATAATACACAATTTCACTCAATTTGCATTAAGCTTACTTAAAATTGAGCAACTTTTGATGTTACCTACACTGAAAAGTACCTAGAAAGTAAGTTATCTGAAAGATAATCCCTTGAATTTTTTGCTTCAAACTGAATTCCAGCTTTTGAAAGACAAACTATTTCATTGACAACTACGTTAGTTTAATTAAAAATATTTTGAAATGCATAGAGGAGTTAGCTAGGAGTTATATATGAGTTGAACCTCAATTTATAAATCAATGTATTAAAAAATATGTAGCAAATTACTGGGTTGTTCGATTTTATTTATTTTAATGAATGTGAGTACATTGTCGCTGTCTTCAGACATACTAGAAGACGGCATTAGATCTCATTACATATGATTGTAATCCACCATATAGATGCTGGGACTTGAACTCAGGGTCTCTGGAAGAGTAGTCAGTGCTCTTAACCACTGAGCCACCTTTATAGCCCCTAGTGTTGGCATCTCAAGGAATGGTGATTAATAGTAGGATCGAAGTAGATGGGGGAGAGGTGAAGTTTGAATAATCCTGGGTACAAGAGACAACATGGATGGCTTTTAACCTTAAAAATGAGCTGGCCCAGAGTCGGACTTGATATGCATGCATTTAATTCCAATATTCCTAAGGCAAGAGGATCTCTGTAAGCTCCAGGACATCTAGTCTGGGGAGCGAGTTCTAGTGGAGCCAGCACTACATCATGACACCCTGTTTCAATGCATAAATAAAAACCAAATACATGCAAAAATGAAACTGAGTTTAAGAAAAAGTGAAAATAGGCTGGGATACACAGGGAGATGAAAACATCACATTATTCTACACTCGAGAATGTCAAGAGCCTGGGCTTGAGAAAATTTACCATCTCTGTCTGATTGTCTAGAAAGTGATGCAGGCAGCATGCAGGTGTGAAAACCAAAGAAGGCTGACCTGTCATGGGGTAAAACTGCCATGTGGGGTTAACTTGAAAAGTAGATGTGTGCTTATGTCACCAATGGAAACCTGAAGCAAGGGAGTTGGGGAGAAGAAATAAACATAAAGAATCTATTAGAGGACTGGAAATTGTTCAGGAGCTAAGACTACATGACACCCGGACTAAACATATAGTAAGAGTTTGATCCCTGAGTTCTACATCATGAAGGAGGCAAAAAACTCCTGCTAGTTGTAAAGTTCTTCTCTGACCTCCGTGTCTCATGGCATGGTCACTGCCCTTCCAGATAAATTGAATGCAGTGGTTTTTTTTTTTTTTAAGTAATCTGTCATAATATTTGTTAAATGGACAAACATCTGTAGTCTTTTGTTTATACTTTCAAATTTCAAAAAAATACAGTGTATATCTACAAGCAACACACATATATACACATATGCACCGTGTGTGTGTGCACGTGTGTGTGTGTGTGTGTGTGTGTGTGTGCACGCGTGCATGTATTATAGTTTTGATTTCCTAAACATGGGCATTTCTTTTTTTTAATTTATTTGTTTTATGTAAATAGACTGTAGCTGTCTTCAGACACCCCATAAGAGGGCATCAGATCTCGTTACGGATGGTTGTGAGCCACTATGTGGTTGCTGGGATTTGAACTCATGACCTTTGGAAGACCAGTCAAGTGCTCATAACTGCTGAGCCATCTCACAAGCCCAAACATGGGCATTTCTGTTGGTGATGCTGTTATGGCCAGGAGAGAGTGGGGATGTAAAAACACTCTTGTGCATGTCAGTCTCTGCTATCCATACTTCTATGCTATTCTCAATTTGAATTCATTTTTCTTTGAAATTATGTTCAACGGAATGTGTCTCGGAACCGTAAAGTAAACACTCTATAGCATTTTAAACAGATGCTAAAAGGAGTTAGATACAAAACCATTTTGTTCTAAATCTAGTGGACTGTTCTGCCCCCTTTTCTTGCCAAGTCCAGTCGGCTTCAAATGAATGAAGTCATGTAGTTTTCTCAGCTAAGCCACTTAGTCTCGGCTTTATGCAATGTAGCCTGTTTAGCAGCCACTGAGGTAATGTTTCCGAATCTCCCTGCAGACTCACTGTTATTGTCTGTGCAAATACAGTACTCTATTTGTTTTCAAATGTTAGATGTGATTTACAGGAACTCATGGCCTAAGAATCTTTCAGTACTTGGTATTTAATTTTGCTTAAAAATTAAGTCGTGATTGTGTTCTCCTCAAAATGAAGCCGAACTATTTTATCATAAACAGTTATATTGTTTAGTATCACATAATACTGCTAAAAGCTTTATGGGTATTATCTGATCTAAGGAAGGCTTTTAAGATGTTCGAATAAAATCAACACATTTTTAACTTTTTATTCTTTTTCCCACATTTTTTCAAATCTTGAGCATGGTAGTACCAATCATGTGTTGTATTTGTTTTATGGGAATATTTTCTCTTTATTCCTTTCACTGGTTTGGGAGCAATACACAGATCTGTAATATTTTATCTCCCTATAAATACTTCCTTCTTCATTGAAAAACTGCATAGCAATTTTTCAAAGACAAAACAGAATAGAGACAGGCAATAACTAACTTCAAGATTCAAAAGCATTGTTGTTATTCAGTGTGAGTTATGGTAGATCTAAAGACAAATTTCACTATAAATTTTGTGAGATTCGTATCAAAAGACATTAATTCAGTTACAATGGATTTAGATAGTTTCAGTTTTGAGTAGTTGTCATTTTAAATACCTTGCAAATATGTTTGATCCTGATTTTGCAATCAGATGAAGAATAATGACATACATTTGTTTATCATTTTATAGTACAGATAAAAAGATTATATTTACTCAAATTTAAAAGCATTTCTTGTTTACAATACCCAAATCTATTTCATGTATTTAATATCATAACATTTAGAGATTCAGTATTGGTCCATTTATGAACAGATATTGGTGTATATTTGTAAATTTCTCAGTTTAATATGATTATTAGTTGCTTCAGATGGGCAGCTTATAGGAATACTAGAATTCTACCTATCCTTAAATGATGTTTTCGTGGCCCTTGATTCTTGAAGTCTCAGTCTCATATTCATGTGGATAACATACTCTACCTTCATTACCAAAATATATGAACAGTGTCCAATCTGAGTTTTATTTTTTTTAACCATTTTTCTTGAGCTGGTGTTAATCCCACAGATGTGAAGAGAAAGACCACAGACCCAAATCATGGCTGAATTAATGAAAGCAGATATTCATATTTTATATTCATATTTAGTTGCAATCTCTCCCTAAAGCAGGGTTCAAGAGATCAGCATTGGACAGGGGGAAGATAAGGGTTTTTATAGCTCAGGCCTAAGGGCTTTTTGAATAGAGGTTGTGATAGGCAAACAGGTGAGGTTACAGAAGCAGAATATATCATAACAAGTTGGCCATAACAACCACTCCTGAAACAAAGATCTGGTTGCAAAGTAATCATGATAAGGTGGTCATAACAACTTTCTGAAAAAAAAAAAAACAAAAAACAAAAAAAAAATGATTGTCTGTTTCTGGAATAGCCAGTAAAAAAATCATTTGTTGTTAAGGTAACACATAACCCTCTGCTTGAGAAACAAATTTAATCATAAACTGGAATGAACCTGGTTTGTCTTTTCTACAAGATGACTTTCAAGCACAAAATGGAGCCAGGCTGGTTTATCATTAGACTTTTACTTTTTCTGATATAACTTATGGTTTGACTTCATTAGCTATTGTGAAAATATTTAATCTCAACCCAGAGTTCCTACTCCATCTTTGATCATTCAGTTCCTAGATAAAAGATATGTAACTTTTGTCATTATAATATGCCTTATTCATCACTAGAGCTGGGAAGGTATCTACTTTCTATGCCATTAGAATCTATTTCCACATTCGTAACCCTAAGTTATGATTTGCCATGTTCCAGGTGGGCAGCTCTTAACTCCAATTTGCTAGCCCTCATGGCTATATTTTCACAGTTCACCTACACCGTGGTGGTTTCCTCCTCTCTCCACTTTCTTGTCTCCTTAGATCCAAGCCCAGCCTATCTCAATACTCCCCAGCTATTAAGCATTAGCATCTTTATTTAACCAGTAGTTTTAAATTAAGGAGCAAGGTCCCCATGTACTTGTGGAGTGTCTTGTTCTTGGGGGCAACCAGGCCTTGAGGGACAGTGTTTATCATTACAATCATACCAAAAGATCAAACCTCAACAATTAGCATCTTTATACTTTCATTAGTATTTGAACCCAAAATTTTCTTGGCCAATTAAGGTAGCTTTTTCCTACTTGAAAGTCACACACACACACACACACACACACACACACACACACACACACACACACAATTTCTTTTGATATTCTCCCAGCCTCATTTACATTTTGTATTTCCCAATTTCATTTTCACTTTAAGACTAGATTTGTCTCAACATGCAACTCACTCTGACACTCCATCCGTCATTCTCCACAGCCTCTTGTCTCAGCCTCCCAAAGTTCTGGGATTACAGTCAAATCCCACCATATTGGCCTTGGATTTTATTGTGTCCAGTTGAAGTCTTACTAGGATTATTTATTGCTATGAAGTGTTTTATCATTGCACACACTATTTGGGGCAATGAGTTTCACTCTATCAAGATACTTACACTACAAAACATAGTTTTACTGTTTTGTTGAGTCAACAAAGTCCCAGAAAGGTTGAAGCAGACACTCTGTGTATTTATGTACATTTTCAGATAGATTCTAGAAGATTAGTTCCTTGCATCTTCATGAGCAAGCACATGCTCAGATACTGTTTGACCCATGTGCAAAGACTGTGCTATCACAAACGGAGCTAAGTTTATTCTTATGATTTCTTCATCCAAATGCTGTTCATTTTCATTCTGATGTGTTAATTCATACTGGCTCTTTCCATGGTATAGATCAACAAAAATATCCTACTCATGAGCTGAAAGCTTTGCTTAATTCATGGAATGATACACAGTACATCATTTTTAAAAATGTTTATAGGTAAATGTTAGCACCGTTTTATTTAGGTTTGAGTGTAAGGAAAGATGTTGTTGACTTAGAGACCAATGACCTGTTAGTGGGAGATCAGGCAGCCTATGAGATAGTATCATCATGGTGTATTAACTATGGTTACCATACTATGTAAGTATGGTTTCCATGTTGCTATGGAGCATCCTCCCCGCTTCACTGTATGTTTGTAATTAGAGAGTACATAAGCAGCAGCCACAAGGCATGTCCCCTTCACTTCCATATCAAGCCTGTCTGACCCACTTTTAGTTTCCCTTGTTCTAGCAAGCTTATTTATTTGGTAACTGGCTGGTTCATCTGATCTTTATATTCATCCCTGTGTTATGGTATCCATATTTATATTGCAATCCAGTATTCTCTTATGTTTGCGCGATAATAGGGTCTCTCTGTCCTATACTCCTAATGTATGCACGTGGAAGTGGACGGAACCTCGGTAGTAGCTAAAGCTTGTGCCTTTTACAATTGATAATATTGCTATAAGCAAGCTAACAGAGGCCCTGTGTTGATCACTCCTCTTCTACAGAATCCAGGGATCTAAGTCTACCTTTACAGTAGGGGACACTTCATGTGAAAACCAACACTCTGGCATGGTAAGGAGAATTGACTATATATGTCTATTTTAAAACCTAGTAAGGATTAAACACTTCTGGTTTTCAGCCTACATCCTTTTTCAAATGTCACAGTGAGATGAGAGAAGCCTGTTGGAAAGCTACATGAAGATTCCTAGGTAGTTGCCTGGCCCTACTCATGGGTGTATTATATAGCTCCATATTCTACAAATTCATATACTGATATATCGTATATTTATATCTAGTTAATGTGACTCCAAAAGGAGTTATCTTTCCAATACCTCTGTTCCAGAAAGGGAATATGGTGATGGCTAATTTTCATTGTCATCCTGATTGGATTAAGGGATACCAATGAGTTTAGTGAAGCCAACTTCACAATCTGTCTGAGGGCATCCCCAGACACGTAGATGATCAGAAGTTAAATGATTAGTTGATTAACCCTTTGATGGATTTGTGATATAATTTCAGTATTGAGAAGTGGAGAAAGATAATAGGTGGAGCCTTCTTGGAGGAATTGGTTTTCTGGGTACTAGGGATCACATCTCTGGTAGCTATATCTTTCCCTGAACAAGTATTCTGCCCAGAAGTGAAAAACAGACTTCACATCCATACTGCTTTCAGTACTTCTTGGCCGGGCACATAGAGCCAAGCAACTATGAACCCGCTGAAACCTTCAGCTGAATTGACAATTGCTCCTTTGTTTCTGCCAAGTATTTGGTGACAATTGAACAAAGTAACTGATACAGATCCCTGATGCCAATCATCCTCTGGAGCTATGATAATTTCCTTGTTTCCTGAGTTTAAAAGAAGCAGGGGCCTCAGTCGTGACTTAGATCATAGCCTTCAGTGATTCTACATCCTGTGTATCTTTAACTTTCATAATATGATCTTTCATGTAAACATCCCTTCGAGTCCCCATTTCTCGAGTTATCATTGCACATTTTGTATTTTAATACTTCACTACTGGCTTTAAATATGCTCATTGTGTCTTCGATTGAAATCAGCCATTCTTGGTCATCAATGAACTGCCTCCCAAATTTGTGTTTTCTCTTCTTTCTGTATTCTCAGAACATATGTTTTAGAATATGTTTCTTGAGCCCACAATACCAGACTGATAGGTGATACATTATTAAATTGGTACTCAAGCAAGGCCTAGTGGTTCAAGCCTATACTTGACTACACTGGGACCTGAGACTGAAGGATTATAAAGTCACATTATAGCTAAGATACAGAGTGAGGATAAGAACAGCCTGAGCATGCTTAGGATACTCTGTTTCACAATAAAGAATAAAAAAGAGGGCATGGAAGATGGGTTAGCTGGTAAGCACTCATGGACTAGTTCCTTTTCTGTTCTGTGATAAAATACCACAACACAAAGCAAGTTATGGAAGAAAGAGCTTAATTTGGCTTATAGTTCCAGAAGGATGCTATATCTCAGCGTGAAAGCATGGCAGCAAACAGCAGGTATGGTAGAAGAGAGGAAGACTAGAGCTTACATCCTCAAACTTAAGCAGGAAGCAGAAGGGAAAACTCATAGTGGCCTGCAGATTTTAGTCTTAAAGCCTACCTTTAGTGATTCACTTCCTCCAACAAGGCTTTATCACATAAAGTTCACCAAACAACAGTAACTAGGAACCAGGTGTCCATATTGGAAACTATGGGGCACATTTATCATTCCAACCAGTACAATTGCTCCATGATGAGAAGACCAGAGTTTATATCATAGAATCACACAGAAACCCAGTGGATGTGACAGTAACCGTTAATCCCACAGGTAACATGCTGAAACTGGATTCCATAAACTGGCGAAACTGGTTGAATAGGAAGTTCTATAGTCACCAAAAGATACTGCCTTAGGAAGTAGAGAACTATTGAAGAAAACTCCCAAGGCCAACCTCAGGCCCTCCACAGGCACATGCACGTGCATACACATGTGTGCCTACACACAGATACACAGATACGTGCATACCACATACAACATACACAAGCCAAAAAATGAATCAATTAATAGCTAAAAGCAGGTTGAAGATGCAGTTCTGTGCTAAAGCATATACATAGTACGAATTATGTCCCATATTCAGTCCTCATACAAAACATACACACACACAGACACACACACACACACACACGGGGAAGGGAGGTTCCTTCTATTACTTAGTGTAAGATATGGAAAGGAAATTAGCCTTCATCTAAGTCAGCTGTTCTCAACTTTCCTAATGCTGTGACCCTTTAATACCATATGGTATTAATAATGGTAATAATAATATTCTTGTGGTGATCTCAACCATAAAATTATTTGATTGTAATTTCATAACTGAAATCTTGCTACTGTTATGAATCATAATGTAAATTTCTGATATGCAGGATACCTGATATATGACCACCCCAAAAGGGGTCACGAATCACAGATTACAACCACTGATCTAGGCCAATGATGTCAAGATTGTCCATAGAAAAAGATTTATTATTTGCATCTGCTTACTGAACTGGGAGCAAATACTCGTGTTTACTGCAGGTTGGTGAAGGTTTCTATAGTGCCGCACATGGTTATGTTTTTGTTAGACCCAAGCATGTCGCTAATGGTGCACACAGAACAGCAAGGCAGGTAGTTGATATTGCTATTAGTGTACAGATAAAAATCTTCCCTTTCACTCTCGCTTCTAAATAAGTCAGGTGTGCATTTAGTTCATTTAACTTCCTGGAGGTCTGTGCTTATGCAGAAAATATATTTGCTGAAAAACATAATGGGGAGTGGATCCAGGGACCATAATGAGAGATTGAGAGATAAAGGACTTGGTTAAATGATTCTAAACAGCCCGCTGGTTAAAAGTATGCCTGTCTTGGCTTGAATCATAGTTTATTTACTTAAAGTCCTATGACCCTCGAGGCAGCTGTTTTGCCTGTCTTTCCTTGACTTGGTTTCTTCTTTGCAAGAAGGGCATTCAGGTTATGCATAGAGAAGCTGAAACTGGCCATATATCCCTTTCCCATGAGGGTAGTTGATGTTTATGAATTAACAGATCACACAACAAATTAAAATGTTCACTTGACTTAAAGTTTGGATAATAAATATATTCATAGCACACTTTTTAATTATTAACTAAAAACCCTTGATAAAAATCACTTTTATAAATTAAAGCATTGTTTTTAGTGTGTGTGTGTGTGTTTATGTGTGTGTGTGCGTGTGTATGTGTGTGTGCAGGAACCAATTGAGTACTCTTCTGGACTCTCTTTTCCTGCAGATAATTTTTTGACTCTCCAGTGTATAGCTACTGCAGAAAATGAAGTGAAGTTGATAAATTAACTCTCTTCTCCCAAAAATGAAACCGGAAGAAGGGATTTGCAAGCTTACAGAATAATAGCACTTTTTAGTGTTTTTATCCTTCTGCTGATTCTTTTTTGTTTCCTTTGACCTTTCTTATAGCAGCACATTTGAAAGGGCATAAGTAAAATATGTAATCTGATGACATCTCTCAACGATTCATCTCTGTGCATTGTTCCACTGTGCATGCCTACTGTGGAACAAAGACTTGTAGTTTGTTTTCCGTGCAAACCTAGGGGGTGAATGAAGCCTTTTTACTTTTTGTTTGTTTGTTTCATTTGCAACATTTTTGGATCTACACTAAGAGAACATCTTTTGTGAAAGGATTGACAAAAAGATGTCCAACAGGTCTATCAGAAGCTCTGAACATTAGGTTCCATCCTTTATCTTAGATATAGGTGACCCACAGTATTAGGTACCATAATCTAATTTTCTCTCATGGAAATTCTGTTACCTTGAGTTACTCAGGATAATTTAGAATTATTCTACAGAGTTAGATACCAAAGAATACAGAAAAGCTTTGTGCTCCTCTTTAAATTCATCAGGAAAAAACTTTTTTAAAAAACATTTCATTATCATTCTCCTTTTATTAACTTATGCAAATGTAGTTAGGATGTGCAGTTTTTAATCATAAGTAGAATTCAGTAATGTAACATAGAGTTGAAAGTTAGAGCCTGCTAATGTACCTTTTTTTGGCTTACATTTGTTAGATATTCAAATGGGAGTCTTGGTGGAGTGTTGAGGGAATGCTGATTATAAAAGGTTTGAGTTTAGAGTGATTGACAAGGCATTGTGATGCTGTGTGCATAGAACCTCATCACTTAAGAAGTAGGGATAAGAGGATCAGGTGTTCAAAGCCAGCCTTGGACCACAGTGGACTGATAAACATTATGGGCTATGATAACTGTCAGTATCAGTGAAAAATTTTATGAGTCTTTAACTATCACAACATACACACAAATAAAAACAATGCTTCAGCAATATAAAGAATGTGAAATTATAGTCCCCTTTGTCATTATGCTTAATACCCTCAGAAGCTATTTATTTAGCTTTTTACTTATAAATCTATATGTATAAGTAGATGAACCATATTTGTTACCACATAGTATCTATTTTCTGACCACTTATTTTCAAAAGATTTTATTTTATGGATAGGAATATTTGTCTCTATGGATATACGTGGACAATTTTCATTTCTGGTCTCGACAGAAGCCAGGAGAGGGTATCAATCTCCTGTAACGGGAGTTGCAGATAGTTGGGACCGACTATACAGATGCTGAGAATAAAACCCAGATTCCCTACAAAACCCAGCAAGGGATCTGAATTCCTCATAGAGGTGGGGATGGGGATGGGATGGGGGAGTTCCAGAGGGGAGACCTGGAAAGGGGATAATATTTGAAATGTAAATAAAGAAAATATCCAGAAAATGGGGAAAAGCCATCTCTTTAACCTCATTAGCTATTTTTCAAAAAAACTTGTGATATTTATTTATTTAGTGTGTGTGTGTGTGTGTGTGTGTGTGTGTGTGTGTGTTTGTGTGTGGATGAGAGGGCAAGTTGCCAAAACCCAGTGTTGACTCGTTTTACTTTGTGGGTTCCATAAATCAAAGTCAGAATGTTATGGTTTACAGCAAGCACCAATAGCCACTCAACCATTTTATTATTCTTACAGTACCTAATTTAATATTTTTTTTAAAAAAATTATTTCCTTTTATTTTATGATGCACATGGCTGTTGTGCCTGAGTATTTAATCTGTGCGTCATATACGTAATGTTCACAGAAGCCAGAAGAGGGTGTCAGATATTTTGGAACTGGAGTTTACAGATTGTCACAAGCTACCATGTGGATGCAAGGAATAGAACCTGGGTGCTTTGGAAAAACAAGCAGTGTTCTTCTTAGGTGCAGTGCCATCCACCCTTCAAGCTCTTAGCAGCTTACTTTTTCAAGAAATAGATTTGTTACCATAATAGGCAAAGCCCTTGAAAGTAAAGATATTCGAATAAGAGAACAACGTAGCATAAATGCAAGCTGATTAAATGATAAAATCTATGAGTACAGTATTTAGAAAAAAGCTTAGAGTGTTTGAGTACCAGTCCTGAGAGGATTTGTTAGCCATTTTTATACAAATGCACTGACCTTCATCCACACCCATACTAGGTAACCTGTAGATGGCTTAAGGACTTAATCTAAAATATAGACTATTCTAAAGGCAAAAGGTGTGTGTATGGGGATGGGGTATAGCCTGTATGTGAATGACGGCAGATATTTTGTGAGATTATGGATAATAAAAATTATCTCTAAAGCTGTGCAATGAGTGTTCGTAGATCCAACAATTTCCAGATAATGAGCACTCTGGCTTAGATATCACTAACAGGGTAGACAAAGCGTTTATTTACCTAAAAATGAAAAAAAAATCCTACATCTGTCAGGTGCGTGGCAGATACAAACAGAAGTTCAAATTTGGGCAAAAGTACATCATAATCAAAGGATGCTGTGCTACAAGAAAGGAGAGCAGATATAGCGGGTTTGCTTTATGTATCTGCATGGTCAAAGGCAACTCCCACACCCAACTTTCCCTCCACATTAGCATTTTTTTGGCTAATGCCAGTACATCTCCTATTCTGGCCACCACAGCGACTTAAGTTCAGTAGAATTAAGAACAGAGGTCAACTTTCCAGAAGTCAAAGGAAGCTACTCTCAAAGGCCGATCTCCAAAAGAGGAAGCACAGAATTTTTGCTATAATAAAGTTAGTAGTACTGAACTGTGACTTTAAGACATTTTCAAAGTCCTTGTGTTCCGCTGACACGCGGCAAAGAAGAGGTTATGAGGGAGCCTCTTTCGGGTCCAGTGCTTCCTTAGGTCTAGCTTTTCCAGGCGTCCAGGATTTGGCTTCGTTTCCTTCTGAGCTGAATCTCAGTGAGATTTCCTCAGCAAAAGACGGTAGTGCCTTGCTTGAAGGTAGGGCTTTGCTCTAAGGTTGTGTTTCTCTAATTGGCATCACTATTAGAAACCCCAAAACTTCCTGTTTGCCTCATCAGAAAAGAACAAGGCTTCCCCTACTCCATTCTCACCCCATGAGGCCTCCGCCTGTGTTTTAAATCCATGTTCAGCCCTACCTTCTGCCCAGTTCCACTCATCTAGGACTTCCTGGGTTCTCTGCCTTAACACCCCTCGCCCTGCACCACCATATCCCTTCACCACCATATCCCTGCACCACCATATCCCTGCACACCCTCCGGCAAGTAGACTGTATCTTCAATATCTTCAGCGACATCTGTTGCCCAGAGAACCTGACCTGAATTGTGACATTCATAGTGACGTTCCAGATCTTGCAGATACTGTCTCAGTTTTCTCTGGTTTCTAAACAGGAAGGCGAACTGTTGTTCTTTGTTGAACTTGTGTTGGGAAAGTGTGAGCCTCCTTTAACTGATCCTTGCAGTGTGTTTAAAACCATCCTGAGCATCTGGTCAACGATTAAAAGAGGTTTAAGGCATAAAAACACAGAAGTCTAATCATGTGTTTGCTTCTTTCCACCAGCATTGTTGGCATAGCTCAGATGAATATGGCATGCCCGCAATCTGTTGCGAATTCTGAGCCTTTGTGACTTGTCAAAGTGCTTTCACTTAAAATCTAAGCAACCCAATTTGTAGCATGATTTTTTTTTTATATATATAATTTCTGGAGTTCTTTTTCATTCTTTGGTTTTATATCTGTACACTGTGCTATTTGCTGTTTTGTTAAGAAATCCAAAGTTATTGATTTTTGGAATTTTAATAAACTATTTTAAGTAACTGTTCTGTGATTTTAAATTAGTAAAGATTTCAGAGAAAAGTGTTTTAACTACTTAACATTTTTATTAATAGAAGCACATTTGTCTTCGCAGTTTATGGATCATTATATATATATATATATATATATCAAACTGTTCATATATATATATTTTTAATATGTTTTGAAACCCTGTAGAAATTAAAAAATCCATTTTCAGTACATTTTTTACAGGAAGAAGTGTGGATAACTAAAAAGCTAAAGCCTACACATAGAATAAAGACAAATCTTAATTTTCTTTGAAGATGATTATGATGATATACGATATTCCTATAAAGAACAAAGGTATGCTAGACAGTACCGTGTGAAGCGAGCGATAGGTAAGGACCATTTACAATGGAGACTTGAAATGTGATGGAAAGGCTGAAAATAGACGTTACGACTTGTCAAAGTGCTTTATCAAAGTGTGAGGTGACTTTCTAGTCTTGGCTCTGGAAACTTCACGGTGAGTGGCCTTGGGCTCACGACTCCCCGCTGTCTCCTCCTCGGTTTCTCTTTGCCGGTTGGGAATAATGAGAACGCCCATCTAAAGTAATAAACGTTAAATGATCTTAGCCTTGAAAAGTGCCAAGCCTTATGGAAAACTTGGGCTCTCTTTGCCTACCCATCCTGGAACTGGGGCTTTCATGGAGCTTTGAATGGAATCAGATTGGAACAGCATGTACAGCAAAGTAGAAAGTGTACGGGAACCTGTCCCACTTTGTGAATTTGGGCTTAGATGATGATGTAAGACCTTTAAGGGAAAGGGCTCCTGTTCATTGATGGTCTTGTTGATTTATACTTCTTTAAGAAAAAGAAAAAATACAGTAACTTATAACAAGACACAGACATTTGCACTTTAAAATTACTTAAAACTAGACTACCCTTATTTTTTATAAAAAAACAAACAGTGGAGCTCTATGCAAATATGACTTTTTGGAAGAGAAGTGTAATGTATTATTACAGTGAACTGGAGTGTGAAGAACTTCATTTGAAACCTGAGAGTTAACGTGACTAAATCAAAAATTGCAAAACTGGGCCACTTCTGAGTCTTAGAACACCTGATTTTGCACATCGATTTATGTTTATGTATGACTATGCATAGAAATATTTTGTTGTCCATTCTCTCTCTCTTTCTCTTTCTCTCTATATACACAGATATACATGTATCCTCATGTATAAAGCATCTAAACTTTCTGTCTTTATACATACACATACATAATACATAACAAACTCATCTGGTGTTAACATTTGCTTATAGGAGCATCGTACACAAAAATTATTTTTATAATATGAACTGAATAGTTGCAAATATGCAATTGGAAATGGCTTTTTCTTTCTTGATTATCTTTACATTATAAGCAATGGGAGTGTCTTTCTTTGAAGTTTCTTTAGTTCTAAATTCACTCCAGGAAAATATAGTCTATTTTATTATTTCCAACACCTTCATTATGGGCAGTGATTTTTTACAGATTAAAAATGCTAAATTTCATCATGGAGCCAATGATATATATATACCACATATATATATATATATATATATATATATATATATATATATATATATGTATATATACGTATACATATGTTCAGTTAAAATAAACTAAACAACAACTGCAGTGAGACCCAGACAAGTTTCATCATGTCAGACTAAACTGATACTAGGTTTTGCTTTCGTACCTGAATTTATGGAGTGTAAAGAACTGAAACACTTCAAAGAGGCAAGTTCTTAAAACTCCATGGTTCCTGCAGCATAGCTGCAATCACAGAAATGAGGAAAGAGTGCAGACATGGGTGGGAACAGCATCAAAGCATTGTTATTAAATATGAAAAGGCGGGGTAAATCACACATCTGAAATATCTTCAAAGATGAAGATATTTTTGTTAATACATGAGTCATAGAGGAAGAACCGGCAACTAAGAAAGGTAAATTTACAAGGAAAGCCTTGACTCCTCTGGAGGCTACACTGGAAGCACACTTAATAAATGATGCATTCTTTAGACAAACTTACTAAGAGTTAACATTGTGTCGGACACTGAAACCTCCGGAGAGAACAAAACAGAAACCCTGGAATTTATATTCTCACTGGGGAAATGGAAAATAGAAAACTAGGTGTACTAAATTGTGGTGTTACATTCCGGTAGCTACTCTATGATTCTATCTTATCCTATGAATAGTTAGTCTTTTTCTGAATTAAGAAGCGTATTCAATGCCATCAAATATTTTTCAGAATATGACTGGCTATTTCTATTTTTATTTTTTCATTTAATATTATTTTACTAAACTCTGATTTGCAATGGATAATTCAGTCACCTAATTACTAATAGATTTATTATTATTTTTCCAGATTAAGTCATTAGTATTTTTAAAATTTAATTCACAAGGTTGTGGTGATTAAGGTCTTTCCCTTAGGACTCAGAGTGCTTAACTTGGAAGTTATGCAAAATTGATTATGAAATATTCTAATACGGGTAGGTTTTGTTGCATCACCTTCCTTTTCATATGTTAGGAAGAATGAATAGCAATTTAAAGTAGGAAAATTCTGTGTGCTAACTCCTTGCTTCTTTGGCTGGAGTTTTACAAGCCCAGCTCTCAGACTTATTCAAGGAGCAGTGATGTTCTGCAGTGGCTTAGTCTGCAAAACTCTGTTAAAATGCAAATTACATACTGTTAAATAATGGGAATTTAATTAAATTAATGCACCTTCAATTTAAATTTCTAATCCCTTTTGACTTGTTTCATGTTCTCCATGACTGTCAGATTCAGTGTGCTTTCCAGAATGAGACCTGGGCTGGCCCTTCAGATTTCCAGTGCTTCCTCTTGGAAAGGCCACCACAGTACGTGTGAAGTTTGGGAGCCATTTCTTAGAGCACTTTAT
Source organism: Grammomys surdaster (assembly GCF_004785775.1). NCBI lineage: Eukaryota > Metazoa > Chordata > Mammalia > Rodentia > Muridae > Grammomys > Grammomys surdaster. The sequence goes on along the minus strand of NW_021604791.1, from coordinate 2,593,052 downwards.
TTACTTACTTCTAAAATGATTAGACCTGACAAGATCTGAGATTCCTAATGGGTTGTTGTGATAGTGTGCTTGTCTATGTGATTTCTCTCGGGACGGGGGGGGGGGGGGGGGGGGGGGCAGGGGGGGGTGAGGGCTGGAGGATTGATTCTGAATCCATTGCCTTTGGCTGATGGTTTCTGATTTCAGAAGGTACATAGATGTCGTTTGAATTTCAAGGTTTCTTCCAAATCTAAAACTTATGGCTTTGGATTTATGTGGATAGTATATGGTATCTTTTTTGCCACAGTGTTGGAATGACTTAACTAACCTGTAATTAAAGGAGCAAGTAAAAAATATTGATTGCACAGGCTTTTTTTGGTCATGTTATTGGGGAATTTTGAATTATGGTTTATATTAATGTTATTTCTGTATTTGTTTAGACATTAAAAAATTAAGTATATTATAATGTAACCAGTTTTTACCCCACAAAATAATTGCCATTTCGAAAATAGTGTATTTACCTACAGTTAACACTTTGTGAGCTTCATCAACTATTATTTTGAGCCCGGTTTTCATGAAAATCTCATGAAAAACAACTATGACATACTAATAATTTTCCACAACAGTTAAAATAATCTATAACAAGAAATAGTATCTTTAGTGATACATTCTGGACATCTACTAATTTAATGCACTATTTAAATTGATGACAAACATTTTCCTTAGTTTCTAAATGGATTTATTTTAGAATTAACCAGTTTTAGAAAGTAACTGACAATATTAAATTTTTTCATTGGGTGTGGCCGCACACACCTTTAATCTCAGCACACAGGAGGCAGAGGCAGTCAGGTGGATCTTTGTAAATTTGAAGTCACCCTGATCTAAAAAGTGATTTCAGGACAGCCAGAGCTGTTAACACAGAGAAACCCTATCTTACAAAAATAAACCAACAAAACACCTTTCTTCCCAAGATTCTGAATTTACTTCTTCAAATTAACAAAAAAAAAATTTCCCTAATATTTTTAACTAATCTTAATTTTAAATATTATAGAAAACATTTAAGGAATATATTTTTCCAGTAACATTTTTTTGTTGTTTTCTATAGATAATATCTAGATGCTTGATTTTAAAACTGGGATTAATTATTATTGCATACATATATGTATTTATATATACATACACACATCTATGCATATTTTTAAATATCATCTGTTTAATCCTTATAATGATCCTTGCATATGTTTTCTGAGCTGTTTGCCACTGGAGAACTAATTGACGTGCTCTTTCCTGAGGAGAAACACCTCTTCTGGAGTTGCCTGTCCCTCTTTATGTAGACTTTTGACCTAGGGATGCTTTCCTGTCAAGTTTATAATGTTGGTTGATGTCATCCTTGATCACCTCACATTTGGGTAGTCGTGATGGTGAGAGTTTGTGGGTCTAACTTCTGAAATTCCTAGGTGACACAATCTCACAGTAAATCCCCTGATCTTCACAAACTTACAATCTCTGCTGCCACCCTTCTTCAGCGCTCCCTGAACCTTGATGAGAGGAAAGGGAAGGGAGAAGCATTATAATTAAATTGCAATGTGAAAAATCAACAAAACAAAATCAAACAACAACAAAGAAACTGGAAAGAAAAAATAAACATTAAGTAAAAACTGGGTTGTAACATTTTTAAATTTGAAATGTGATCCACAGGACCCCAGAATGTCAGAATTTCGCTGACATTTATTTTTGTAACTCCTGTACACTCATTTGCCTTAAACAAATTACTGGAGTTCAAATATCATCAATAACATATTGTTCAACAAATATCTTCATGCTTTGTAGCGAATGGATGATGTATGCTCAGTTCTTCTGTTTTCATAGTAAGCAGGGAACAGCAGGATTTAAAGACCTGATTGTTCCCTTTGTATTTTCTGTTAGATAATTGCAAAGACAAAGGAGTACTTAAGTATTCAAAATTTATAATCAACCTGAGAAATATTTCATCTGTAGAGTCTACAATGTAGACTGTCCTTATATTCTCTAAATGTTCATATATATTTCTTATATATACTTATATTTATATCATATAAATATTTACTATTTGTTTATATAATTAGTCTCTTCTCATAGTTATTTCATCTTTTATTTTTAAATTTCATTTTATTTTATGTGTATGAGTGTTTTTCCTGCATGTACATTTCTTTGTCTTGTGATGTTTTTCTCAGAGTCAGAAGAGGGTGTTGGATCCTCCTGACTGTTGCTAGCTACCATGTAGGTGCTGAGAATCAAAATCAGGTCTTCTGTATGATCAATAAATGTTCTTAACCACTGAACAATATCTTGAGACCTCTGATAGTTATTTTGGTTGTAAGTTTGTATACGACATTAAACAATAATCATGTCTCTGCCCTCCTGGTGTATGTATAAGAGGTAAACAGAAAACAGATCAATTAGGAATAAATTTTGACAGTTTATGAGAATTTATAAACTTATAAATTTATACTCACACTTTATAGTTTAATAACAAAATATATATTAAATATAACAAATTTTACTTATAGCCCAAAATCAAAGTTTAGTTTATCTTATCAGTTCATGTTAAAGGTGAATATTATTTATTTATAAAGATAGACAAAAGTTTAACAGTGAAGTCACAAAATAAATGATAAATTTTAACTCCATTTCTACTCATTTGATAGTATATTTTTAAGGAGTATTGTCAAGAACCAGAAATATGATTTTTAAAGTCATTAGAATCTAAATCGCTTCTTTTTTTTTTTTTTTTTTTTTTTTTTTTTTTTTTTTTTTTTTTTTTTGGTTTTTCGAGACAGGGTTTCTCTGTATAGCCCGGGCTGTCCTGGAACTCACTCTGTAGACCAGGCTGGCCTCGAACTCAGAAATCCGCCTGCCTCTGCCTCCCGAGTGCTGGGATTAAAGGCGTGCGCCACCACCGCCTGGCTAATCGCTTCTTTTTTATAAGCCAATGCTACAAACCTTAACCATCACCATAATAAATGAATCCATGTAAACACTGTCATGTAATACGTCCAAGTAATTAATGACATAGATAGTCCAGGTCCAGTTTTTTTACTTGTTAGATGAAAATGTGAAATGTAGTCTTTGTTTTTCTTATTCATCGGTCCAGACCAGCTGCCGTTTCTTGGTTAAATAAAAGTGTAATTAAAGAATCAAAAGGACAGAAATACAGTCATTCTATAAGAATTTATTATAAGCTGTATAAGAGATAGAATAAAATATAATATTTATGTGGTAATTAAGTAACTTCTTATTATAAAATTTAGACTTGACCTTTCCTGTTAATTGCCCTTTTTGGAATGTGGTTATCTCTCTTGAATGGTTAAATGGACATAGGAACCCCATGGACCCACTAATCTCTTTGCTTTGCTGATGTGTGACATCTATAGTAAGCTTTCTGCAGAGAATATCAGATTCAGACCCAGTGAGCTTCATACTTAAGGGGAAGAGTTTACCACAGGGGTCCCCAGGTATGGAAGGTAAGGAGAGAGAAAGTGTGTGAAAGATGACTTTGAAGGGATAAGAGGATATCAGATGGGAAGAAAGTAGCTCCAGAATAGGGGTGGGGTTGGGGCGGGGAGACTTCATGCCTTTCTCCTCTAGAACATTTTGTCTGTTTGAGCATGTCCACATGAATCCACAGGAAAACAATGCTCTGTACGCTAAAACATAACAAGCAAAGGATATGGTCACTTTGTGATGTTTTTGTCTTTTGACACAGAATTCTTTGTTGTTAAGAGTCGTTTACAGAAGTTGGTATTTCAGGAAATAAGACCAGGAAAGAAGATTCAAAGTTTCAATGAATGTTCTTCTTTAAACTTGGCTAAGTGTTTTGGGTCAGTCTGCCTGGACAGGTTTGACAGTGTTAGCCAGGATAAACAGCTATTGTTCTGAAGACATAATGGCTGTACAGTGCTTGATTCTTGGCAAGAGGTAGAGAGCCAACACTAAATAAGACAGCCCTGCACTGAACTGATTAAAGATTAGTCACGTTTGGGTATAGTCAGAGCTTTTTTTCCTCAGCTCACAGCATCAATCACTATGTTTTCTCCAATTTCATTGTATCTGCTAAAAAAAAAAAAAAACGATGCCCCAGCTAGAGAGATAATAGTTGTCCAAAGTAAAAATCATTAATACCAACAAAATCAACAAAAGGGAAATTTTCTTAATTTTCTGAATTCCTATATACAGGTAAAGCAGTGCATTGAAATGTAGAAGAACACTTTGCAATTCTTGGATTACTTCTGCTAAAATATATTATTTGCTGTCCTGTGCACTTTTCTGGTGAGCTACATGTAAAAGTCTGTTCACCTTTGAACACCAACAATAGACCAAAGCGAAGATGCAGGTCAAGGCCGGTTTGGAGAATCAATCCAAATATTGGTTTGAGTCACAGTGTGCACGTGAGGCATGACTTTCAAGAACGTGAGTGAACACAAAACACCTTTACCAGTGAAATATATCACCCAGGTTGTATAAATGTACTCCTCCCATTTCAGGTACCTATCCACACTCTAAAATTTTCTACTCTCTCACACAACTCCAACTCATGTGCAGCTGGAGTAATCATATACAGCCAAGAGGAAGTCTGGGAAGGAATGGCTGGCATCTCAGCTGAGTGTTGGAGGAGAAACAGAGATTACCTTTATTAGAATAATAAGGCATGAAAGAAGCAGCAAATGATTCATAAAGAATGGTCACTGCAGTATAACACTCAAAGCCTCTTCATAGTAACAAGCCACCTGTCAGGCGTAGGTTTGTACAGAGTTGCTTCTTGACTATGTCAGTCACGTAGGCAGACTTAAAACTAGACTTCCTTAAGCTGAAGTGACATTGGAACATATTTGCTTTTTAAAATCAAGTGTTATATAGAGTTAATAACATTTAAAAGAACTCCCACTGAATATCCCCATTTGAATTTTATTTTTATATTATTCCATACATTATATACTACCTGAAAACACAGGGAAAAGTTATCACTCCTAAAATTACTGAAAAATATAGTTCATCACACTATATTCTTTTATTATTGGAAAACATAGTATTTTAATAGTTTTACCCATTTGTCTTGGTATATTATGGCTACCGAGATAAATCTCATTACATATTCATTTACTAAAGTTCGTCTGGCTTAGTGGAGCAGGGGTACATAAATCAGGGAGTGTGGGAATGCATTTTACATTGTTCTATTCATGTTGCTTCATAATAAAACAGTGGGCGTAGAGTCATTTGGAAACATCCTTATGAGACTTTAGGTTGCATCAGATCAGAGGTATTTCCTGTTTTGCTCCTACTGTGTCCTCAGAATTCATAGCTTGTGCAAAGTGGACACTCAATAAATATTTGTTGAATAAATGAACAGTGACTTCCTGTGCATATTTTAAACAAATGATTCTTTGAGGAAATATTATTATACACAAGTTGAGAAAATAATTTAAAAATTAAACAGTTCCCTCCTAGCATGTCATTTCTGGTAATTTTCCATGAGCTCCTTGATGTTCCTTTTGTGTGTGTGTGTGTGTGTGTCTGTGTCTGTGTCTGTGTGTGTGTGTTTGTGTGTTTGTGTGTGTGTGTGTTTGTGTGTGAGTGTGTGTGTTTGTGTGTGTGCATGTGTGCATATATGTGTATGTGTATGTGTGTGTGTTGAAAGATGTCACATTTGTGAGATGTGCAGGGTTATATATGGATTGCAAGATTTCAGAAAGTATGCAACTGTGCTTACATTTTTACATGGTTTTTATTTCCATCTGTTGCTCATTTATGTCAAAGCTTAATGAGCTCTTAAGCTCTTAAGTACTTGAGAATAGCATTAACTTGCCTTCTCCCCTCTATCCTGGATACTGATTTTGTATTATAAATAATAATATAAGGAATTCTCATGCTTGATATAGTTCCTAGCTGTATTAGTCAGGTTTTCCTAGAGTCACAGAACTTATGGAATGTCTCTATACATTAAGGAAAATGATTGGAATGACTTATAGTCTGAAGTTCAACTAACCCAACAATGGAAAGCTGTGAATGGGAAGTTCAAGAATTTACTAATGGCTCAGTCCCATGAGACTGGGCATTTCAGCTGGTCTTCTGTATAAGCTGGAATCCTGAGGCTGTAGGTTCCAAAAGATTTGCTGACAAGTAAGTGCAAGCAGGTGAAGAACAAACCCTTCCTTCTTCCATTGTCCTTATGTAGGCTTCTAGTAGAAGGTATGGCCCAGATTAAAGGTGTGTACCACAGTATCTCAACCTAAACTGTTCTTTCCTTGAAATTGCTCTGTCCCAGGCTGGCCTTGAACTCAAAGATCTGCTTGCCTCTATCTCCTGGGATTCAAGGTGTGTATCACCTTGCCTGGGCATAGTAAGCTTTTCATGGCTCACAAGAATCTGTTCTTCAAGAACAAACCTGATCAAAAGCCTGTGTCTTCCAGCTTCAAGATCTGGGTCACAGGTGTCCCCTCCATTTCTGGATTGTAGTTCATTCCAGATATAGTTAAGTTGACAACTGGGAATAGCCATCACTCTAGTATTCTGTATCTAATGAATGATAAATGAATAATTATGATATTAAGAATCTTGTCTATATGTCCAATATTCAGATATACAATAATGTAAGTCTAGGGTTTAAGTAGTTGAGAGTGCTTGATATTTTCTCAAGAGAGCAGAGTTTTGTTCCCAGTGCCCACATCGAGAGCTCCAGTTGCCTATAGCCCAAGCTCCTGGGGATCTGTCTCTGCCTTCTCATTATCATGTGAACACGCATGTAGGTGCATGCATGCACACATACACAAATAAAAAGTCTCAAAAATAAGAATTACATAGTTACAGTATATTTAAAAAGTATTCTCATTTATTAGAGGCTATCTGCTTTCTGATTGGCTTCTAAAAATTTTTGCCTTTAATTTGCATTTTAATTACCTGATGCATTTTTGAATCATGTTTCTAAGTTTAGTAGATTTTTCTTTTTAACAATTTTTTTCTGCTGATTAAAAATATATTTATTCTTGTATTATTTTTTGCTTAGATACCTAAAACAATCATGTTTACAAAAAAATTCACTAAAACCTTGAAATGAGTATCTTTTATTACAAAAAAAGATAAGGCAAGGTAATTAAATGGTAGGGATTTATTTATGTCTTAGATAACAATTAAGAATCTGTTGTCTCTAACCTAATCACAGTGATAGGCAGGAGCTCTCAGGCAGCCAGTGTGTACTAAGAATAGTGTGGATTATGAACTTCCTTTTTTATTTTGAAATATTAAGATAATAATAATCCCCACATATATTCTTTACCTCTTCCCATGTGTGACAGCATGTCCTTTGTCCAACTTTACCCTTTTGACTTACTGAAGTGTCCTGAGCATCAGGGAAACTACTCTGGTCACTGAAAAAAATCAGTGTTATTATTATGAATATGCTCATCACATTTTAAGCCTTGTATATCTTTTCTTAGTTCCTAGACACAAAGAAACATGAGAAGGAATGTATGTGTCATTGAAGAGAATCTATTATTTTCTCTCTAAATGTGGGAGAAGAGGAATGGCCTAGAAATAAGAGGTGAAACCCCCTTGGGTGTGGTTTCCAGTGATTACAAGATAACCTAAAGTAAAATGAATGCTCACATTTGAAATTTGAAGATGACTTAGCTACACTGTCTTGATGGGAAAGAACAACCTATAGCATGAGACAACTCAAAAAAATACCATGGTGTTAGTCAAAACACACATGACATCATTCTGAATTCTAATTTCTATCGAAGTTTTTGTTTTTTTAAACCTAATGTAGAAACTCAAAAGACTACCAAACTCCTTTGATTAGAAAACAAAATAAAGGGGCTGGAGAGATAGCTGAGTGGGAAAAGGCACTGACTGCTCTTCTAGAGGTGCCGAGTTCAATTCTCAGCAACTACATGGTGGTTGACAACCATCTGTAATGGGATCCTATGCTCTCTTCTGGTGTGTCTGAAGAAAACTTTGGTGCACTCACATACATAAAATAATTAATAAATCTTAAATAAAAGCATAAACACAAACAAATTTACTGTGTATGCTGAAAAGATTATAATTATTACAAATATTCCTAAAATCCAAATAAAATATGTGGCATAATCACGAACATTCGTTGTTGATCAACAATGCTCTTGCTTCTCAGGAACTCTAATTTTAATTGATTCTGGTGAAATTTTATGAATACATTTATTTTAGCATGCAATCTCCTATGTATAATTTGCACACTATATTTTTAAAATCAACTGTTAAATTGCTAGAAGTCTCTTTGTTTAATTTCTATTTCTGGCAGTTAACAATTTTATCCCAAAGACAAAATTACGTGCAATTTCCACTAAGAATTTAAGAACTGGAATGAAAAAAAAGTAGATTATTTTGTACTACAAGATTACAAGTGAGGGGCTGGAACACTTAGTAAAGTTTAACCTTTAGGAAGCATTTACTCCTGGTGATCTAAATACCCATGCTTTTAATTTTGAACTAATTATTTTGATATTCTTGAAAACTTTATTTCTGGATGATTTATATATTCAACTATGCCTAAACATTGTCACTCCATGGTAAATACTTTTTATTTCAATGAAAATATATTATAGCTTAATTACAATTATGTATTCCTGATAGCTTGCTAATGTGTCCATTGACAATATTCATTTCTGTGGCATTTGATTTCTAATTTTAGAAATGCATAATTTAAACAACTAGCACAGAGAATAAAATAGAACTAAACTCCTATTCTTGAAGAACAGAAGCTACTTTGAGTTTGATGCTTCTAGTTAAATATGGAAACATTTATAAATACAGAGTTTTTTTTAATAGCTCAAACAGAACATGCAGATTTCATTAGACCCAGTACCCTTCTTGGCAAATCAATGTAATGATAACCACATAGATTTTACTTCTTAGTAATGAAATTTTTAACTATATTCTATGTTTGGCCATTATCCAAATGTTCTGACAGGTTGAATAAAATTCTTCATGAGCATCAGGCATGTCAAGATTTAACAAAGGTCAAAGTCTAGCTTAGTACTTTAATACAAGAGATCAAATTTTATCCAATTATTTGTCCTTTTTTGCCCTCGTTTTCCATCATAATATTTTTGTAATTCTAGCAATCCATAGGTCTATACTATGTACCATGAGCAGTAGTTTTGTATTAACTGATGTAATGTATATGAACTTTAGTTCTGTCACACTTATATATATTCTGTTTTTCTTCACATGTATGTGTTGATATCAATCAATTTTGATGTTTCAACAGTCACTTCTTTATTGTAATGAATCTCCTAAGAACAGCAGCCATTTAAATTGTCACAGTATATATCCTAACAGGTGCTTCAGCATAACTGGAAATGAAACAAAGTAAAAACCCTCATTGTTGAAAACCAGTTGCTACTGGCCTAATTTCCTCCGTGGTTTCTTAGCTCTTACTTTAATGGCTGCCAAGATTGTTCAAGCAATTGCATGAAAACTTTTTATTAAACCATAACTGTGTTTTACTGCCAGGCGTATATGTACCTGGTAGCTGAGCCCAGCAGCTGTTTTCCTAATTCTGTGGCTTCACTGAATCATTAGGATACAACTGAAAATCCAGATTTCACTGACTCTAGAGGGTCTGTTTTTTGGTTTTGTTTGTTTGGTTGGTTGGTTTGGTTTGTGTTTTCTCAACAACTCTGCTTTTGTCAAATCTTTCTGGAAGGGAACATTTTCCTCAAAAAAATCTTTTTGAAAGCATCCTCAATAGTCTGTAATGAGAAGGATGTTAGAATTTAGATAAATAATTCACTGTATAGTTACCTTTCTTTCACTGCATTAGAGATGCTTTGTCCAAAATAAAGACAGAGTCTTGCAGATTTGCATTCTGCCAAGTAGAATTAGAACTGAGATTTTTTTTTCCAGGAGCGGCTGGATGTAGCAGGGGGTAATTAGTAACAGTTGTGTGACATCCTTGTTTTCTGTTTAACGGACTTTACAAAGGGCTCCTACAGTAGCTGGCAAGCATAGATGAATACATCTTATAGAGCCCACATTCCCAACTCAACAAATGGACCTCATATGTCTATCAAACTTACCCCCTTGGGTACAGAATTCTCCCTTTTAAATATTAACTAAAATTAAAATCACAATTAAGTTGATAAAACTATATGAACAGTTAGAATTAAACATTTCCCTTCTGTTCATGTTCCTGGACGAGACTCAACCAGCAGTCTGTTGTCTTTGCTATGCTTACACATTGTAAGGATGCTATCCCAATTTGGAGAGCACTAGAAAGCTCTGCTTTCTTATGGAGAAGTACTACTGACATTATAAGTAGCTAACCTTCACTCAGCCCTCTGACCTCTCTAGGAAATTACTACATTTTTCTGAGTCCAGGCTCCGCTGCCCACCTGCCTGATGGGAATCAATTCTATTCTACCATATCTTGCCTACAGAATGCTTTCGTGAAAAACTATTTATTATTCTGAGCTATTATTCTCTGGTCTTTGTGATAGATGATAATAATATCATCTAATTTTTAAATGATGACCATGAAGAGAAATGGCCTTTGCCGGTGTGTTCTGAGCTGGGATGAGTATACCTATTCATTCGTTAGATTTAAGACTTTTCTGACACATGAAGACGTGGTTGCTTACCCTTTAATGAGCTGTGTGGTTCTGCTTTGAAGTTTCCACTGGGCTTGCAATTTTATCTGTCTAACTTATGCAAGTCTGTGTCTGTAGTAGAAGCCTGTGACTCTCAGGCATTTATAGATTTGTTTTATTCTAAAACTTTTCTCTTAGTTTTTCTACGAAAATTATATTCCTGACTAAATATTTGTAAGCGTGCTTTAAATTGATTTGGATCAAAAAGATAAAGACACTGAATTATATGAATCTTCTCTATTTTCCAGTTATGAGTGCCTTGTTTCAGAAGTCTAGGATATTTCTAATTCCTTCTTTCAATGTGTGTCAGAAAGTAAGAAACTGTATCATAGAAAAGGAAAATTACCAGTTCGGGACTCCTATGACCAAGTTCTCTGCATAAAGGATATTTATTTGCCCCAGAGGGACAGAGGACAGGGAATAAGGGAAAATGAGAAGAGAACAAGCAAGAGAGCAGGAGGGACCTATTTGTCCTGAAGTGGGACAAAGGACTAAGTCTGGATAGAGAGGAGACACATAGAAAGATGACACTTTATAAAGGTATAAACCCCGTGTTAGAATGAGGTATTTAATTTTAATTGGGCATGTTAATTATTGAGACAAAGGTGACTTTTGATTGCTGGACTTCAGTACTTTGAGAGCTGAAGGTTGGTATTCAGTCTCAGGAGGAAGCAGCCAAATAAGGGCATAGACCCTGGTGGCTAGCTTTAGGAATGTAAGCTAATTGTTGTAACCAGGCATGGAGAGTGTGGAGAAGGCCAGGGCTGCCAGAGACATGCTTACTGTGCTAGAGCTGACCAGAGACCCTTGATCATGATTACATGCCATTGAAAATTAATATCTTGTCAAATTTTTACTTCATAAATAAAAATATAGATAAAACAGGCTCAAGTATTAAGTGGGCTTCCCCCACCTGAGGGCTTTTTTATGGTTGGTTTATCCTCTACCTGAGGTGCCAAATATGAATTCAGCCCTTCAACCTTACCTTTTAAAAAGGTTAGCTCAGTTTCCAGAATTCAAAATATTCATAATACTGTTCCCAGGTCCATACTGGGAAGTTTCATAGATCTTTTAGAACTCAGACTATGTAATATATGTTAAAGGAAATCCATTTCTCTTTTTAAAGGACTCTCCCATTGTAGCTAACACGGTATTTAACTGTAGTGAGACTAACAGCAGCAGAACAGTGTGCAGGTTGTCAACTTGTTCCCTCCACATGGGCTTTACTTCCAAAGTAGATTCTGCCCTCCGTTTTGGACTTTTAGGTGCATTTAAGAAATGAGATTCAATCCTTAAACCAATTGAAAATTAGCCATATGTTTGTGTGTGTGTGTGTGTGTGTGTGTGTGTGTGTGTAAAGCTCAGCTCCTGCAATATTTCTCTCTCTCTCTCCCTCTCTCTCTCTCTCTCTCCCTCTCCCTCTCCCCCTCCCTCTCCCTCTCCCTCTCCCCCTCCCTCTCCCCCTC
>NW_021604791.1:2499946-2580543 GCF_004785775.1 Grammomys surdaster | reverse complement strand
TTTTAAAATATTTGTTTGCTGGAGCTGAGATCTTGAACGTCCTGGTAGTAGAGGGAATCACTGAATATATTTGAGTTGCCCAGTTTCTGAATGCACGGGTAGTGAGAATAGTCACCTAATGATTGAACTAGTCTGTAGACACAGAGAGGGGATACTGGACCTTGAGAAGTAGATGGAGACTGGTTAACATACTCTTCTCTCATCCTTAAAACATTGATTGGTTAACCAAATGTTGGGAGAAAAGGATGTATGCTCAGAGAAAAACAATAGTATCAAACAATACAAAATTCCTTGGTTTGGAGACACACTTGAACTATAGTCTACTGCTCTCCAAATAGGACATTGTATTATTACTTCGTGCAAAAAAATTATGTGTAAACTAGCTTCTAAAGCATGCTTTCTTCTTTTCTGGAAGTCATGAGTTTGTCTGGCTGTCCCACGGGGCAGCATTTCTGACTTATTCTCTCTCCGGAGATTGTAGTACCACCTTTGGTCAGGGCTGCAGTGTCACATGAGGCACATCGAGTCCAGAATCCTGTTTCAAGTTTATGGGATTATCCAAAGGACTGTCAGTTGAAACAACGGCACACATGCAAAGCATATCTAAGAAGCTGCAGACTTTTTATTGGTTCTCCTGGGAGTGCCCTTTCACCTCTTCCTCGAGTTTTGATTGGTTGGGAATGTGTGCTGCCCAGCATTAAGTTGAAATAATTACACATGGGTGTGACATATGCAGATAGGAATCCCTGGGGTTCATCTTGAGGTTACTAACCAAAATGGTAAGACTTGAGATATTGGTGTATTGTAGCAGAGATAATAAAAGGAGAGATCCAGGTTGGAGGGTACTCTGATAGACTTGCGAGACTTTTAAGAGTTGTCTCTTCATAAGGGGCTTTGTTTAACCTCCTCGGGGCATAGCCTTCTCATTTATAAGGGTGATATTAAACAGTAGTTCTTAGCATTTAAGCTTCTTCCTTACAGGTGATTGTATTTTTTAGAGTCAAGGAATCTGACTGAACATAGTGGTTATGAGTATCATGAATAAATTAAGAAAATATATGAGCAAAACATTGGATTTAATAATGCACTTTGAGTAAATTGTCAGTGAATGAAGTAACCTGTGCTGAATTAGAGAATAGAGAATATACGGTAATTTAACCAATGCTCATTTGTTGTGAAAGTCGTCAGTCTTTTGGCAAAAGAGAAAGAAATGTTCATTGATATGTATTTATGTGTGCACCTATGCACACGTGCGTGCATGAGTGTGTGTGTGTGTATATGTGTGTGCATGTGTGTGTGCTTGTGTGCTAAAGGATAATTTTTTTTCTTAAATAAATTGATGTAGAAGATAGTGACCAGTAGTAAAAAGAACCGCTTTTTATTCGGGTCTCTGCCATTGGTTGCCACTGGTACTTTGCGTGGTGACTGCAGCAAAGTAAACACAATCAACACTTTTGTTATAAAAACCAGTTCTTCCTCCTGTTAAAATTGGAAGCAGTGAATATATGATTAAGGGAAGATTCTAGACCGAGACTGAGTACATCAGCATGCCTCTAGCACTTCTTTCTTGAATGAATTGTGTTTCAACACGTTTCTTCAAATTCTTGTGACTCAGTATGAATTATGATTTCATCCTACAATAGGTAAATCAGAAGGAAAAGACAAGCCTGAAATATATATTGCATTTATAACAGGACAGAGTCTACGCACTCAATAAACAACTGTTTTTGTTATCTCTTTTGTCTAGCTTTAAAAAATATTTTTCAAAAACAGGTGATTTTTTTTTCTTTAAACTTTCTAGTTCCTTTTTGGTAACTAAGAACCTTAATCGCTGGTGGATTTTACTTTGATTTAGTGAAGCAGACATTTATTGACCATATTAGATGTCAAGCCTTGTGCTGGTTGATGGTGACATAAAGATGAATAAAACATGAACCTGTCCTTTTGGGTCTTATTATCCAGGATGTGAAGGCAGGAGAGTAATAAAGCAGACTGGACTGTGGTAGGATTGTGAAGAGTGTGATGATGTCTGGAAATTCTAGCAGTGAAGCCTATCCATGCATATGTCGGCTATGGATTATTATTTTTGATGGAAATAAAACGGTGCAGATTTGAACTTGAGCCTATACCTTAAACCATACAGCTAGCAGGCTGAATGTTTTACAAGAATGAATTCGAATTTTCAGTGATAGTCTAAAACACTAATGGCAAAATTCTGAGATAGCCAGAATGTTGTCCTGGTCATCTTTCACAGATTCATCTTACTTAATTAATTTCTACATAGGAAAATGAAAAAGATGGAAGGAGGTAATATATTTATGTACAATATTTGTTGAAGGAAGTTTACCTAAGATTTACAAGCAGGGAACTTTATGTGAGGCATTTTAATAGTGTTTTGCCTACAGTTTCTTTTGCTATGTATGTAGAAATGACAGTTCATCGGCATCCTGATGTATTTTCTTTTTATTTTGGATTTATTTATTTATTTATTTATTTATTTTTGGTTTTTCGAGACAGGGTTTCTCTGTATAGTACTGGCTGTCCTGGAACTCACTCTGTAGACCAGGCTGGCCTCGAACTCAGAAATCCGCCTGCCTCTGCCTCCCAAGTTCTGGGATTAAAGGCGTGTGCCACCACTGCCCGGCTCTGATATATTTCTTAAGTGAAAGAGTCCATTGTATCTGCAAGCCTAGCACAGAGGCTTACAAGTTCTTTATAAAAGTATAACTGTACTTCAGTGTAGAAGTATTGTACTTCACCTGTTTATCTCCAGAGACAAGTTGCCTTCTACAAGATTTTAGAGTTGAAGTTTAAACTCATGAAATTGTTTCCCATTTCATTCAGTCACTGCCTTCCAATCACAAAATTCCATTTTAACATTTATAGTGATTAATCTTCTGCCAAAATAAAACATGTGTTCCTCATAGTTATCTACTACATGTTATTTTAGGCTGACCTAGCAATCTATTGAAAAAGTAGAATGAAGAAGAGAATGAAAGAAATATCTTCCTTTGAGTTTTTGAAATATAAAACTCTTGCTAGAGAAATGTACCTGTTTTATTTATTGTTTATTTGTTCTATAATTGTCTTATTTCCTCTCACTTCTCATAGATTCCTTCAATCTCTGAAAAATAATATGTATTAGATTCTTGAACGGGTATCATAGAATAAGTTGGAATATCATTAACACAGTACTATGCTAACTTAAGCCCAGAGAGGCATGAAAAACTTCCATCCTACTTAAATGAAGATTTTATCTCCTATAGTCTGGCAGAAACCTATGATTTATCTTCAGTCATTCCTTACTGGTCCCCATGGTACTATATCTTTCTTGAAGTTACAAGAAATAAGTGCTGTGACGAGGTGCATGTTACAGGTAGAGTTGGGTCGTGTTAACAAAGCCACTCTGAGTCTTGAACAAATGATGAATTATAACCACCAAGTATAAGTCAGGATGAATATTTAAGAAATGCACCGTAACTTTTCTTTGTTTTGTCAAATTTCTGCTGAGGTTAACTTCTGGCACTCCTCAGTTTCCTTAGACATCATAGTAATATCTCAAGTATTTAAGTTTCAATTGGGTAATATTACATCAAGGATAAATGAGACTTCTAAATTCTATTAACTCTACAGATTTAGAGTGCATGTATGTAGTGTAGGAACCGATAGTCAGGATCTCATTCACGGTGAAGCAAATCTGCAGATGGTGCTCTCAGGGAAAAATGATGATGTCTTTAATCTCAGAAGGCCTGATCTTGTGTATGCATCTTAGTTAAGAATTCAGGCTTGATTCTCCAGGAAAAAGCAGCTTCTCTACAACTTCTGGAAGGTTATCAATATTCCTATTTGTCTTGTCTCAGGGGCAATTGTTTAGCTGTCCTCGGTTTGGGTCATAAAATGCCTCAGAGTTGCATTGTTAAACCATAGCCACATATACTGCTTCTGCTGACTGCTGTGTTTATAAATTCAGGACTTTGTATTCTT
Source organism: Grammomys surdaster (assembly GCF_004785775.1). Taxonomy (NCBI): domain Eukaryota; kingdom Metazoa; phylum Chordata; class Mammalia; order Rodentia; family Muridae; genus Grammomys; species Grammomys surdaster. The sequence goes on along the minus strand of NW_021604791.1, from coordinate 2,576,559 downwards.
TCTTAGCGTAATCAATCATGCAACAGATATTCTAGTGTACTGATACTTTATAAGTGGAATGGTTCTGTTATACCTGTTTCATTCCGTATTTTATTCCTCCCCCCATCTCTTCCACCAAGGAATTTAAGTCCTTGAAGCCATTGAAATTATTTGTAGATATAAACAAAAAGATATTATTCCAAAACTTTCTCTTTGAAGTTTAAGAATTCATGATATGGTTATATATTTCTGATACAATGTAAGGATTCTGTTGTTGTTATTTTATATGAAACATGGTCTTACAGTGTAGTGTAGAACTTGCTAGAGAAACCAGACTCATAGAATTCCACTTGTCACTGCCTTCTGAGTTCTGTATTAAAGGCATGTGCCAGTATGCCCAACTTAATTGTATTCTTAGCAATTTCTATATTCGTAGTTTCTCAGAAAGTTTCAGCGTCATGACAGCAAACTTTATTGCACTTATTGTTTGTGCCACCATACAAGATCACACATCCCAAAAATCAACTGCCTCAGAAGCAATTAGTAAGTTTTATTGTTACATCAAGACTACTCCAGGTTCTAGTTTTTTGTTTTGTTTTTAATTATATCACTGCTATTTTTATTGGTTATTTTATTTATTTACATTTCAAGTGTTAATTCCCCTTCCAGGTTTCCCCTTCACAATCTCCTTATCCTCTCCTCCCTCACCCTGCTTCTATGAGGTTACTCCCCCACCTGCCCACCCACTCCTGCCTCAGTGGTTTAGCGTTCGCCTATCCTGGGGTCATCAAGCTTCCACAGGACCAAGGGGTTCCTGTCCAAGTGATCTCAGATAAGGCAGTCTTCTGCTACATATCCATCGGGGCCATGGATACCCCCTGTGTACTCTTTGGTTGGTGGCTTTGTCCCTGGGACCTTTGGGGGGGTCTGGTTGGTTGATATTGTTGTTCTTCCTTTGAAGTTGCAAACCCCTTCAGCTCCTACAGTCCTTGCCCTAACTTCCCCAATGGGGTCACCACACTCAGTCCAGTGTTTGACTGTGTACATCTGTATCTGTATTGGTCTGACTCTGGCAGAGCCTCTCAGGAAACAGCTATACTGGGCTCCTGTCAGTAATCACTTCTTGGCATCAGCAATAGTGTCTGGGTTTGGTTTCAGCAGATGATGTTCTGTTTTCACTTGACAATGTGGTCAGGTGTTGTGTGACATGACTTTTCCTATGGAAATGCAGTATAATAACACCTTGCCAGATAGGGAGCCCTTGACAGACCAAAGTTTGTTTACTACCAGAGTCTAATTTGATAAACCAGCTAGTTTTATTTTGTGACTTAATAGAATATGAGTGAGGAATAACAGGAGCAGAAATTTCACCAAAGTCCACTGTAATATACTTCGTAGACTGCAGGCAGCTCAACATGTTGGAATGTGTCTTTCCAGGTGCCTCAGTTAGTGGGAACCTTTTCCAGGCAGCGCACTGTTTTCAGCTTCTTCCCGACAGCTGGACTCAACTGTCTTAGATTTTCTTTTTACTTTTGTTTGTCTGAAAGTGATTCAGATGCATTTATTTTATTTCCTTTCATTTCATTTTTTCTAGGGTGGGGCCTTGTAAATCTAGTCAGTTTCAGGGACTTATTGATACTATTCTAGTTGTTTGCCTTAAGGGGTAAGGAGTTTCACTGAAAGGTGTAATGCTTCAATGTTGAGGACAATGCTACAAGCTATCAAGCTGTATTGTCTTGGTGTTTTCCTTTTCCATTATGTAGTAGTATTTATATTTCATAGACAATAGCACTTTCTATAAATTATCAATGATACACATATACAAACATGACTCCATGCAGTTGATAACTTGCTGTTGCACTTGCAAAGATACTAACCTCCTGTAAAATAAATCTCAGGATGAATGTACTTAGTCCAGAATGTAATGGGATGAGGTACTTGAACCATGTACCCTTTAGCTCAAAGTAGGAGAAATCACTTTCCAGTTGCAGTTTGCAGTTTTCTTCAGATGATCTCAGTCATTGACTAATACAACCCTGGCTAGAAATGTGTCTAGACCCCTGAAGCAGAGGCTTAGAAAGGAGGACATTTTTAACTCAATCCTCTCCTCACTGGGATTTGGGGATTTAAGGTGTTGATCATAATGAAAATGTGTCTTGCAAGTGTATTTTGGGGTTGAGGGTATTATCTCCAGACTTAATATTAATGTTATAAAACTTCTTTATGTTTGTTATTCTAAAGAACTTTATTCTGGCATGGTATGTACTCATATATTTCTACTGAAGAAGTGATGAAAAACTAGTTACCTTCTAATGCTTAATATATTACATTACTTCTCATATAAAAAAAAGACTTGAAGGTTTTAAGGGTTTTCATTACTCTGACAGACCATAATTATCCAAATATGGACTTTGTACTTTTTAAATATATTAAACTATTTTAGTTAATTTCTCCATAAAATGTCTGCAGTCACATGTTTCATTTTTATTTCCTTATAAATTTGCTTGGAGAATAGAACATAAAATAATAATCACTTTCATTTGGGACAGTCTCCCACAGCCTGTAAAATGTTGATGTATGTCAGAGTAATTTTTATGACCACTGAGGATAACCCTAGACGAGAAGGATTAATGCTACTTTTTTTTCTTTAAATATTTAGATCTTTGTTTAATTTTAAAGTTCACAAGCTCACACTGAATGTTATTTGTGTAATTATGTCTCTAGTGATGTCAGCAAGATTCTGGCAGTAATAATATCAGTGCACCTTAGCTTTCTCCTGGATCACTGTGAAATAGCAAAGCGGGAGAGAGAAGGAAACCTAGAAATGGAGAGGTCATGTCTCTGAGAAGCTAATGTATGCTTTTGGTCTAATGAGCTATAAAATGTATATATTAAAGCTCCTTAGAATTAAAGCAAATGTCTCACTTAGGTCAGGCATTTTACTAGTGAGGAACCTTGGCGTTCTCCAGTCATCCATTCCCTTTTCCTTTTGGCTTCTTCTTTGTGTTTTCTTCCGTGTCTCTGAAATATTTTGGGAATTCAGTATGGCGCTCTGAGACTCTGGTGCTGGGAACCAAATCCAGTTACTCTGCAACAGCCATAACTGTTCTTACTTGCTGAAATATCACTTTAGCCCCATCATATTTTATTTATCTATCCATTATTGTCAAAACAAACTAGGAACTCATGTGACTTACTAGCCACAGTGGACTGATTAGATAAGCGTGGTAATACATACATGTAATTCCATCAGTAAAGATGTGGACATGGGGATCACAAGTGTTAGGCCATCTCAGGTAATGTAGCAATATCGATGCCAAGCATGGGTTACACAGGACCCTTTCTCAGAAAAACAAAACAAACAATCAAAAAAAATATCCACAAAGTAAACTGGCTTTTCAGATAATCTCAAACCCTATGTAGATATTTCAGAAGTAGATATACTGGCAGAAGTATTTGAGATGGTCCATGATATCACAAGTCGTCAGAGAAATGCAAATACAATTCAAAATTCTATTTTGGTGAAGGTCAAAAGAATTTTATTTTCTATTCTTAATTATGTTTTTAATTGAAATAGAATTACATTACCTTCTCCAGCCATTCCTGAATATCTCTCTTCCATGTCCCACCTCAACTTGAGCGACTCTTTTCTCTTATTGTTATTACATACACAGATTTGTATGTGCATAAAAGTACAGAGACAACCATTGATTCCACTTCTGTATAAGTATAAAGGATACAAGCTTATTGGCTTAGAAATTTTTAATTATTAATACTAATCTATGCAATCATAAAATTAAAATATATCCAACACATCTCAAGTAATTTAAAGGCTGAAATAATAACCTTCATTAGTTTCTAGATTCCCGAGCTCATAGTGTATAATTGTCAATACCTTAATTCCTACAATGACCTAATTAATTCAAAGGCAGGGCATATCTGAACCATGTCATGCATCTCTTCTTCCTCAATAAAATGACTTATTGATTCCAAGTTTTGGTGACATGATGAACATACAAAAACATTTTTAAATCGGAAAAGAGTAGAGCATAAAGGTGATGATGCTCTGACAGTCTTTATAATGCGTGTATTGATTGTATGTTATGTGAGCCTCTTCACATGTAAAATAAGAGCTATAGGAAAACAGCTCAAAATTGACTAATTCTAAAAGGCCAGCAGAAAACATCAAAACTGTGCATGACTTTCACGTGAAAAAAAAAACCACTATAATTTCCTGAGAAAAATAATGCTCAGGCCAATCTATTGAGAAGTCATTAAATAAAATAAATAAATTGCATGTAGATGTTTATGTTTTGAAAAGAATATAATCTTAAATAAATTCCCTTTATAAAGACCTTATAAAATGTCCTTATTCAACTATGAAGCAAGATGTTATAATATGTATTTTCAATAATAATAAAAAAGAATAAAAATTAATGCGTCTCATTTTAGATGTTACAACTTTATTTTATAGATAAAATGATCAACCTATTCTTACATAAGATACAGTTACCATCTTTAATTTATTAATGTCAGCTTTAGAAAGGAAAAATTACAGGGACTAATGTTTATTATTAGGCCTAGTCGTCTACATGCATATCATTAAAATGTAGTATTGTGGTAATTCTTTATAAGAGAAAGAATATATTTTCTTTCAAAATGCAGGTGTCTTGCATTATTCAGAAAATATTTTACTATAAAATGTCTTTGAAATAATGTCTAATTGAAAGGTGAACTGTACCTTTGGATCTACTTATACACTTTTATCTTATTATGTCACTAAAACCCAAACCAGAAGCTATAAATGTTTATTTAAAAGAGATACAAGATGTAAATTAGCACATGTATATAGTCACTGTATAAAGATTCTAAAACAAATATAGTTTCAATACGTCTCAAGATCCTTATTCTATCATTCTTATACAATAAATTTTGGGGATAGTTCAATATTAACTTAAAAGGTCCAGCTATCCCACTTGTGTTAATCTGCCAGCTGGGTTGTGTCTGATAGATTTTTCCATCACAGTCAATCTGTGCTCCCTTGCTTTGTTTCTAGCTGGAGTCAAGCGATAAACAATGACAACATATATCTTTCTTCACGGGTTGGCAATTGGGGTTACGTTGGAGGCTAGGTGCTCCTGAATTGTCCTTATGATTCACAGATCTGCTGAGAAAACTGAGCAAAGAAGCGATGTACTTACAGAAACACCAATGTATTTTCTAAACTGTGTGACATAAAACAGTCTCACCGAAGGATGAAAAACAAGCCTCTTTCACGTATCAAAACAGGGCCACTTGATAAACTGAAGCAATTAAACAATTCTAGGAAATGCCTTAATTAAGAACATAAAATTTTATGAGAGAGTTTCCTGAAGTTTTCTTAACTATAATATTTGTCAAAATATTTTGGACAGTCTCTTTTTTTCCCCTCCCAGATAATTTTTGAGCTTTATTTCTGTATTTCACTTGCACATCTTTATTTAGAATGAGCTCATGCTCGGACTGAGTTGGATCCAATGGAACATGAGATAACCGTATAGCGTACTTTGTAACCTGATGGAAACTGGTAGGAGCCATCATCATACAAACTCTACTAAGTAAGAGGAGTTCACTGCAATCCCAAGGTTTTATGCTTTGAATAGAATAAGTAATCAAGGTGGGAGGTACAAAGACCTGTAGGTGAGACATGTGTGTCCACTTTTGTGCTAAGTTCTTCATGTACTTTCCTATAACCCTGAACAAGAACGGCTTATTATTTTACTTCCTCAACCTTTCGCCAACCAAAACATCTTTTGTCTCAAATCAGAATTACTATGCTTACATTATTTCTTAACCTATCTACAACATAAAGAGTATAGTAACACTTGTCTTTTCAGGAATCATTCACTCTACTTCTATAAATGAAATGGCAAATATTTGGTACTCATTGATTGATTTTGCTAATACAAAGTACACTATCAGATATACAAAATACACTTTTAAATAATGGTGACCCTAGATTATAAAAACTCACACATACTTTATTATTTAACATTTCAGTTTCAAAGTTTATTTGATAAAATAGGAGTGTTGTAGTGAATGGGTTTATTCCATCCTTTGTGGTTGCATGTGGATTTATATTAAGCATATGTAAACATACACATATATACCAGCTAGTGTATGTATGGCAATTCTGTGTTTCATTGCAATATGTTTCAATAATGAGCATAAAAATGGCTATCTTTTTGTTGTTCTTGTTTTATTAATTAATTATTTTCTTTATTTATGTCCCAAATGTTGCACCCTTCCTGGCTCCACCTGGCAGAGTTCTTCCCTTATCCCCCTCCCTTCCGCTCTGAGAGACTGCACCCCTCCTCGGTATCCCCTCACTCTGAGGCATTATGTTTTTATAGGATTATGCCCATCCTCTACCACTAAGGCCAGACAAAGTAGTACTTTGCTACATATTATGCCAGGGGCCAGGAACAAGCCCGTGCATGCTCTTTGGTAGGTGGATCAGTCTCAGGGAGCTCTCAGGCTGCTATCTTAAATCTTTTCTTTTCTAAAATGACCACTTTTCAATTTACTAGTTGTTTCTAAATGCTGATTATTAATTACTATACAATATTTTGATGCACTTGGTTGTAAACAGTGTCCTGGTAAATTTTGCTGTGTTAATTTTTAGCAGTAAGACTCTGAGTCAAACCAAAGTTGAAGCAGAAGTATTGCATCATATGATACAACCTTAGAAATTCTCTGTTGACAGTCAAGGTCCCTGGATCCCTGTAGATATTTTAGGCATTGATAGTCCATAATGGGCCATTAACAAAGGTGTTTAATTGAGACCTGGCTTGGAGCTCCCGTCTTAAATGAGATAATTTCCAGAAGTGTATTTTCTCACCTGCTTGGTTGCTACTACATGCTAATGATAGTGAATTGTTTATAGTAAGATTGCCTGTACAGTGCTGTGAATCACAATTATGACACGTTGCCTTCATAACTTGAAGAACAGAGTATTTTAATATATCATACACATACTCTCTTTTCTTCTTCTTCAGTAAAAAGACTCTCATGTAACTGTCTTTGGATGTTGATATACTTTCTTAAGAATTTCCAAGTAATCGAAGATGAAACAGACCTATAATTCCAGCTACTTGAAATGCTATAGGAAAGATCAGAAGTTCAAGATCATTATGGGAAACTTAGTGAGTAGATAGAAAGATAGATAGATAGATAGATAGATAGATAGATAGATAGATATTCTGAATACATATATTAACAATAGAATAGTTGTCTACCAAATACAAAACCTTAGGGTCATTCTGTTATCATTGTCTCTGTCTCTCTGTCTGCCTCTCTGTTTAGTTCTCTCTGTCTTTGTCTCTTTCTCACACACACACACACACACACACACACACACAAACACACAGCATTCCATTTTACAAAAATGTTAATGCTACATAAAATATTTTGAAAAATACCTTATTGGAAATTTATAAAATGTGAAATCGATGTTTGAAATTCAAGTTGTTTATGTGAAGAAGATATTTAGCACTGACTGAAAATGGTAACTGAAACACAGGGTAACTAAGGCAAAGTAATGCTCTCAAGGGCTGTTTCTTCCCTTCCTTTTGAAAGTCTTAACAGACAATGTATGTATTCTTGCCTATTAGGAGTTTGAATGCAATGGATTTGACAGCAGTTTCTCCAGTTTTGCAATTTCTACATTTTAGACTGTAATGTTAATTCACTTGCTTAGAACCGCTATTTTTTTTTTTTTTAGAAAAACTGTGTTTGAAATGACTTGCTTCTTTTTTTCAGTTCACAAAATCCACACTGTAGACTGACATGGCTCATGCTACCTGTTTTACAGGTTTTTATCTCCCGAAAATATTTTTCCCAATCTTTATTATGGTATCAGTTGCATTGATAATGATAGTATTTAGAAGTTCTCAGGAGGAAATAAGATGATTGGTTTTAAATCAAATGCAGTAGTTGTGCTCCTGGCACAAGTTTTGGGGATATTATGTCATAGCTGTTAAGCATGGACCAAGCAAGTAGTTTTGTACAAAATTGCTAACAGTGAAAGTCAACCCAGAGCAGGAACAATCTTTCCTAATAATAATCAATCTTTAAACTCACAGATACACAGAAACACACACACACACAGAAACACACATATCCACACATATATACACATGAACATACACCACACACACATATGGACACATAGACATACACATATATATACACACACATGTACACATATCAACACACACTATACACACACACACACATATACACATACACATATGTACACACAAACACACATACACACAAACGCAGATATATACACACACAGAGTAATTACCTATTTAATAATTAAACATCTGAGATTTTTGTATAAGAGATATGGAATATACTTTCCTTATCTTTCATAAGGCATGAAATATTTTTAGTTCCCACTGTGGGATGTTTAATAACAGAAATAATGTCATGGTCACTGAAATTATATTAAGACATTTTAAAATTCTTTCAAAACTTCTAGATGGACATTAATGTTGTTGTCCTTTTAAATTTTTCTGTAACTTATGAAGCAATTTACTTTGCTCCTGAGGATTTCCAAGATGGTAGTTTCTAGATTTCTCTACCAATGAAACCAGTGGTCTTATTCCACACTCAGAGAAAACGTGACTACAGTAGGTCGTTGGTAGCTAGTGTCTGTAAAAATGAACACTGTACATGTCTCGTGTCAGATGGCAATTATTCAATAGAAAAGTTATCGAGGCTCTGTGCTTAAAGCAGACTGTTTATCTCCTTGTTAGTTGTTTCTTACCTTTTTATCACATGTTAACATGTAAATTAAGTAGCAATAACAGTATGACATATGCTCCATCCCTTTGACTAGCCATGATGCTGCATCATTATTTAAATGGACTGATGAAACCCTTTAGACAGAACAAACCTTGGGCCTGGATTGTTCAGGCACAAATCTAGGCATAATCTTTGAAAAATAAAAGTACTAATTTACACTAAGTACTCCAACGTCACCATTCCTCAGTTTCCTCATTTGAAGATAGAATTAAAATGCCTCTTTCTAGGAGAATGTTAGAGGAGTAACAATACTGTTTCTATGGTTCAGACTACTGAGTTAGTGTGTGGAACAGTGGCAGCATAGGAAGGGAATTAGATGGCTTAGTTTCCATTAAGAGGACGTCCGTCTTTTTGACTCTTTACATTTTAGTCCTTGTTGCTACTTCACATGGATCTATTTGTTTGTAACAGCTCTCTGTTATATTTTGAATATTCCATCTGTAGCTTACCCTTCTTGATTTGTATTTCTCATAGGAAAAAATCCTATAAATGACGTATCAAAAGAATTAATAATCTTTGTCTGAGCTTTAAATGATCATTTTTCTCCTTCAAGCGTCTCTCAAAATTCTGAGAAAATTTTGAGAATCTAGGAGTTCATTTCGTGTATGAGAATTGAACCTCCTGACCTCATACACTTTACCTCTGAGTGACCTTCCTGACCCTGTATTTTTCATTTGTAAAGAGCAAAGGATTTATACTGGGCATTGTGTATATAATGTGACATCCATCCTTTTTCATTTTGAGTGATCTGATTGTTGATAATTGAATTATTTTCCATAATATTTGCACAGGTTATTGGTGTAGCTTTAGCTTAAAACTAGTTGCTTTGATTTATGGTTAAATATATCAATGGCGACAGATCTTTATCTAATTCAGATTATCTTGGAAATAAGTTCCATCCTGGTGCTTTGTGGGATTTCAAGAGAGGTTAACTCAAGGGCATTTCCACAAGAAAGTGATCCTGTAGAAAATATCAGTCTATTTTATAGATGAAAGATGTACTGCCCTAAAGCCCAAAATAGCAATATTCATTAAATTCACATTTGTTCCTAATATTGATAAACAGTTACTAGAACATAACACTGTCAGAAAGACAATTAAATTGGACTTTTATTCAAGAAAATTTCTCATTCACATTGCCATCCTTGATGATTTGTTTTCTAACAAAAATAAGTGCAATTATTTAAAATGTAATTATGGAGACAGGCATCTTTCTTATCCAAACAAGCCATCACATTGTTTGCTAGCCATTTCAAAAATGTAGACTTTTCGCATTTCTTTGCCCATTGGATGTTTAATGTAACTTTAAAATTAAATTTAACACTAAAATCACTTGAAAATAAATGAAATAAAAATGAACTTGGAATTTCATTGAATTTTGATATCTTCTTTTGATCTCTCTGAAGCTAATCAGAGCTTACAGGGAAGGATGAAGACACTACAAATACCAACCAATATGCCATAATTTTCTTTGAATTCCCTCCACCTTCCCAATTTTGTGATTTTTTTTCCTGTGTCTTTTTAAGCATCTTACAGTATTCTCTTTCATATTCTCTTCTGATTTATTGTGTTCTATGCCAAAAAGAAATCCTGTCAATAACAGTGATATTTTTTATGGTTCTTGGGGCCAAATAATCTATATTTTAAATAACAGTTCAGTACTTAAAAAGGCCCCTCCACACTAACTCTGGCAGAAATCTTACAGACTTTACTTGTCCAAAGAGGTTTTTTTCTCCTTTTCTCTCTTCTTCATAGCATGATCGACTGAACCTTCTAAAGCCATGGCAGCCTCTGATTCTGTTCCCCTTTCCACTCAGAAATTCCACAACTCATATACTAACACCAAGTCTTGGGTCTCAGTGGAAAAACATTGAAACAGATGGCTATAAGCTAATGTAAACAGGCAGGTTTTGTGGAAATTTACAAGCCTGAGTAGTCATAGACCTTGTAAACAGGTAGCCTTGGCAGACAATACTAACTTAGATATGGACAAGCGAGTCATAGGCAGAGTCATAGTGACTTGTCCTCTGAACCTTCACCTAGCTGATACCTGGTTCTGAAGATATCTGTATTCCCCCTGAACACCCACATTCCAGTGTCATTCCCTTCCCGACATCCTGCCTTTCTGTGTTTATAACCCCTGTGTGAATTAATTAAGATTTGAGAAAAAAAAGAAATTCCACAACTCGTATCAAGTGCCCTAGCTCCCTGACACACAGGGGTAATCTCATTTACCATTCATAACTCAACTTTCAAACAAATATCCCATCATTAATTGAGAACAAGGGCTTTTATCCTTCATTGAATTCCTACTTTCTCCAGAAATCACTTTAAGTTTTTAATATATATCACTTTTACTTAATTCTTAGACCATATAGTAAAATAAGTATTGGATTCAGATATGAACAATAAAGCAAAGAGGGTGTAGATAATTTGGTGCCTCCAGTAAAATAGACCTAGAGCTGACTCTTACGTTCTTCAGTATTTACAGAGTGGCCTCTGTTTATGATCCATCTTATGGTTCAATTTTGTTTTGTGATGTTTTGTGCTTGATGATAGTAGATGAGATAATTAATTATTGGAACTATTTGAAGAAATAAAAGAAATTAATCTGTCATCCATTTTAAGTCAAATATATATTTGACTTAATATATTTCATACAATGAATTATATTTCTGCCATAGTGTATTTGACTTGAATGTGCTATGAAGTATATATCTATCGATCAATATAAGACATCACAGCCCAATCCATAATAATACCTTCCCATCTGAAAGTCTTGTTAATGCTGATGAATAAATTCTTTTTACCTTAAATAGCATATTAACTGCAAAGCAGTATTAGGATCTTTTGGATATCTGAAAATATTTCATGAAAATCTGGAAAAATACATTATTTTTGTAGTGTCATATTTGGATTTACCTAAACACAATTGGTTTATGAAGTCAGTGACTCAATATGTCAACATCTGCTGGTATCCAGAGTTACTACATATAGTTCTATATTAGGACTAAAATTTAGGGACCTAAGTTTAAGAACAGTTTGAAAAGTTTTGAGCAGTATGCAAAATGATAATTTTAAAGAATATAGTCTCTAAATACTTTGCCCTTGTCCTAGAGGCAGTTGCCAGTTATTTCGCGTACTGACATATTTCATGTCATTAATTTAAATTCACTTTTCTTTGCATTACCTTTGAACCACTCTCTATTCCGTTTTAGTAGACCTTCTACATTATATTTTTTGAGCTTCCTGCCACATGGCTACAGTTCTGCAATATGTTGTTATTTACAATCTCCAATTTTGCCCTTATTCCAAACCATTCGCTCTCCAACTACCATTTCTTTCTCATTTAATGTGAACAAATGTTTTAATGTGAACAAATGTTTCCGTGCACACGTAGCATACACAAAATTATTAACTATTTTCAAAGCATTACAGATGATTAGATTTTGTTCCTTATAAGTCTCCAAAGGAGGATAGAACTATTTTTAAAAATATATGAGTAAAACATTCAAGTCCTTATTTCTAGTTTAGTTTTGTTAGTAGATATTTTGTATATTCATTAACCTCAAACAAATACTTAAGAAGAGAAAGGTCTTTGAACCTTGTGATAATTCTTTAATTTTTCAAAGCCAAGTCACAAGGGACAGTTAAAGTGTTCTGGAAACCGTATAAGCATCAATGAGATACCAACTGCAGACCCTTTGCTGTTTCACCTTGAGCAAGAGCCACACCCACTTGTACATTTGAGGATTGACTGCAGATAGCATTTGTGTTGAAAACATGGATATTTGTAGGCTTCAGACTTCTAAATTGTTAGTTGCACGTTGAAAACACATGATTCACTTGGTCTTAACTCTTTTAAAAACTCATTTTGCCCCACCCAATGCTTTTCTCGCCAAACTGGTTAATGTCTTACAGAATGGTGCCGGGAGGGACCTGTGTGAGCTAGTGTCTTACAGGATGGTGCCGGGAGGGACCTGTGTGAGCATCTTCAGCTTTTCCCCTTGCTGACCAGTCCCTTTCCCTGACAATACTGGATAGGACACCCATTGATAGCAACTATTGCAGGGACAATTTGGAGAAGTCATTTTGGTGGAAATATGTTATATATTGCTGTTCAGGCTCCATTTCACCTCCCTTTTTTTGAGTAGCTATTATTTTTTATTGGATATTTTATTTATTTCCATTGCAGATGTCATCCCTTTTCCCTATTTCCCCTCTCTAGAAACCCCCATCCGACCTCCTACTCCTTTTTGCTTTTATACCATTTTAATTACATGCATGTATTAAGATCAGTTCTAGGTTGAGGATCTGTCAATACAATAGATACAAATAGTCAAAGAACAAGAAAGGCAATAAACACAATTACATGAACACTCCCGTGATCCTTGTTTCTAAGGGCTTATCAGGATGGCTAAAGTATCTGAGCCTACTTCCCTGTCCTAGCCCAAAGTCATTTTCATGTCTGAAGCTTACTTCCTTGTTGTAGCCTAAAATTTAGCTTGCTGCCTGAAATTACTTCTTTGTTCTAGCCTAATGTCAGATTCCTGCCTGAAGCCCACTTCCTTGCCCTTGGCCCAGGTCAGATTCTTACCAAGCAGCCCTAAGGGCTCTCTGATCACAACTAGTGGATTCTGATGGGGGAGGGGAGGCAAGAACTTCCCAGAGTGAAGAGACCTCAGGCTGCAGTGAGCACAGCATGAACTGGCTGGAGGCAGGCAGCATCAGAGAGGCAGCTTATTTTACTGGGGGAAACAAAGAGTATTTAAATCTTTGGGTTGGGGTGATTGGGGGCTATGGGGTGAGTGTACAAAACTGGCTGGTGCCAGAGTACTAGAGATACTTCATGCAAACCCAAGGATATAATCCTACTACTGCTGATCTCAGAATGAGTTTTCCAGAATTTGGACATACTCCTCTCTTGTTCTGGAACTGGCCCCCACCTCCCAGTCCCAAGGCTCCCGAGCCCCACAACACATCTGTCCTTATGGCATAGGTTGTGATGCATTGGCGCTGTGTATGCTGACAACTCTGGAATAGTCATTAGTAATTCATAGGCATAGCGCATGCTATGATATATGACTTAAAACATCTTTAACCTTTCTGTGTTCATTGCTTTTGAACAGAGTTGTTTTCCAAAAGTTTTAATCAAAGTTCCTTATATTTAAAAAAAAAATGAGTTTCTTTAGATGAGTGACTCATAACATGAAAGCTACGAAAATAAAATTTTCATTCTTGAGGAACAAATATTCAGAGAGTAGACAGAGATTTATTTTCGCCCAAATTATTAGCATCCCAGTCATTAAAACTTTTGTGTGTACTTTATATTAACAGGAAAACTGAGGCACTGTAATAAAAAAGTTAATGTAAGGTTAACAAATGCCAATAGGACAAGTAATTGAGATAAGGTGGCTGGCTCCCAAGTCGACGCTAATATCTGTGCTACAAAACTATATTTTAAAAATCTGAACATTTCACTCATGATAAAATCAAGCATTTCAGACAGACTTTTATTTTGGATCTAACAAAATGAGGCCTATTAAAACTTAATTATGTATTACTCAAAATTCTTAGACCTAAGTGTTTTACATTTCATATTTTATATTTATAGTTTTAGGAATATTTGCATATGCTTAATGTGCTATCTTGGGGATGGGACCTAATGCATCATCTCTCTTTTGTACACATAGTATTATGATAATTCTGTATAGTACTCTCTTTATGCTGTGTTCTGATGGTAAACTATCATATTGACTGTGGTACGGAATTTCACCCATTTGGTGTCATGAAATACTCAAATAATTTTGAAGTTTGAAACATTTTAAATTTGCAATTTCATATTAATGATGCTCAACCAACCTGTAATACATTCTTCAGTAAATATCTTTACTTTGAAAATTACTCTTTTAGATATTTTATTGTTTTATACTCCATATCTGAAAAGTTTGAAAATGTACTTTAATCATTAGGGCTGAAGAGAAGTGAAGAAATTTAAAATAAAGATCCAATTTGTAGCAGATTGATAGATTCAAGGGCGATGAATCTGAAAACATTGTGATCGATATTTCTGATTTTTTTCACGTAAATCTGGGCAAACATTAAAAAAGAGAGAGAGAGAGAATCACAAGAGACCAGTTTGACAAAGTGGTTTAAAGTTTTAGTGTCCTAAATACACAGTGAACATCTTTTGCAGGACCCCACATTGTCTAGAGGTATAGGAAACAGTTACTTGGGTACTTCAAAAGTGTCCAGTGCTCTCTATTAGGTGAGTTGGTTGGACAAAGTAATTATGCTGAGCTTTACCAATTCATTGGATGTCTAGTTGTTTATTCTATTTTATTTTAATTTTTACTTGATGAGGTTGCCTATGCTCCCTTGAAGGTAGAGTCTGAAAGATCAAGGGCTCAAGGCCATCCATTTTGAGGTCAGGCTAAGTAACCTAAGGCCTTGTCACAAAAAACAAAGCAAAGCAAAACCAAACCAAAAAGCACCAATAACAATACCATAGAGTGTTTAGAATGACATAAAGAGAATACAGTTTTAGGTATCGAGTCATCGAAATTGTGATTTAGATAGTACTTCAACTTGATTATCAGTATTGAAGTATTAGACAATAAAGTGTAAAGAGTTTTTTCTAATAAAAACATAAATATTGAATCAATGAGCTTATAGAAATATTTTAAATCTTGTACTCAATATTTAGAATTTCAAAACTCTTATTTTTAAAAGCAATCTACACAAATGGTGATAAGTGAAAATAGTTATTCTAATACTAAGTAAATATTTTATTTGGGGAAAATATTTGTACAAATCAAGCCCCCTAAATCTGGATTTGCATATTAACAGTAGAATATTGAAATTAATTTGTCCAATAGAGACAGAATTATTTCACACAAGCTTGAGGCTGGGATATAAACTGGTAATAAATTCAAAATTGATGCCGTTCAGATTGCTTATTCATTTTGTTCATGATGTCTCTGCTCATCAAAATGAAAAAGAGGGAAATATGTTTTAGATACAAAATACAAAAATTACTCAAGAAACTAACATGTGAGTCTCTTCATTACTTAACCTAACCTTTCTTTCTTTCTTCCTTTTTGTTTCTTTTGTTCTGTTTTACAGGTGTCTGACTTGGGATATCAGTGTTTATTTTTGAGGAATTTTTCTTTCTTTTTTTTGTGTTTGGTTTTTAATCATTGATATTGGAAATCAGAAGAGGAGCCAAAAGTATATTGATTTGGTTTCACTTCAGAACAGCCATTTCTGAGACATTCTCCTTCAAGAACACAGCCATGTGGCTACCACAGCTGCTCATCCTCACGGTGCTTTTAGCATCTGTAGTTCATGGTAAGTTCTGTTGACTTCTCATGGTTAGTTAGTATGTTAGTCACGTTTACTCATAACAGATCCTTTGTTTGAAACCTTCTCCTTGAGATGGTGTAGCTTTTTTTTACCTAATGTTGCTATCAGTAAGGACCAAAATATATACTCTGAGCTATACATTTACAAGCTTTCCAGTAGGAGTTCTTAAAGACCCCACTGAAATATGAAAACAACCTAAAAGATTTGTCTACTTTTCTTTTTCATTTTAAATAGAGCCCCTGAATATTTTATGCTTTGATTTACCAAGATACAGAAAAACTCACCTGGGATCATTAATAACACAATTAGTATATATTTAGTTTGCATTTTTCATACTTAAGAGATTATTATGGAGGAAAATCAGCATCTGAGGGAGAGCAGAATTTGCTTTCCCATCAGAAGCGAGCCTTTCTTTTTGATTGGTATTTATTACTGTGTACAAACTTTAATACAAAAAATGCAAACTGTGATCTCTCTAGAAACATGTCGTTCTCATTACACACATACCTTCTTAAATATAAAGCGAATAACATGCCAACTTTCACAAAAAGGTAATTTTACAGAAAGTATTGATTAAACTCATAGTGGATTATATTCCATTGTTCCTGTAGTATTGCTGGTAGTTGCCTCACTATGAGAATTAAGAAAATATGTACATTTAAAAAAAATTATTCTAGATTAAGTATTTGTTCAACATGGGAAGGTAACCTATATTTTGTCCAACTTACAATTTAATATTTGTTGAGTTTCACTAGATGCTAAACTAAAATTTGAAGTTTCACATAGGTTCCCTTTTACAGTTTAAAGTTTTCTCCTAACATGGGTTTTATATTAAAATGAAAGTGTTAATCTCTCTATAGTCTCATGGTTCTTACAGCAAAGGGAAAGGACACAGCTTTGTGTGTCACTGCTTAGGGGGTATCTGAACACTACAGCGTAGTGAGCCCCTGAAAAGAATTAGCTACTTGGGGTTTTTAACTAGCCCATTGCAATCCATTGTAACTACAATGTCTCTGAGTCTAGCCCGTGTTCCTAAACTGGAGCATGCATTCATTGCGTAAATAGCATGCATTCTCTGTGTAAATAGGATAAATAACTTCTGTGTTTTTTCAAATGTTCCTCTAAAGTTAATGCATTTGGTATACTCAGCTCTAACAAGTCTTTAAAAGGCAGAAATAGCTTTTAACTTGCAAGTAAAATCTTCAGAGAAACACTTTGTTTTAAAGAAGGAGATTTATCAATCACTTCTTAGTGCTTTCTTAATCCAGGTATTGATGCAGCTCTTATAGTCTTAACATTTGGTGATAAATATTAAGATTTAAAATTATCCACACATATAAAGTCATTTAGCTTATACCTTTTACTTAAAACTCAAAAATACTTCTTATATTATTTTGAGGATTAAATAAACAACGTATATAAAGTAGCCAACCTCCGCAGAACAAATGTTTATACATTAATTCCCTTTAACATCATGTCTAACCCACAATTTTATTTTTGCTTTAGCAATTATATTAGTGTGGAATTAGCTGATCATGAGAGGTGATTAATTTAATATTGGTATTCAGAAAAATTATAATTGTACATATATTAATATACACAAATTCATATTCAAAAAGACACTGTAAAATTACTGGGTTAGAGGTTGGTTAAAATAGCAGAAATAGTGATATAATGGATGTCATCATTTAATAATTAATATTTTTAATTTTTTTAAAACATATACCTCCTACGTACTAGTTATCCTTATACATGGACAAGCCATTGGTTGAGTCTTTGTTTTGGGGCCTATTATATGAGTGAGTACTTAGGCAAACAAACACACATACAGTGAGAAAGAGAGACAGAGAGACAGAGAGACAGAGAGAGAGAGAGACAGACAGACAGACAGACAGACAGACAGACAGACAGAGAAGAGATAGGCAGAGAAAGACAGAGAAAGGATATCAGAAACTCTCTGAGTAATAAACATCTTTAAACATTGTTAGTTAACTTACTTAATGTTTGTAAGAACAACAAAATTTATCTTGTCTTATATTTAGACTACCTAAATCACCTTAATGTTGGTTATCCATAGCAGCCCAAGTAATATTGAGGTATTCCAAGGATAATCTTATGTGATGCCCTTCCTAACTTTGCAGAAAAGAAATAGCTTTAATGATCAGCTTTGATGTCCAGATTGTTCACAGATAGAGAGATAAACCAATTATTAGAGCTCAAATGTAACAGAACAGAAATTATTAGTGTTCCTGCCAACCCAGGCTCAACAAATAATTTGAACCATCAAATGGTAGAACTAAAATGTCTGTTACTTAGTAAAATCTATTTTTCTCCCCCAAACATGTTCATTCATGGTACCTCCTCTTTACCCTTCTGATGTCCAGTGAAATTGCCTTTTAGAAAAATGGAATCCACTTTTCTCAATAGTAACTTGATTGGAAGTCCCGTCTTCAGAGCAAATAATCAGTTGTAATGCCTACTGTTTCTATGACCACAAACATAAGATTATTTGGTTCTGGTCTTCCTCACAGCACTTCCATGGCTTTGTTACCATAACCTGTTATTATCATTGTCATTTGATATAAATTTTATGGAAGTGCTGAGTGGCAAATTACCTCTACTGGTATGAACCTCCACAAGGAAATTCTGAACAAGGATCTTCTTCATTGGCGCAGGTCCTGCTGCCAGCTGCACCCAGTTTCAATCAAGGAACTCCTCATAACATGTGATATCTTGGAAATGTGAGAGCAAGTGAGGCTGACATTTCACTCACCTGGCTGTCTATATTCTGAGAGCTGAGTGATTAGGTTTCTAAAGTCAGTAATAAATATTGAAAAAAATCAGCTCTGCCACTTACTAGCTCTGTTACCCTTCTCAGCAAACTAGTTGATATCAATTATCACATAAAGACTGTGCTCAGTGCTAAAGATACAGAGATAGAGATGTACAGATTTGTATGTCTGCCATTCAGCAGCTTTAAAGAATCTTAAAAATCTGTAAACCTAGCTTTCATCTAGAAGATGAAAATTCTTGCAGGATTATATTTAGGAGCAGATAAATAGTAAACGCATACCTCCCAGTGTAGTGGTAGGCATTTCATAAATCTTCTATCATTTTTCTATGTCTTATTTACCTTGAAGTCAGTCTAAACTTATAAGCAGTAAGCAAGCATTGTGCACAATTATCCTTGCCATTTACCTGAGTCTTGGGAAAACAATCAAACAACAAACAAAAAACTTACTGACTTGAACCTTGTGATTCAAGGTTTGTATGAAATTCTAAAATATTTACATACACACAAAACTATTATATTACTGTTATTATCTAGATAAAAATATTACCAATGTGTAGAGATACATATATCACTTCTTGAATTAGTGACAAGTAATTGTCAATGGGTCATTTTTGTGTGATCTATACGTAGATAAAATTAGGAACTAAGATAAAAAACTATTCCTTAATACTATTGATCTTAGTTGACTATTCTTCCCATGCTTCACATTGTCTGGCCAATGTTTTTACAGGGAGACAAAAATAATCAGTGCATACACATTGTACATGTTTTTATATATGCAACTGCAAATAGTAACTGTCGCTGGTTATATGTTATCTGTCCACAGTCTGTGTCTCTGTGCACCTCTGTATTTCTCCTTTTCTGTTTTCCATGATTGTCCCCTTCCTCAAGAGCCATCAGACTTATATCTGTCCTAGTGCAAGACTGAAAGAAGTTGAAAAGTGATGTAAAATTTTTGGCTTTTCAAGGATTGCATCAAAATAAGTCTATTTTGTGTCATTTTCTAGATGTAGTCCAGAGAAAGGAAAGTTGGAGAATCAAAACTAGCAGTAATGTGGGTGGCTTGGGCTTTTTCAGAGTGAGAATGAACCAGGGCATTGAGCACACTGATCATACCTCTAGGTCTTCAGTGATCTGGACAGGCATAGTAATGTTCATCTCATAAATCTTCCATCATTTTCCTATGCCTTATTTTTCGTGAAGTCAATGAAGTACACACCAGGTCCTCAGCACTTTACAGTGTGCTTTGAGACAGAGTATGAATTGCACAGGAATTTGCAATCCCTTTGCCACAGCTTTTCCAGTAATGTAGATTACAGGATTGTACCGCTACCCCTAGCTCCTGGAATTCCTTCTGATTGACAGTTAGAGCACATCAAAGTCTAATGGGAGACCTTAAAGTGGCTATCGTGTCCTGGTCTGTAACTACTTTCAAGTGCCAATGGTTTGAGGTTTCAAAAGGGGACCTTGGTGTTAAGATATTTTAGCTACTCGCCAATTTATTCAGACTTTCCTTATAATTATACTGACTCACCACCAAGAAGATGGAAAATGTGATCAATCAGCCTAGCATGATGAATGGGAAATTGTTTTTATAGGATCTTCGAAGAGAGAAAAAAAGATTTAAAACTTTAGATGCATCTTATGCATATTTTTATCCTGCAAATCTATTTATTGTTGATTAACATAAAATCTCGAGCTATATATTTATGGATTTTGTGGGCTAATGTGTTACATTATGCCTAAGTTACTTATAATGAACAGTGCTTAATAAGAACAAAATAGTGATCCACTGTGTATATAGTCACTTAAATTTTATATCTTTTTTATATAAAAATAAATTCTATAGGTGTATGCTACTTAATATTATAGTGCTTCTATTAATTTATACATTTTAAAATTACTATAATAGTACAAATTTGACATGCCCAAATTACATTTTACTATATACTTTGCTTTGCATTTTTTCTATGAAGATATGTCTTATTTTGTGAAGGTGTCAGGTTGACTTCTGAGCTCTACTTCACTTTGCTATTTTTAGAAGCTAGTAGTCCTTGAAATATTTATATTGCCAGCCCAGGTGATTTGTAAGAGTAGCAAAAGTACTTTATAGTCAAATCCATTGTACACAAAAGTGTATGTAATGATATTGGTATGTGAGGGCAATGCTAATGCATCCAATATAATCCATAGAAGTCATTTTTAAAAGAATTTCAAAATATATACATTGTAAGTCACTATAATTTCTATAATACCAAAGTGTTAAATATTGGTATGATGCTAACACCATGTTTTGTTTATAGCAGTTTATTTAAAACTTCCTATGTGGAGTTTCACAATTGAAAAGACTTTATTCCATCTGCATTTGTACCTGGGACTGTGTTATACGTGGTTTTTCTGTAGTGATAATCTATAAGGAACATGTACATGTTAAATACAAAATAGCACTCTCTTAGATTCACATTTTAGATATTATGACAACTTTGTGGTATTGAAATATATCTTAATATCTCTTAGGCTGGAAAATGACAGCAATGGAATACTTAATGTTGACTAAATTATAAAATATTTTAATATATAATAGTCGTTGGTTCCCTCTTCTTTAGGCTGCTATTCTTTTTCAATTTTCAGTATTAGAATGCTGCTCACATTTGCAATTTGATGTAAGCAGCCATATTACATATTGCATACCTTTCTGATTGGCAAAGTATCTCTTAGCAGCCAATAAAATAGTTGATATATAATAGCAACAGTGCCCTAATTTGGGAGGGGCATTTGTATAATTATGTAATCAGTCACAGGAAGGCAGCATTCAAAAGAAGAGGGAATTTCTTCTGTTTCCAGGTTTTTAACTGATAAACCTAGGTTAAACTTTATATTTCACTTTTAATTGCAGTTTTATTTTACTTACTCTGTTTTAACTAAAATTTTGTCGAAGTGCTGGAAATAGTGGGGTGGGATTTTTCTTTGTTTACATTTTTGTAAAAGAAAACTTATTGAAAGTATAAAGTGTTCTGTTAGGTAAGCTAGTCTACTTGAGAATCTCTATGAGAAAAACATTAACTGCACTTTCAGAGTAATCAAAGTTCTTCACACAAAAACAGGAATAATGACTTTTGATTAGCTTTCTGTTTTATGAACACATATTTTGTGTGAATATGATCAGTAACATCCAAGACAATAGTCATGTTATTTATTTGTGTTTCATTTGGGGGGTGGGCGGTGGGAGTGAATACAAAATCTTATCCCTTGACATAGCAATAAGTACTCTTAGGTGTTTTGATGTAGTCATGGGTGAAAGTATATTTAATTAGAATATTTTGTCTATATTGCACATTTTAAATTAACATTAAATCTTACACATTTGGTCTTATGTCAAAAATTAACGTTATTCTATGACCTTTTTAGTTCAAACCTTATGGCTTAGTACTGAAAAACATAGCCATATTACTATTATAACTAGCATTATAAAGATACATAGTTGTGTATACCTTAGACCAGATAAAATTTGAAAAATTAAAATAGTTACCATTTTACAGGCTAATGAATGCCTTAGAAGAATTTTAGTGCACGAAAACTACAGTTTTGCTCTGGTCACTACCATGTGTGTAAAATGGTTCACAAATTTGGCCTGTTATAATGACAAATAAAACATAAGGGGTACAAAAACAAATATTCAACATTACAATATTATTTTCTGCAGTATAATGAAGTATTCAGAAAAGTCAAGATACTACACGTGGGGCTGGGATGTAACTTAGAGGGTAGAGTGCTTCTTAGTATGCACAAGGCCTTGGGTTCAGTGCTAAGATCACGTAATACATGGAGTTGGTAGAACATGCCTGTAATCTCAAGAGTCCAGAAGTAGAGACAAGAGCAATCAGAAGTTCAAGGTAACGCACAGCTGCATAGTGAACTTGAGGCCAGCCTGTCCCCATGAGACTATATAGCAAAATAAATGATAAATAGGGTGAGGAGGAATATAGAACATTTTCCTCAGAATTAATGGGAGACCTTACTATTTTTATAACACATACACACACACACACACACACACACACACACACACACACACACACTCGTGTGTGTGCAAACAGGAAAAAAAACCTGTCATTGAAGAACTTTCAGGATAGTAAAAGTCAGTAACCCAAATGAAAAAAAAATTTTAATTCGTTTGTAATTATAAACCAGGCAGGTAAAGAAAAGCTTGAAATCATTAAATGTTTTCCAATCATTCTATCAGATTTTTTTTCATATATTAGCTTATGTAAGCTTAATTTCATATAAAGTCTCACATGTGCATATTTGGCTATACCCAGCACAAATTATATCACATATGTAAAATTTTAAATAAATAATAAATTAGTAGCCACCAAAGACAAACAGTAATGTATTTGCCTGACTGTATACAAAATATCTTTCTAGGCAGAGAATATGGAGTACTTAAAATAGAATCTTCAGAGTCAGCAGGTTTATAAGTTGTGAACTTCAGACCCATAAAACTGAGCTAATCATAAAGTTATGAATAGGCACCTAGAAAATCAAATACCTAAGAACAGTCTGATCAAATGAGGTTCAAGTTGATAATTGCAGGGAGAATGTTTTTCTTAGTTATATAATATAAATTTTCTGAAACAATATATCTTTCAGTGATCTCACTTTACCTTCATTAAAACAAAAACTAACAAACATGTTGCTTGAATCAGGCTATGTATGTACTGCATTCCAAACTAATAACAGCTTTTAAAGTACACCCTCATGTGTGTGTGTGTGTGTGTGTGTGTGTGTGTCTCCATGTGTGAGTGGTTGCCTTTGCTCTGGTGTGTTTTCTTGTTGAATTTATTCCAGTTTTAGATAGGGTCTCTAAATGACAAGGGGCTCACCAAGTTGGCTGAGCTGACACCTCAAAGTCCCATGTATCTCCACCTCCTTAGAGATAAGATACAAATAGAGATCACCAAAATCATTCCCACTTGGCTTGTGAGAATCTACGCAGGTCTCCATGCCCACAACAGTGTGCAGTCTTCTGATTGAAGAAGACTTTCCTTCCTTCTAAGCCTTCCAAGAATATTCTGAAGTGTCTTGAGGGCAAAAACTACTGGCTATTATGGGAAGACCCCATTTGGTGGCACAACAGTTCCAAAACACTACTGTGAAAATGAGTGTTGAAACAGTTCATTGGGAGGGCGGAGAAGTCTTGTGAAGAAAGGATCTGATGGACAGTCTGAATGGATTTGCATAGACTTAGTTGGTCTTAACTTCTACTCCCATTTCTATGAAAGAAAGCTGTCTCAGAGTCATGACTATGTTTTTTTTTTTTCAAATATAGAGCTTTCATGATAAAGAAGTAAGACAACAGTTCATGAAAAAGAATATACTTTTTAAAACCTGGACATAGTTAATATCATAATCCCTTTCAAAAATGCATAGCACAAGGCGATTTGTTTTTCTTGAGTATATTTTATATACTCCAGCACTAGCTAACTTAAAGTTCAGTATACATATTTAAATGATACCTCAGTTGTCTAAGTTGGTTTTTATCTTGTTATCAAAAGCACTTCAAAAAGAAATTCTTGCCTGATGAACTCATCCTCATGTCTCTTATCTTTTGACCCTGGGAGCCAGAAAACCTATTTTGTCTTCCAATGGGTTCATCTTTCCCAGACTCTTCATATAAATTGCTCGTGATAATTCATGTCCTTTGTCATTGTTTCCCCTCCCCCCCGGCCCCTTCAAAGTTTCTCATATTTAGCATGTATAATTACTTAATTATTTTTATTTCATAATAATACTCCACGTAGGCATACACTACAGTGCACATGTCAGCTGGTAGTGATGTAAATTGTTTCCATTCCTTGGCTGCTTACTGTCATGCTGCCTGAACATTCTTGTAGCATGCTTTATTTGGGTGTCTTTTCATTTCTATCTGGCATATATGTAGGAATGGAAATAATGAGCCATCTGATACTTTTGTCTAGCATTTTGAAGGACCACCAACAGGACTAACAACAGGTATATGTTCATATGGGTTTTCTTGTCTGTAGGTCTTGTACAGTTCTTACTTAACACATCTGGTAGAGACACAGCAGTTATGATATGTAACTGCTTCTCAAATGCTTGTTGCAAAAATAATTACTGATTTCTTAATTATAAGTTGTTTTTCTTTATCATTAAATCATAAATGTTTTAGTAGACATAATTTTTAAAAGAGAACACATGATATTTCCATTACAGAAGATACAAGTTTAATGTGTTTTTAAAACTATTCTGAGAGTTTCTGCTTACAGAGAAGCAATTGTGTCCTAATAATTTTAATGTATTTTGAATTCTGCATAGTTTTCTGTCCTCCAGTTTTACTTATGTAGCTGACTCTTAAGAGAATTCATCATTTAAGAATACTCTTGTGATGACAAAGTTTAAATCGGCAGCTATTGAAGTTTCATTATGAGGAGTCATGTCCTGTGAGATAGTACATTGATTGTTACCTACTTTTCAATTCCTCTTTCCTAGGAAAATGTCGAGTAACACTGAATGTTTATCTCCATGTCCCCAAAAGTTTCTTTTGCCAGAGACTAAATGCTCGCTCTGCCATTATATCCTGATGTTCCTTCTTGATTTTCAAAATCTTGTCTTTAGTTACTTAGAATTTTAATTACCCATAATTTTAAAGTAGGATTATATCCATTAAGTTAACAATCTTATTTCCATAGACTTTTTTCCTCTACCATGTCTTGCAACTGATTGAATTCCCTCATGTTTCTGTGGCTGTGACTAATACCTGAAACAGAAACTATACAGGAAAAAGGATTTATTTTAGCTCAGAGGATTCAATATAGATTTGGTTGGATCTATTGCTTCGGGTACAAGTGAGACAGGATATCATGGCAGAGCGAGCATACTTCTCTACGTTCAGGTATGATGTTGATGAAGTAAAAGGAAGAGTAGGGGAGTCTGAGAAAAATAGAGGGAAAACCTGAAAACAGAGAGACACACAAGGAGAGAGAAGCAAAGTAAACAAGACAGCATCTACAGCTCCATGAATGCAAACCCTGTAGCTGATACTACATGTTGAAATTGTGACAGTATCTCTTTTCGTTCATCTCAAGAAAATTAGGAAAATTCATAATTTTATGTTTTTCCACCAAAGCGACTTATTGTACATTAGTGTCCTTTTGTGCCACCTTGCACCTGTCAGTGTACAAATTAGCAAAGAGAGGGGATCCAGCAGAAACGCTGAGATACGAGCCTGGGGATGGAGTGATTACAGGGCGCTCATATGATTTCAGCCTGTTGTGTTTAACATATATGAAAAACATTACCTCGGGGAAAAAGGGAATGAGAGCTAAAGATAATATGCGGCTAACAAATGCTGGCTCTGACTTGCTCCCCTCCTTTATGGAACCAGGAAAGATATCAGACTATTTACAGCTTATAGGAAGCCTCAAAATAAAGCTTATGTATTGGCTAATCTAAGCTGGTTTCCTGTTGCAATTTGCAGTGTTCTGTTGAATGGTATCTGAAGCTCACTAGCTTTAGACAGACTCTGGGTCAGATTCCACTGTGTCCAAGATACAGTATCCGAACCAGCATAAATCACAGCACTTTTATTTGTTAAAGGGGTAATTAGGACAACCCTGTTGTAGTCTGAAGACTAAATAAAATGATGTATAGAAATGGCCTGACACAGAACCCTATGCATTTAATCCTGAGAGAATGAGCTCATTAAAAAATACCTTTAGGAATTAAAAGGAAAAACAAATGACTTGGAAAGTAAGCAAAATTTAAAATACAACTGCATCCTGGGGTCACTTGCTTTCAACAGCATTTTCCAAAGACGACATTGTATACTCTTAATCCCTTAATGTGACAATTTCTCTTAATTATGTGTCTACACATTTGCACATACATTCATCCCACCGCTATATTCAAGACTCACCCACTGGACTGTAGCTAAGTCTTTAATGAGTTACTAATGAACGTCTTAAGCTTACCTCAGCATTTGGAACAGTCCTAAAGTGTGTTGAAAAGCTATTCAGATTACGAAGCTGTGGCTTTTAATTAGACTGTAGGTCCAATAAAAGTTCCTGTCTTCACTCTTCTTCCTATTTTGAGGACATCGAATAGCAAGTGGCAGCTGTAGTCTCATTTTGATATCATTAGCCATATAGGAACTTAATAGGGCTGAATTCAATCAACTGAATTTGAGAGATCATTGAATTGATCAAATAAAAAGAAAACACTATGAAAACATTACAGTGGTATTCCGCAGTGTTTCATTCTTTTTCTCTTGGACTTAGATGACTTTAAAACAGATTGATTTTGTTGTTGCATCAGAGAATAACAGATGACAGGAGAAAAAAATGATCCAGATACAATTAAATCATGTAGGTGGGGAAAAAAAAAAAACCTCCCGTACTTATAAAAAGAACGCGCAGTCTGGTTTCACACGCTGCCAATTCTCTCCGAGCTGTTAGAGGCACCACAGAAATAGCAGTTATAAATATTACCCGAATTAGATCAAGAGTACTCTTTACTGGATCTCTCTTTAAAAGTCAACAATGATACTATTTAACAGTCATCATTTTTTGGTCCCCTTTTCCCCCTACATCCAATAGTGACATTGGTGATACCATGCAAAACTTAAGAGCAAATGCCTTTATACTGTAGGTAAAATTTGAAGCAACAGGCTGATATGGAGCTCCCCCACCCAAGGAACCCTACACAATAGCTTGAAAGTGGCCATTCAGATTCTTCACAAGGGTTGGTACTTGGAATCACAGTAATAGCTCTTCTGTATAGGTTGTGGGTTAATGTTAGGAGCCTTGCATTGAGCTCCTGCAACGTGTGTGTGTGTGTGTGTGTGTGTGTGTGTGTGTGTGTGTGTGTGTGTGTATACATATCAAATGTGAATCAATTTTTAAAAGTAGGTGTCCAATTATAATGACAATAAAAATGTGCCACTCACATGACTTAATCAATCCGTGTGACATTTGAGCTTGTTAGCATATCTGTTCATGGTGTTAACTGGCATTTAGACACTCTGTTTTGTGTTTGCACTGACAATGGGTGGTGAGATGCAGGTGACGAAAATCTCTTGCTACCCTAAGGTGAAAAAAAAAGGGATGATGACGATATCTGTATTCTTCTCAACTAGTCTCAGAGATGCCAGTCTTGATTAACTTAACAAAGAGAGGCAGAACTGACTAACAAGACTGTGTCTGTGAATATACGCATTGTTTCTGCTCATTTTGCCCACACATCAAGGCTATATACTGGTACAATTGAAGAAGAGGACCCCATACCATAGCTGCCCAGAACTTTAGAGAAATGGTGACACTCAGCTCAGCTTCCATTGCATTAAAAATTAATATTCCTGAAGAGGGTAGCAGATGAAAGGAGTCCGGATTCTAGAGGAAAAAACATTCCAACACTTAAGGGTTTTTTCACTTTGATTCACAATCTGTGTTTTGTTTGCAAAGAGCAGGTGTTTTTAGTTGGAAAAGAAACATTTACAGTTAGATGCCATTCCTTTAATGAGTAAGATACGTAATAAGCATTTTCGTTTGATTTGAATGAAAATAAATCTGTCTTTGGGGGAAAAGCAAAATTTATAAATGAAAATCATTAACAAAATTTGACTACTTACTCCTGTTCACAAAAGTTTAAGGCTTGTATTGTAGCATTACAATTTAGACAGTCAATATAATAAGTCATAATTCTCCTATTTACATATCTTATTGTATAAGGATCTAATAATAGAGAATAAATTCTAAAAATAGTTTCTAAAAGTTAGCTTCCAGCACCTCAAAACAATTTTGTCTTTAGCTTCATTTGCAGAGGAGCATGTGACCTTGCCACTACTTTCCTGTCTTACACAGCTTCTGCAACTTATTTTATTTCATTTCATGATCAAAAGCTAAGTTATTGAGAAGTGTCAGGAAATGAGCCTGAAAGACAAATGGTTGGTTTCACCACACAGAGTGTATCTATATGTATGGAATGATTCCATCTAGAGAGAGAATCCAGTAAGTTAGACAGGCATATGCTCACTCAGGATTGCTATAAAACTTGCTTCATCTTACAACTCAGGACAAGTCATCATGACTGTACTCTTTTCTTTAAGAATATAGGTTTTTTCCATGTCAGAAGTAATTTCCACTTTGGGCATCTTTAGTCACGTGGTTATGTTGAAGCTTTTGTGATTAATTTTGGATATTACTATGAGACCCATAGAGAAATTATGTAGCAATTACATACATTTTAGAAAGAAATGAGGAAACATTAATCCCTCATATGGGTAATACTATGATTCTGGGGAACAAATATCTTTCAGGTTACAAGAGATGACAAAAGAAATGAAAGCAAAACCCATGGGACTGGGGGGAGAAAGAGGAAAATTCAGGATCAAGTAACTATTGCTATTCCATCTACTTCAAAGTATACTTTATAATATTCAGTAAGCGATTTCCCATTAGCTATACAGTACTGCTCCGACTAGTTTAGTGACTATTCTTAACGAGTTGTCAAATGCAAAAAATACCATTATTTTGTGCAATTGTAAGGTTAAAACAAAAATGAACCAAACTCATCACAATAGAGATGCAGTGATACTGTCAGATGGTCAACTGAGTGGAAATTCAAGCCAAGATCTCACAATGCTTTCTTACAAGCTTCTTTCCGAGGCACTTCTATGACATGTTCATACTTCCTTGCTTCATTCTGTGGACCTTTGGGCTCAACTAAAATGGAAACAATGAAAACAGTGTTCTGAGGTTGAGCTGGCACTTGATGGAAATAGTAGCATTTATAACCAGAAGCCTTCTAGTTTAGTTTAGGGAGGGAGCAGGCTTTATTTATTTTTTTCTTGAACCTTAAGGATCTAATTATTACATGATGAAAGGAAATTTTAGAAGAAAGTAGGAGAAAATATGAGGACTTTTGATGATGCTTTAAGATACATAGTGAACACCTGGAGGATTTGTGGGAAAACTGAAACTGGAAACCAGTATGCAATGAGAAGTTTGACGAGTAGGCAGATTTCCTATAAGCAGATAGTTTGAAGAAAGGGTTAGAGGGGTAGAGAGTTCATACGTGGTACTTCCAGGAGACGGTGATGAGGGACAAAGAGTATACAGGTTGCCATGATAGCTGTATTAGCATACACTATAAATTCTATATGACTCATAATTAATGAATAAAAGGACACTATAAAGTACAGCCAGAAGCAAACGACTCACGAGGTATCCTTAGTTTTGGAAAGCTGGTTCACCCTGAGCTCTGGGAGTCTCTCATATCTTAAAGCCTTTGAAGTCCTCTCAGAAGTATCATAACCGTTGCAGTACAGCCTATTGTTTTATTTGGGCTGCAAGCTCATGTTAAAGATCAAAATTTGTTTAGAAGAAGCAACTAAGTAATTAGCTATACCGAGAAGGAAAAAAAAGCTGAAATGATCGCACTTCTTTGGAAACAATGGATATCTGTTCAAAATTTTTTATTTGTTTTATTTTTGGAGTCATAATTATATCACACATACACACTCCTCTCGTTTCCTCACAACATACCCTCCCAGACATACTTCTGTATTCTTTTTCAAGCTCATGGCAGAGAGTTTTCACTAATGGTTGTTACATGCACATATGCATTTGTATATACGTACATATTCCTACATGTATACTACAAACTGCTCTTTGTGCATTGCGTTGCTTGCATGTATCTCACAAGTCATTGCTGATGTGTGAACATGTATTACACTGAATTCTCATATTTCCTGTCCATCTTTCCCACTGATCATGCTTCCTTCCTTTTTCATTCCCCTCTTTCTAATTATTTTGGAAAAGATCCTTTCCATGTAATCTGATCTGATCATGAAGTCATGACCTTCCTGATTTCTTCTCTCAGTTGCTAGCATGACACAATTGTACACCACATTTCCCTCTCGTGCTTACTTCAATTGTATAGTCTCCATGTAATATGAAATGCCAGCACCACTTTCAAAAGCAATTTATTTCTTTAATACTTACTTATAATTTTCTTTTGTTTCTTTTGATTTCTGTCCACATGCAAACAGCCCCATGAAACTGTCTTAGGAAGTCATCCTTCGATTGACAGGCTAAACACAGACATGGCATGTATAATTTCATCAATTCAGTATGCTACATACTAATAATTTTCATATCTCCTCTATCCAGTGTCTGGAGGTGATCCACTAGGAAGGCAGAAGGCAAGTTCCTTAGTGGTGAAAGCACTAAAAAAAAAAAAAAACCAATCATTTCACCTAAGAAATGACAAATAATAGAGATAAAACAAGAAATTGGTGATTTATAATGAATACTAAATATCATTCATGACTTAAGCAGTTCAAACTTGAAAACCACAGATGTACTATTTTAAACCAATAACTACTCATCAGATATGTGTCGCTTTAATAAGTAGAATGAAATTCATGTTTCTGTGGTGGTAAAACAAAAACAAAGACAAACACTTCACTTACTTTTCCTTATCACCTCTTCTAGAAGCAATATTATCTGATAGCCATCTTGAAATTTTATATGCAAGCATCAGAAACTATAGTCTCACATGTGTATTTAGAAGAGGGAAGGCTAAAAGAGAAGGTTGCTAAGATAGAAACCTGTTCGTGCCACATGTTGGCGGCATTTTTCATCGAGACTTAGAAAAAGTACCTGTTCTCTTTAAGATTCCAGAGGGGAAAAAAATTAAAAACACACCAAGAATGTGAAGCATGTCTCCAAGTACCAAAGACCACTTTGCTTCAACTAGTTTGTGTGTGTGTGTGTGTGTGTGTGTGTGTGTTTTAAAGCTCTATGTAGAACTTGCACAAGTGAGTAGAGTCCAGTCCAGTATAGGTATCACCTTACTTGTCAGGGAAACTCTCTGCTTCAAATGAGAATGTGCCCCAGAGACAGTGTAAGCATCTAATTACAGCTTCAACCTATTAATGCTGGTGGGTTTTTAGCAAGGGTTATTACTAGCATGTGAGTTAAGGAATTTTCCTATGTATAAGATTCTAGAGACCTTTAACTGTGGTGGTTGGTTTGATGATTAGATTGTGCA
Source organism: Grammomys surdaster (assembly GCF_004785775.1). Taxonomy (NCBI): domain Eukaryota; kingdom Metazoa; phylum Chordata; class Mammalia; order Rodentia; family Muridae; genus Grammomys; species Grammomys surdaster. The sequence goes on along the minus strand of NW_021604791.1, from coordinate 2,544,497 downwards.
GTAGTTCTGAGGAGCACAAATTGGATGTATAGTTATACCTGAAGTGTGTATAGCCTTCGATGTTCTACAATACCTTAAGCGTAGTATGTGCAATATTTCTTTTTTTTAAGATGAAAGTTAAAATTGGGGCTATTGCTGCCACTCTAAGATGACTCTGAAGAGTGATGAATTTAAGTAAGTGTGAACTATATTGCGTCAAGTATACCAGAGTCCCATTTCCTCCAGCTTAAGAGTCATACCATTTTAACTTCCTGTTACTTTCTCTTTTTTGTTGTTGTTCTCTCCGTTAGATCACACTCTTCCCTCAGGCGCATGGGCTCCTGTGTGAACCCTGATTGCTTCTTCTTGCTTAGCTCTGGACTGAATTCTTTGTAGTTCGTATAGAGAGGATGTTTATGTAGATCTGGACACAATCAGATTTGTCACCTGATGCTGAGTCTATCACACGTGCATTTTAACACCTGTGATTAACAGAGAGTTCTCCATCTCTGTTGGCTGTAGAATAGCGGGGGTATTTGTGTGTGCGCGCGTGTGACTGTTTGATCTCTACTTCAGAGGAAATCTTTGGCTTTTGTTTGTTTGTTTCGTATCTCTCCCTGTCATGTCATTTTCATTCCTCCCAATAATTTATCCTAGACAGAAACTTTACATATGACTGTGCTATACAGAGCTCCGCAGCTGGTGTTTGATTACCCTCTAGCATAGGGAAACAATCTCCTTGACTTCTACAAATCCCGAGGGAGCTGAGCTATCTCCTGAACAGTTCAAGGCAGTTCCACACAGGAGACTTCTGCCATAGGCCAAGTCCTTTTTACTTCTGATCTGTATGACTTTTGTCATATGTTGGTATGGTTTTATTGTTGTTGTAAGCTCAGATCTTATTTTTTAAAATCTCGCTTGGAGTTTTACCCCCATGAATGTCTTTCTTAAAGCTTCTAATATAGCTTTTCTAGTTTATTGCATTTATATTTTCTGAGGACTGGCCATATCTATATGGCATCTCTTTTTCTTCTTGGTGTGTGTGCCTTAATGGTTCACCTACATACCCTTGAAGTCTGCTTGGTCCACCATACTCTCCTATACATTAACGTCAAAAAGGAGCCAACCTGTTACAAAAACGTCATATTTACATGCCGAATGAATAAAATCAAACAAGTGCACATTCCAGTCATTTCAAATGAGCTTGTATGTTAACTTGGTAAGGAACACAAAATCTTCCGCCTTCATTATAACAGAAGCTTGTAGCATAGCATATTATAGAGCACACTTTCACTGTTCTCTCGACACAGAGTGGTTGTAAAGACGTTCAGGAACATGTATTTGTAGATAATTCCACAAAATATACAGAGTTGGTTTCATTATCACTGGGGGTAAAGAGAAGGGCTTGTGAAGTCAGATTTAGAAAACACGTCAATGTAGTAAAACATGCCAGGGAGCAATTATGCAGAGATTTTTATTTTCATAGTTTCTTAAAGAAATTGAAACATGTTTTTTGACACTTTCCATTTGTGTAGCTGATCAAGATGCTGTTTGAACTGTCTTGGTATATATTTTAATAGTGGTATATTTTGCTGTTTTAAATGAAAATCATTATTTTATATCAGTGTTACAGGCATAATATTTAGAATTTTCCATCAGGTGGACTTTCTTAATTCTTAATACTACTTTATTTTTCTCTGTAAAGGTTGTGTCAGTTTATGTGTTGTAGTCACAGGACACTATTCTCAACTTACAAGTAACACATATCAAGGTATTAGAATACTGCTATATAATTTTATATTGGATGATTACTACAAAGTGTTTTTTTCTTCATTGAATTTCAAAGTTTTTTCTTCACTGTTCAATGTCAGCCATATAGAATAATAATATGTCTTTAAAGATGAACCTGTATTGGTTAAAAATGTATATATAGAGAATGGTGTTTTGCTCTGTAAATCATTTGCTTTCTATTGACAGGTGGATTTCATTATCTTTCTTATTAAGTACAGTAATTACAGTTAGTGTAGAGAATTATGCGTCTTGTTTATCAATTCACCATAATGAAGTCATGTACTTAGGTAGCTCTGTGTTTTACTTTTCATAGCATATAATATATGATTGTTATGTCGATTTTTTTAAATATCATATGTGTATAATTTTTTTATCATTGTTGTCCTGGTCTTCCATATTTATTCATTTATGTAATATGCAACATTTGTCAGTATAAATCACTGTGTATATAAGTGGCAAAAATGTGTGTATATCTTTTCACATTAATGTCTGTCACAGCTCCTAATACAGTACCTTTCAGAAATGTTAGCATAATGACCAGAAAACATATAAATAAATACAAAACAGTCATTTAACTCTGCACCAGCACAAAACAAGATTAAACAGCAAAACAATAAAACCCCTTTATGTTGTCAAGCTTTTCTAAGTAAAAAACTGAGGGTGATAGAGAATGCCTAACTTCACACTTGGGTAGCTAGTGCCCATAATATGTGTCCCAATGCTGTGAGACTATTAAAATATAGAGGACATTTGTATTTTGTAGGTTACTAGCTTATTCAGTTTCTGTAATTATGTTTAATTTTCTGATCATGTGAGGAACCGGCTGAGAAGTATTTTTTTTGTAATGAAGATAGTGTTTGTAATCAACAGGACAGAAGAATTCACTGCTCAGCCCTAGGTTTGTCTGAGTGGGGCTTGGGGTGGCTGGTCCTAAGCCTGAGTCTGCAGTAGAGGCCAGTCTTGGGGATGGCTTTTACTGGGCTCCTCTGAGGCCTGAGTAAGCAGGGGTCTGATGGTGCGCCCTGCGGTCCCCGCAGGTGGCAAACACAATGAGAGACATCCAGCCATTGCTGCTCCACTGCGACACGCTGAGCGCAGCCCAGGAGGCGCTCTCCCTCCCAGACATCTTCTCCAGCAGCCAGCTGCAGAGCGCTCTACTGCTCATCGAGGACAAGGGCCACGTGGAGCTGCCAGAGGAGTTCGTGGACCAGGCGCCCCAGGAGCACAGATTGCAGCCCAAGGTGCGGCCGGCCGGAGGGGGAAAGGGTTGGGGTGGCTGGGCAGGGGCTGATGGGAGGTTCAGTCCCAAGCAACTCTGCACATTTCTTCTCATTTTACATTGTAAGTTGTTGATGGCCTTTGTCTCTCACAAGGCCGACCTAAACAGCTGCTTTAGCAGTGCATGCCAACTCAGCTTGAGAGCCACACTTTCTTTTTTGAAATATTTTGTTTAAGATGTATGGTTATGATGGGACCTGTCATCTCACCACTGTGAAGATGGAGACTGAAGGAGTAGTGTCCAAGGCAAGCCTAAGCTATGTAGTGAATTTTCAGGCCAGTCTGGGCTACATGAGACCCTATCTAAAAAGAAAAACCAAAACAAAGAAAGGAAGAGAAGTTAAGGTTGAGTTAGCAATGTTATTTTGCATTATGGCTGAAAGCTTCAAATTACCTTTGTAGCAAAACCTGTAACTAACTGTAAAATTTCTAAGACTATGAAAGATGAGCGTGAACATTTCTGATCATCTAGTTTGGGGGAAAAAAGGTCTCATCAATAGAACCTAACAAGGTTTTGAAAAGATTATGATTAAAGTATGTTGGTAAGAAATTATGCATAGTCAAAGCGTGAAACCTCATGGAGAAGCTAATAATCTCCTGAAAATGTTGGAGCGTATTTATGGTCTTGCCTCCCAGCTGGCAACTCTATTGAGTGATGTCCAATTATTGAAACTCCATTGAGGAACATTATATAATGTTTCCACAAAATTAAATACTCTTTTCCTCAATATTGTATACCATAATTTTTTTTGCTCACAAAACTCCATATAAGGTAGTCTTATCCCTGTAATTTCACCCAGGGAACATTCATATCTTTATGTGATATAATATGAAAAACCCTGGTGAATATTTTGCCAAATTCTATGAATTTCAAGTTACCCTGTCTACCCTATAATTTTTCTTTGAAGGGGTAAAAATGTAAGAAAGCCAAAGAGGGAAGTACACATCACTGTATACATTGTGACTTTTGTCAGAGACCTATTGAGGTATAGTAAGATAGAATGCTTTGCTTCAAAACAGGAATTGAGAGAGGGACATCATAAGGCCATTTCACAGGGCTGGAGAGATGGCTCAGTGATTAAGAGCACTGACTGCTCTTCCAGAGGTCCTCAGTTCAATTCCCAGCAACCACATCATGGCTCAAAACCATCTGTAATGGGGATCTGATGCCCTCTTCTGGTGTGTCTGAAGACAGCAACAGTGTACTCACATACATTAAACAAACAAACAAACAAATGAACAAACATTTCATTGGTTGAAGAGACCAGTGAAAGTTATACTCAGTTCTTCAGTCCTAGTGAACACAGGAGGTAAGGATGTGGAGAACACTGTGCACACGATGGCTTGGCCCGCAGCCACTTTCTTGCATCAATGCTCTCCAGTCTGCCCTTTCAGATCATAGTTGGTAGGTGTGAGTGATGGTAGCAGTGATGGCAGCAAGACCCACATAGATATGTCTCCAATGCATTGCAGATTTCCAAAGGCAGGGTGTCATAAACATTCTTCCTGTTTCTCTGTTACCCTTTCAGATATATGGCAAGCTCTGAATCAGGCACGTTTCCATTAATTCACGCAGTGTGCATCAGTGGTCATGAGAGTTCAGTGATATTTTTCCATTGTTTATTTGTATTGTACAATAATACATCAAATAAACATCATTTTGGTCACACCAGTTAACCGGTACTCATTGGGAATTTCTAGAAGTTTTTCGGAAGAAATCCAGAAATGATGTTTAATTTTTATTAGTCAAACTACAGATGCTTAAATCAGCACATATACACACAAGCAATTTTACCCTCTAATAAAAATTCAGAATATAGGAAATATTTTTCTTATGAAATGGCTATCAGTAAGAATTTTTTATACTTAGGTCATCCCTAATTTTTATTGTTTTTAATTCTTTCATTACACTTTTCTATACCATTAGCTTTTAATTCCTGCGACATATATGTCATAATGCAAATATAGTTGTGGGTTTTAAATCACCTATTTTTAAAATGGAAAATTTATTTAAAAGAGAATTATACTGCATTCTGTTTTAAACAATGGTGACTAGGAGGCACTCTGCAGATCACACGGAAGGACATAAATGGAGGGTACAGGCTGTGCGACACAAAGACAGCTCAGAGAACCATATAAATCTGTTATGGTTGGGATACGTTTGGAAACTTGCTGTCCTGTGAAAGTAATTTTTCAGTGTGACAGCAAGATTGAAGGTCATTTGAGAATGTTTCTCACAAAAAGAGTAAAGAGGAATAAGTAAATATTACAGAGACATAATCCTTCCCTGAAGTGAAGAGAGTACACATGGCTAGAGCGCTTAGATTGGTATTAAAAAATAAATTGAAGTAAGAAATTCATATGATGTTGAACTCTTTAAGTTGAAAAGACATGTAGAATTTAAATAAGGAAATGTCAGGGAATTTATGTTCCTTCTTTATCCCTTTATGTTTCTCAACGAAAAAGTAACAAGTTCTTGGAGGATGAAGATGCTCTATAAATATATCCCTCTGAAAACACCTTAGGTAATGAAGGCCATTATTAATGTGATCCATCTGGGCCTTAAAAATAAAATTCATATTGCCTTAAAAGTAACCTCAGTCTTAGTCTATAAATAACCAAACAAATAAGTAAAGACACAAGAAACCCAGACATGCTGATGGAACAATAATCTCCTTTTCACATTTCTCAGATGACATTTTGACATTTGTCCTTGAACTTATTTGACTTTTTAGAGTATATAGAAAGTAAAAGGTAATGAGGGTTTGGATTCAAAGAAACCTGGATTCACTGTATAGTAAAACGTGAGAGAGAGAAAGAGTTCGCTGTATAGTAAAACATGAGAGAGAGAGAGAGAGAGAGAGAGAGAGAGAGAGAGAGAGAGAGAGAGAGAGAGAGAGAGCAAACACACACGCACATTTGGTGAGAAAGCTTTAAGCCAATCCCAACCAAAATCCGGATATCAAAATATTCCCTAGAAGATAGAGGAAGCCTAGCATGTTTTAAAATACTTTTTAAAATTTCTCTCGAAATTCAGACAATATATTTTGATAACATTAGCCTCCTACTGCTTCCCAAATTCCCTACATATGCTCTACCACTTTCCTACCCCCCCCAACTTAATTTTCTCTTTTTGAAATAGTTCATCCAGTCTAATTTATGTTGCCAATAAACTCCTGGGTGTGGGCCATTCGTCCACTGAGCTCGGTATACCTATCAAGAGCCACACCCTCAGAGAAAACTGACTATCCCTCTCCCACAAAAATATCAGCTATCCATAGTTCCTCTATTAATGGCAGAGGCATATGAACTCCTTCTTATTCCATGATACACTGTTGACTGTCTTTATTTTATGCAGGTCTTCTGTAGGCAGCCACAGGTGCTATGAGTACAATAGTCCTGAAGAAATATTTTACTCTGGTCATTTCTCACCATTCCTCCAATCTTTCTGTCATCTCTCCAGTGGAGGTCTCTGAGTCTTGGGAATGGTAATACAGATGCCCAATTTGTGTTTGAGCACTATCCTGACATTTATTGTCTGCCTTTTTAGCAGCTGTGAGTTTCTTATGTTAACCTACCATCTACTGCACACATAGACTTCTCTGATGAGATCTGGGAACAGAAGGAATATGTGAGCCTAGAGATAGGAAGTTAAGAGGGCAGTTTACTACTATGTCCATTTAGCAAAATGATAGTAGTTGGCTCATTTTAAATCACTTTACTGTTGTTGTTGTTGCTTTAATAGTAACCTTCTTGCAGATACATAAGAAGGTCACTCAGGATTTTATATAGCTCCCCACCCCCACCAGAGCCACACACACTCTACCAGATTAATACAGCAAACAGATACAGTAACCCAGAAAAAAAATACACACACACACATAAATAAATAAATAAATAAATAAATAAATAAATACCTTAAAATGCTATCCTGAATTGTTTTAAAGCTTACTTTTCCTCCCTCAGAAGCCAAATTATTATTTTTTTTGGTGATTTGCCTTGTTCTTTGTTTTTGATTTTTATAAAATTGTGCTTATATCGTACTCCAGTCATCTTGGAGAACCACATAAAACTCCACCATAACTGGATTTATTCCTCAGCCTTTCATGTAAGTGTTCAACAGTGCCAATGCTACCAGTATAGTTATAAACAAAGATAAATCTCCACTTAATTATTCGAAGTATTGTGTGTGAAAGTCAATCTTTAAATTATTGTCTGTACACTTAATACTTCTTAATTCACTTTTGAACGTTTCATTTTTCATGTACAATATTTGGAGTGCAGACTTACGATAGACACTATATCGAGACTCAGGAACACAAAGAGAAACCCCAGAATTTGATGTCTCAGTGAGTCCAATGTCTTTGTGAGGGAAGTGTTTGCTTTTGGACAAGCCTTTCCTGTTTTTACCTAAGCATGAGAAGATCTCCAAACAAAGCGATACTTAGACCAATTTGCATATGTGTATGTTTTATGTGTACTTGACATCGAATAATCTTATCTTCAAAAAGGCTTCTCTTGGTTATTATATTTGTAATGTTATCTCTGATGGTACTCTTTTCCTCTCAGCTGCAGAACCAACTAACCTCCTACTGCCTCTTGCCTTCTTGCCTCTTAATTCTACTCCCCAGGGAGTCTAGCCAGTATTTCCTGTCTACTGACTCCAGCTGCCAATGTTTCTTTGGACATGAGAAGCCAGTAAGTGCTGAGTGTTGAGTGCAGTGGGGAAGGAGAAGGAGCTACCTACTTTGGCTTGCTGAGTCAGAGACTTTGCACCCGAATATGAAATGGTGTCTATATGCCTTCTGACAGACAAGTGTGGCACAGAGATAAAGAAAGACAGTAATAAAAACACAAAGGCTGAAGTCCAGTGTAGTTGGAGCATCAAGTCCAGATGATAGTTTCCTAGTGTCATTCTAAAAATGATCCACAGAAAATGAGCAAATATCTGATCAGAAAAACCTGGACTTCATATATTAAGGAATTCAGCGTTTTTCAGATGTCTGTGATGGAAAAAAAAAGAATATTAGAAGAATTAAGGAATGGCATATTACAAAAAAAAAAAAGACAAACAAGCACAAAATAAAGCAAAAACAATAGAGCCTTCAAGACAAGATGGAGAGTTACAGTGACTCCAGGAAATAGGAGTTACTTAATTGTATTGGTGGTTCTGACTCCAGGAAGGCATATGGAGAAGGGGATGAAGGGATATTTCAGTGCACATCATCCAAAAGGCCCTAAGAGCTATCTTAGCGCCCATGGGACCCGAAATAGTGACAATTAGGCCCAGTGAATAAGTGTTAAAGGTTCACTGTGTATGAAAGTCAGAGAAAACATAAGAAAGACAAAGGCTACTTCTGGTTTAAACTGTTGAATATGAGCAGTTCTCCATCTTACTGAGACATGGGTGACCACTACAGAATATAACATTAGTAAAACATGGTGACGTTGCTGACCAAAGTCATTCTCATTAAAAACAAAAAACAAAAAACAAAAGAAAAGAAAAAAGAAAAGAAAAGCAAAGAAAAGAAAAGCAGTATTATTGTTTAATAGCACAGTTTTAGCCAGGAATGATAAGATATCCTGAAACACAAGAATATCTGGTATGATTTCATTCCTTCCTTCCTTCACTCCCCTGTAATACCCAGCAGAGATACAAGGGAGTCAAGATTAGGTCTGAATATTGAACTTTTCTATCTTCTCTTTGATATGTTTAGTATCCGGTTGGCGGTTTTGTTGATGTTGTTTGTTTGTTTGTTTAACTGATTGGTTGATTTGGGTGCAGAGATCCTAATAAATGTTGAGAAAGAAACAGGAGATCCTTCTGCTCATATTTGCTCTCATTAAGCATATAACAGAACGCTCACTTCAATAGAATAATAACCACAAGTAATCTCCATGTGCCTTTTGAGAATTCCTCAGAAAGGAACCTTGATTAATCTCTTGCCTAATTAAAACTGATTATTAAAATAGCTTATCCCTTGAAGACGGTGTAAAGTGGTGCTTTATCTTAAGGAAATGGTTAATGTTCTTGTCGGTTAAGAGTTTTTAGAATAAAACCTCTACTCACAAAGGCTATACTTTGAGAGTTGTTGATCCATAGCTGTGCTTGTGAAGCTCACATAATTTGGCCTGGGAAATGCCAGAATGAGTAAAGTTAGTAAGAAAGGCAGAAGTTCATTTGCTGAGTTACATGGAAAACTGTGATTTAGGAATCCAGCCAGTTCCTTTGGCTACCACAAAGTCACTAGCTTGATAGAGCAAGTCGTAGATACTAAGATAAATGAAGAACATGTAGTCAACTGCATACAAAATGCTTTGAAACCTGCAAAAGCCAGAATGCTAGTGGGAAAAGGCTTGCAGTCAGACAGCAGCATTTTTCTTAACTTAGATCACATACAAACAACTATATTCTTCATTCACTTGCATACCCCTCGTCAATGGCTTGGAGGTATTCTTGAAGATGAAGTGGTGTCTATGTAGCAGTGGGACGAAGTCATAATTAGCCAAGAACAAAGAAGGGAGGACATCATTAATTTGGTGTTCCAGCAATAACTCTTTACCCCATACCTTTGTCAGACATTACCTTTTCTTGGTTGGAAAGTTTTCCCTTTCAGTTCAGCAGCTAAACTTGATAGATGATAGAACTGGCATGCTTTCCTGTATTTTCAATTATTCTTCTTACTCATTTTTCAGGAAGGTTACCAGAGAGGATCTTACTATGCACCTCAGGTTTCCCTAATGTAACTTTGGCTAGCCACACACTTGTTTGCAACTCCCCTTCCTTAACCTCTTGAGTGATACGATGGCAGGCCTATATCTCTAGGTCTGAGGGAACCAGGGCATGATGTTGCTTTGTTTTACCTGTGGTTGGAATTGAAGCTGTAACCTGACTGACCCATGCTTAATTAGCTAGCACTACACCATGGAGATGTGTCACCCACCTGACCACTGTTCTGGACAAATGATCTCTGCCCTCCTGCTTTTGAATTTTAGTGGTCTTATAATGTGTTTGTGTGTGTGTGTGTGTGAGAGAGAGAGAGAGGGGGGGGGAGGAAGGAGGGAGGGAGGAAGGGAAGGAGAGAGAGAGGGAGGGAAGGGAAGGAAGGGAGAGAGATCAGATATTTTGGGTAAGCAATGTATCTTCATTTTCTTATGGATTCCAGTTTTTCATCTGATACAATCATTGGAATAAATGAAACATTGTTACTCTCATTATGTTGATTACTGTTATCTATCAGGACAGTAAGGGGGCAAGTTTTTTACTCCCCATCTTCCTAAATGGGGGAAAAAGTTGCTCAAAGTTTATTATTTACTGTAGTTGAATCTGACACATCTAGGTGAGGTCTCAGAATTCCTGGGGAGATAAGAAGATGACAGAAATTGTGACAGAAGAACAGAGATAAATGTTGCCATGGCAATGGAAAACCTTCTGTTTTACCACCTCAGCCTTTTGGATATAACTCCTGCTGTAAGAGAATAATATCATGTGGCCTTCAAAGAGCTGTGCTAGCTTTCTTGTTTTATAAGTGACACTTTAATATTATTTCAGAAAGAGCCCTTATTTTCATTTATGTGTGTCTTCTGGAGATGCTCATGAGTTTAGAGGAGACTTCTATTGTAATAGTATGAAAAAACGTGTTCTTTGCACATTGCTCTTAGAATCCTCTTGTGTACCTATCATGATATGTTCATGTGGGACGAAGAGAAAAATGTCTCCAGAGAAATAAAAGAGGTGTTAAGATTTAAACAAAAATGTGGCGTGGCCCTAACCATCAGTTGAAGGAATGTTTTAGGATCTTGTTTTTATTCTTTTGTTTCTTGATTTTGTTTTTCCAGAGAATCTAAATAGTGAAGGGTTATATCCTATTGAAAGTAAAGATGTTAAAGGAGCACAGGTTTCCATATTGGAAATTTTTCTTTTATTTCCTCAGATGGAGGAATGAGATCAAAGCCGTACCCAAGCTATTGAATACATGGCTCAGGCTGAGCCTGGGGTGTCTCTTTCTCTGTTCTAACTATCCTTAGGCCTAGGTCTAGAAGCTTCTAGATTCCTTACACTCAAAATCTTCCAAGCTGACTGATTCAATCAGACTTCTCTCTCAGTTGCTCTGCGTGGCCTCATGTTAACTCCTTGCACTATGTTCTTATCTTCTAGTTCCTTCTCATTCTCTGGCTTGTTCTGTCTTCACCTGTGTCTAACTTGCTCTCTTCGCCACCCATCTTTGTAAAACTGCCACACCTCGCTCTCCCTATGCACCTTTTAAGTAGTCAATCTTAACTTTTAATAAAATGCTACAGACAAGATTTTTTGTTTGTTTTGCCATTATATGTACTTGTTTTCTCTTTCTAGGAATGTGGGTTTCAAAATGCTTACAGTGATGATGCTGTTTTTTTTTCTGATTCAGTATTTGTGTTATAAAAATTTAGCAGTGGGTCCTGGATATGCTTGCATACACTTTATTCCTAGCACTTGGGAAGCAAAGGCAAGTGAATCTCTGAAATTGAGGCCAGCCTGCTCTACAAAGTGAATTCTAGGACTGCCTGGGCTACACAGAGAAACCCTGTCTTGAAAACTTTTATAAAAGAGGATTAGGAAGAGGAGGGAGGAGGAAGGGGAAGAAGAAGAGGAGGAAGAGTGGGAATTGGTGTTAATCTTTAATATGTTGACTTCAAAAAGTTTCACATCTGAAACCTGATCAGATATATACTTTTTTTCTTTCTTTAATTGATTATCTGCTGCATTGTGAGAATTGTAGATATGTTCCTGAAATGCAAATTGTATATAAATTTTATATATATATATATATATATATATATATATATATATGACTGACTTTTGACATTTTTGAAGTAATTGTTTTAGGATCAGGATATTGGTCATATGGAAAACCTTGCCTCACACAATGTGTCATAGTATAGGAGAGCTGAACAATATCTCACGAAGGGGAAGTAAACTTTTATTGCATTTATAGAACACATTCATAATGACACACGGTAGGGCAAGCCAGAGGAGGGCAGGTAACAGGATCAGGACAGTTATTTTGTTTTCCTTGCTTTGCGACCAACTTTTTGTCTTTGCATATTTTCTGTAGAGTTCACTGGTACATACATGCAGGAATAATATTTTTATTTTATATTATATGACAAATAATATCACTAATGCATTATTTCATATATGCAGCTTGTTAAACTGATTGTCCTTCCCCAAGTACCAAAGATATATAACAGAAGGCTCATGAAGAGTTTTCCAGAAGTGATTTATTTGGAAATACTTTCGTTTAGATTGAGGAGAAAGAACAACATAAAACAGTGAATTTATTTGATGTGTGTTTGTGGGTTGATGGCTAGAGTAACGGCACATGGAACACAACTGTTAGTCAGTTGAGTTTGCTTATTTGTTGTGTCTGTGGCCCATGAAATTCCTCTCTAATCCTGTTCCTGTTCTTACTAATGGCATAGCTGATGTTAAAAGAGAGGCTAGGTAAGCAAGAGGCACATCTGGCCCCATGATTTGGTGGAATATGGTGTCGATGCAATGAACTGATAGACCCCTGGTATGTTACAAAGCTTTATCTATCCTACCTGCCCCTTGTCCATAGGACAATTTGTATGCACAGCTGAGAAATGGTAGAGGAGGCTATTTTGGTGAGCCGGATAGTGTGAACAAAGCTACAGCAGGAGAAAATGAGCCTACTTTTAGGTAACCGAGAAGACTGTAGCAGGACGGACAGGATATGAGGAAAGAGATAATTGGGGAGAAAGTGTGCAAGATGGGCTAAAACCTCTTGTAGGGGGGTTCACTTACTTGTCAGGTTGGAACTTTATGCATCATTTTTGCCTATAATGGAGATTCATTAAAAACTCCTAATTAGAGTTATAGTTTAGACCCAGCTGGGATTGAGGGGAAAATTCCAATAGAGAAGAACTTGAAAGTAAAAATTGGTTATGTTGTTGCCGTAGGAAAGAAGGTAATGATGTTAGAGAGGGCAGTAGCCATAGCAGTGGAGAGCAGAGGAATGAGGAGAGGGTTAGACTTTGAATCTTCCATGTTTGGCTACTAATTGGACATAGAAGTGCAGGGCGAGGGAAAAAATCAAAGGTGCCTAGGTGGCTGGGTGGTACCATTCCCAGAGGTAGGAACTCATGGGGCACATTGGCTTTTCAGAACTGAGTGAGGAGTTTGATCTTAGAAGTATTGAGATAGGGATGCAAATATGAAGCAGATACGGAACACGCACATCTGGATATCAGTAGGTAACTTAATCCTCTTAAAATAAAAGTTGGGAAAGTCTAGCAGAATCCATGAAGTCATTGAAGCTGAGATTGCCAGCGCACAGCACAGGCGTGAACAGATCCTGTGGCTATGTTATGTAAGGGGAAAAACACTGAAGGCAATGCTGCTGGAAACGATTGGTTAATTAAAGTGAAATTCCAAATTTGCCAGAGGTTGACTCCTCTGGCAACCTCTGCTGATTCTAATCCAGAGGGAGGTCATACATATAGCCTAGATGATGATGAAGCCCAAACTGGATGGATGAGGAAACAGAGGTGCTTCTGACTCCCACTGACAGATTACTGCCTCCGGGACCTTTTTCAAACACACTATGCGAAGGAAGAGCCAACAATGGAGGTTAGGTCTGCGGGTGTAAATGACAAACAAGGAGAAGTTCGGACAGCTGGTGATAAGCTTCCTTTTGCATCATCCTGCCTCCTCACAGTTTGATCATTGACCAATGAGCAAGTTTTAAGAGCAGAGCTCAAATGAAGATATGTGAATACCGTTCAATGAACGATTAAAATAGTCATTCTGATAGTGTTTTAATATTTTAAAATATAAGAAGAGACACTGGGATTATTCTAATAAGATAGGGAGAGTAGCAATTTAACAATGAACTATACAGTTCCATAAGTTGTGAACCCATGAGTAAAAATATTATACCTAGCCTGTAGCAACATCTAAAGCCAAATACACACACACACAAACATACCACACACTCACACACATACACACATATACACACACAAACACCACACAAACGAATACACACACACAAACATACCACATACTCACCACAGTCATATACACACACACATACACTACACACAAACACCACACACACAAACACAAACATACCACACACACACACACACAGGCTTGCTTGAAGAAAGATAATTTTAAACTATAAGAATTTTTCCATGACGAACTATTTAATACAATGTCTTATCATAATGAGTCTGGGGACTTAAGGTATAGCACTGTGGTAAAATGTTCACATAGCGTAGAAACATGAACCTAAAATATGAATAAGAAATATTTCCATTTTCTTATATACAAATAATTGTATCTAGTATAATTTCTGTATTTAATGATACATCTACTAACCTTTTTATTCTCTACAACTCCCAGATATTTTTAAACAACAGCAATGAAAAACATTGATTCTAGTGACAATGTTGATTTTTTTTCTCTCCAGTTTGTAGCTCAGGCTGGCCTTGAACTTGTGATCTTATTACTTCTGCTTCCCTAGGGCAATGATTCCTAGTGCAAGCCACTATGTTCATTTAAACTTTTGGTTTTACTTGTGAAAATATTTTTATGAGTATTTTTAAATTTTACATATACCCTTCTATGTAGGACCACCTACCAAGGTATAGTCAAAACAAACAAACAAACAAACAAACAAAACAACAAAACCCTGGATCTCACTCTCCTAGATGCTATCCACTAACAGTTACCTATTTACTTTATAAGTGGTTAGACATTTGATCGATAGAACCATAGATACGGCATAAATACCACAGAAACCTCTATTTTAATTTCAAGGAATCCCCCTGGTGAAAAAATTACATCATTTGTCTGTTTACTTTTGTTTTGTTTACTCTTTACACTCTTAAAAGAATATTTTGTTAAATTAAATCTTAAGAGTTGGAATTAATCTTGTGTTTTCTGTGTTGCAAAATGTGTCCCTTTGACAAGATTGTGTTACCTCCATTTTCTATCACATGATTTGATGGCTTCAAAACAATTGCATTGCATCTCTCTGTCACCTTATCCTTATCCAGGACTCTGCTGAGGAGCTCCTACTTTGGTTCTATAACTTGGCTGTTGTGAGTAGTTTTGCAGTAAACTTAGATTTTTTTAGGTATCTCTGTGACGTGTTGACATCGACTGCTTGGAGTAGACATTCAGTAGGAGTTTGGCAAGATAGACTAGGTCTATTTCCGATGTTTTTCAGAAGTATCCGTAGTGGTTTTCACAGAGTCTGTACTATTTTGGATGAACATCAGGAATACATTAGGCTTCCCTTTAGTCCATATTTCAGTCAGATTTTGTTGTTTGTCTTCTTAATGACTGACATTCTAACTGAAGATGGAATTTCAGTGTCATTTTGATTTGAATCCCTGTGATGGTGAAGTAAAATTTACGTTTAATGAATTTATTGCGCGTTTCCAATTCGTCTTTTTTGAACTGACTGTTGATTTCATTAGTCCATTCATTAAGTGGATTGTTTGCTTTCTTGTTTCTTGGTTTTATATGTATTCTAGATATTTACTCTCTGTCAGACATGTAGCTGCCCAAGTATATTTTTATATTCTGTACACTGTCTCACAGACCTCTGTTCCATTAATTATGTATCATGTCTATGGGTTACTTATCCCCCCCTGCTTTTTTCCCTTTTTTACAGAGATCAAAGTTGGGGCTCTGTACACTAGTGAAAAATGTCCTACCTAAAAACTCTCAGCCATTTTTCTTTATTCTCAATATATCTTATTAATTCTACATATGTCTCTCAAATTACATGACTATACAGTAAATAATTTAACACATATAATTTATCTACTGATTTTATATATTTTCTTCGGTCACACAGTGACTGTTCTCAGTTACAACAGCAATGATATACTGCATGTATCATAGGCTAACCATGTGTACTGGCTTAGACAGTGATTCTAGTGACTTTACATACAAGCTCTTGTTTGCTACCTACAAAACTATGACATGAGGTAAATTGTAGAATACCAGATCTATAACGTCAATGGGTAGGAGAGACTATAGGTAGTCTTCCCCCAATCTAATATTATTTGCTATTTACAGAAACAGCAAAAAGCTATTATTAATTTGAGTTCAGTCGTAAAACTCCTACACTTAGTGATTTTTGCTTCTTTGTTTCTTAAAAAACAAAAGTGTCCTTAGTGAAAGTTTTATGTGAGTATGTTCACTAACTGCATTGAAGTGTACAAAAAACTTTGCAGCTGAAATCATGTCTGTTAATTTTAATGGAGCGTATCAAATAAAAGACTGAATTCATGAGACATCTTATGACTTTCATTTCACCCAATTCACATTTTCGTTATCTGTACATCAAAGGAAACAGATGGCAAAGATGTTTATTTATGTAGAAATCTATGACTTTAGTTTTCAGTGTAGCATCTTTCCTAGGGATGAAGATGCTGTAGATGTTTCGAAAACAACAGAAGTTAAGTAAGCTAAATGAGATTTTCAGACTGTGGTTGAGATATGATCTGCGAAGAAAGAAATTTCACGTGGTCATGAGTTGTCCCAAGAGTAAGAGTGGAGGTGGAGAAAGGTAGTAAAAATGTCGTCATGTCATATGCATGTCCATTGCTGTCTTGCAGGTCAGCTGTTCCCAGGGGTTCTTTCAAGATTCATAAGGAAATAATTTACCATAGGGCTGGGATACAGCTGAGTAGTAAAACGCTTGTGAGAATGCAGGAAACCCTGTGGTTAGCCACCAAAACACATATGTATACACACATACCCCCACGCACCACATATATACACACATAGGAGGAAGAGATAGACAGAGAGCAAACTAACATTTCTAAATGGAGTTTACTCTTAAAACAAATTACACTCTATGGGTACTTAAAATATATATATATATATATATATATATATATATATATATATATATGATTTCATTTCAACTCTTATTACTAAAGTTCCCTAGCTCGGCCTTTGTTTGGTGATCACAGACTGAGCAAAGGCAGATTCCGCCTTCTAGAAATCCCTGATTTGTTGTTATTTCAGATCTAAGGGATTAAAAGTAATGTATTATATCATTACTGAGGCTTCCCCCAACCCTGCTAGGTAAAATCTATTGAAAATACAGTACTGCCAGTTATGTGGGGGGACATGTTATTTTGGAAGCATCAGTAAATGTTGATAACTAAATTATTGAGCTTTGATGAAAACATTCTTATATTAATAGAGAGATTCTCATTTAATAGAGTGATGGAAATCTATTTCTCTATTTTTGGCAGCATTTGTAAATTAATATAGATGCTGATGACATTACAAAGACCTTAAATTCAGTAAGGACCTTAGAATGCTCATGGATATGCATACATGTAACTTTTCTGCTTATATTGCTATAAAATTTTTGAATTGAAGCAGGGATATATATATTCAGAAATTATATACATATACATACATATATATATATAATTTATGAAATGAAGCCTATAATTATGTATTTATTAGTATAAAGTAAATAAATATTTATGCTTTAGAGGTCACCATCTCTGAAAGCATAAAGAAGCATTTAAAATATTGGCATAATTATATTGGTATATTGCCCATGAAAAGAAAACAAGTATTTGTCTGCATGTATATTTTTCCTCAAGCCCGAATACCCATAAAATAATTAGATGCTCTTCTACCACGGGCAATCTACTACTGTACTCCTGGTCTGATTTGCACTGGAGTAAAAGGCTACAGTTCAGACTTCAGTTGTTTGCTTCTGGGCTTTTGGGGAGCTACTCAGTAATCCTTTGGGTTTACAAAGTGGGAGGGAAGGCAAGGGCCTTGCATCATGCTGTGGCAGCCTCAGGGGTTCATTCAAGTACCTTAGTGGCTTGCTGTGGTGAGCACCGAGAACAGCCTTTCAGTGGAAATGACACTGTAATTAAAGTGCTTGATTTCAGTCAGCCAGCAAGTATCCATTGTGAGCTAAGTCTCTGTGTAAATAAATGGCCATATCTAGATACACGATCAAAAACTTAAATATTTAACTCTGATTTGGGAAGAAACTGCAAATCAAAAGAAAAAATACAAAAGGGTAAAAAGCAAACTGATCGACCTCACCACTGGGGTAGAGAGGGTGGGGGAGTGGGTGGGAGTGATATAATTTCCTTGTACTGTGTGCTCCGAATTTTCAAATGATAATAGCCTTGTGTTTCTTCATGTTTGTATTGTTTTGCACTAGGAACTTCTCTTAAAAGGCAGAAAGCATACCTTTTATCATCCAATACACCTTTGTTAGCCTGTGAAAATATTATTTTCATCTTACACAATTCAATTTTAGAGTATATAATAGAGTCTCTGTGTATTATACCATAGTCATATAAATATATACAAAGGATCTTTTTGGATTAGAGTAAATTATGCATTTGATTTCATTTGGTCGGTTTTCTAACAGGTAACAGTCAAGAAGCCAAAACTAATGTTTAGAATGTTTAGTGGGGTCAGTGATCTCGTCTCTTAGGAGTGATCTTGGAATCAGAAGGCCTACATCAATTTAAGTAGGAAGTCAGTAGTTTATATTGTCAGTATGAGGAAGGGACAGCCAGCCAGCTCTGTGGTACTGCACTCAGAAAACAGAAGTCTCACATTTGTAGCCAGAACACTTTTTTCTTATCTTCAAAGTTGGAATAAAAGCTTGCCTGGCTAGCTGGGAGAGGAAAAAAAAAAACGTTATCAGCAAGATCATTAATAACTCGGGACTCAGCTTTTCAAGTTACAATTAGCTGCTCAACAGCTGTGACCTTCAAGAGCTACTCGTTATTGTGGGCCCTGGTAGTTCACTCCCACTCAGGAGCTCTTTTCAGAAATAGTTTCTCTGATATCATTGACCCCAGGGGTCACTGTGAGAGATGAGTCTTCAGGCACATTCATTTGTAACTCTTGTTTCTGCGCATGCTGTGTTTGTGTGCGTGCGTGCATGCATGCGTGCCTGCGTGTGTGTGTGTGTGTGTGTGTGTGTGTGTTGAAAGAATTCAGCTGATGCTTAGTTAGTGCTTCAGTGTAAATCCAGCTGTTTGCTCAGACCCCAGTTAGGATGCCGCCTGCCAGAGGGAGGGGCCCTCCTGGGAGCAGCAAGGCCATTTAGTGCCCTCAAGTACAGAGTAGTAGGACGGGTGGTAATAACACGGATTCTGCTTGATTTTGCTGTGTTTTTAAAGGTCTCAAAACGCATGCTTGCCAAACTTTGTCATGCACTGTACCGCATCTCAATGGATCAACGGGGATTTTCAACCTGCTGTGAACTTGGCATATACTGCAACCCAAACTGAAAGTGGGGATTAGAAAACTGTAGTCAAGTATGAAATGAAAGCCCAGTCGGAAAAGGAGGACTGGATTATTTTCAACTTCTTGCCTCAGTTCCTTTAGGCCCGAGGACCATATGACTCTTAAGAGAAAGGGATTTGCTTTTTCCAGACAAGGTGTGACACATAATCCCTCTGTTCAGAAAGTAGACTTAATTAGGGAGAAGCTATCCATCACAGCACAAAAGCATAAGGATCATTGGCAGGAAAAGAAATACAATCCGTTATTGATAACAAGATTTCTGACCAATGTAAATCTAGAATTAAATCTTGTACCCCTAGAACACCCTGTCAATGAAATGTATGTATGGTGAAGATTTTACACGTGAACACTTGGCAATATCAGAAGCCATTGAGCAAGACAAATGGGATTTCTAGAATGGAAAAGGTGGGCTTGCCTCTTGCTCTGATACACTTCCATGCAGGCCAAGAAAAGTGCCTCTAGCCTGTGTGTCTCTGAGTTCTCATTTGTGTAGTTGAGTAGACCTGACAGTATATAAAATTCCTGAGAAACTGCCCTATATTTCTGTCTCACTTCCATGATACCTTTTAAATTGTTTTCCCTTTTTTTTCAACTTAGTGGCAGGAAGTAGAAATTGGGGGGAGGCATGTATTTGATTATGTATCCATGGGGAGGTTACAGAGCCCCATTGGGTAGCTTCAAAACTTATGATCATGATCATCCCTGGTTAAATTTGGTTAATTTTTGTTGGGTCACAAAACAAAAGGTTAAGACATGAATACAGGAAGAAGCCTTGTAGGAATGGCCAGGGGCTGGTGATGTTGATAAGTTTCTTATTATTTTCTTATTATTACAAATAAGGTTTCACTTGAAGACTTGTTTCAAAAATATTATTATTGAGGAAATAGAAGAAAATACAAATTATCAATAATGTGATAATTACAGGCCTTTTTAACAAATAAAAAAATAGAAGAATTAATGACTTGTGCCACAATTCCATAGTCTATTTTAACTTGCGTTCATTGTGTAAATATGTTAACGTAATTCAATATCCAGGTTGATGTGCATTCTTTAAGAGTTGAAATCTGGACACATTGAGGATTTACTGTTTACTGTAATGTTTTAGGAACAGAAAGGGCATATTTGGTAAGTCCAGAAAACAGTAAGTTAAAGTATATATTAGCCCTATCAGAAAAGCTCTGCAGGAAGTAGTCTCTAAACAGGGCAAACAGCTTGGGTTGCAATGACTGAAGAGCAGAAGCCCTGAGGGCATGGTTGTTACTGGATAGAGTAAGAAGGGGGTTCTGCTAGCATTAGGGAGAATTACAGAGAAAACAAAAGATGCAGGGCAAGTCCGGAGTCACGGCCTTCACAGAGAAAAGAAAAAGAAAGAAAGTTCCTGAAACAGCTTTACTCTGCTTTCTTGGCTGGCTTTATTCGCTTCACCCCCAGTGAGAGTTCATCCTGAGAGACCATGGCCAGCAGGTGAGAATAACAGAAAACAGCTGGCTGTTAGTGAGGGGAGCAGATGCTGTTTTCTGGTGTGTGGGTTTTTTTTTTTTTTCCATTTTTACTGACAGCTGGGCAAGTCACATATAGTTGAGTCTTTTAGCTAGAGTCTGTAATGGTCCTTTCTGTATCCTCTTGCCCATATCCTCGAAGGCTTGTTTGTCAAGGAAAGAGAGAAAAGATTGGAGATAAAGTACTGGCATTCCTCCATAAAGATAATGTCTTCGTATCTCCTAGCTCATCTCCAAAACTTCTCCCAAGGAGGGAGAAGAAAGAAATGGGAACCCTGTGTCCCTGGTTTACCCAGAGAGCAGATCATTGTTGCCTTTCCAGAGACAATTGTCTGCTAAAAGGTGAACTTCTCAGTTATCCAAATTTCCCTTGTTGCCTGAAGGATGGTCTCTGCTTTGTTAGAGCAAATAATCTCTAAAGAAGGACAGACAGCCCAGCAGGAAGTCAAGCAACAGCCTAAACTTCATAGAGAAGTATATGCTGCTCATTCCCAAGCCTGCTGTGGCTCTGAAACTATCCTATATTGTGCTATAGCCAGTCTCTCTATACCTTTAAGCAGCTGAATTTATGTGCTGTTGTAGGGAATTCAATCACTTACCAAGGCATTAATTGTACCCTATACTCTTTGACATGAATTAATTGTATCCTTTTCCACAGAGGATGATAAATTTGTAAAAGCAAGAATATAACATAAGTGTGGGTACTCTCGTAAAACGTGTGAGTGAAGGGGAACACCTGTGATCATATCACCCATCCAGAAGGAATATTGGCAACAGGTTTTAACACATAGCTTTGTAGCTAGTGGACTGTGTTCCAGCTCCAATTCCATTCATAATTGATAGTATATTATGAGCAAATGGATATTGGAAGTCAAATATTTATACTCTGATTTTAGTTGTTGAAATAAACAATGTAGAGAATATCCCTTATGTAAACCATTACTGAAAAAAAAACCTAAGTAATAATTCATCTCTAAAATAAATGCGAACGAAAGAAAACCTTACAAGAAAACAGAAATCACACATCCACCTGCCAAAAGCACCCACTGTAAAGAGTTTCTTGTTATTTTGATATCTTTATCTATTCATGTATTTTTTAACATAGTTGTGATGGTGATGAGTAAGTAGCTTTTATCTGTCTTCTTTTATTTTTTCAAGTAAGATTCTGAAATCATCAGACTCTGAAAGTGTTTACTGCAGTTGTCTTTGCGTGCCTCCATTAGAGAGGGAACGGTTGACGTTAATGTGAATCTCTTGTTTGTGCCATTTTATTTCAAGGTAAGATCTTTGCACAGCAAAATTGCACATTCTTGAAGTGACATGGCACATCAGTTTTCTGCTCTCTCCTCAGAGCCCCCATTCAGTCTATTTTAATCACTACACGGACATTGCCTTTACCAAGATCCCCATGTATTTCTGTTTTTCCAAGTGCAAGTATGCACGTCTTCTATCTCTACTGATTCTGGTTCTTGGCGTATTTGAACTCTTTACCACTCATAGAGGGCCCTCATTCCTTTGCCCCGCTTTCTAATTATGGCTGAACATTCACAGAACTGAGTTGTTCTTATTCCTCATCTAATGGCATGCTATTAAATTTTTTTATTTGTTTGTTTATTATTCTTGTTACTGTTGTTTTCTGTGTTTTCTTTCCCTATAGTTAGCAAAATAGTGCTGCTATCCCACAATGGCATCAGTATTTGAATCTCTGTAAGACAAGAATGAACTATCATGTGAATAAAAGGACAGAACCTTGAAGTAGATAGGTCACCTTATAGTATCTGGCTGTGTCCAACCAGATACACATGTTGTGTTTTATTAAAAAAAAAAAAAGGAAAGATAAAATATGTTTGGTGGAAGTGCAGTCAGGTGTGGAGTCAGATGTGGAGGATGCCCATGCTGAGGGACCAGTCACATGATGGTGTAGTATAGAATAGAGTTGATAGAGTTAAATAGAGGGAAAGGGGAAAGGAGACAGAGTGGGTAGTAGAGACAGAGAAAGGCGGGGGTGGGTAGGAGAGGGGACGAGAGAGATGAGAAGCAGGAGTCGAAGCCAATCATGAGCCAGTGGAGAAAGGGGGGAGATGTGGAGAGAGAGGGAAGAGGCAAGAGGACAGGGGTGAGAGCAAGAAGACAAGAGAGCAAGAGAGAGGAGGGGGCAAGCAGCCCCTTTTACAGTGAGTCAGGTAACTGTAGGGCGGAGCCTAGACACAATGCTCACAGCAAGGATTCTTTGATGTGAAGACAGAAGTTAAAACAAGCAGTATTCACTGTTGTGGAGCATGAACATCTAAGTGTCTAGAACTTGAGTTTTTCTACTAGAGCACAACAGGACTCAAACCCACGGACCTACTGTGGTAGCTCAGTGAGATCCAAAGATATTTAATATGTATTCGCCAATCATAATTGTCATAAATGTACCCTACCTCTTAAAGTGATAGAACACATTATTTTTCTATGCATAAAGGTACAGATGGTTTATCTCTTAATTCTGTTGTTGATCTGACCATAATACTTGAAAGAAAAGCTGAAGAAAAGAAAGAGGGTTCAGGCTCCAGTTACCCATGGTTCTTCTGTCCATCCTGGGGGAAAATGAAGTGGGATGCTCAAGTTAGAACAGAGCAGAAGCGTAGGTAGAGAAATGCTAATTCTCTTTTCTTCCCCTTTATTTTGTCTATGCCAACAGACCATGAGATTGTGTCTCCAATATTCAGAGTTGATCTTCTCCCTTCAGTTAACCCTCTCTACAAACAGCCACAAAAACATACATATAAGTGTGCCTTACTTGTCTTGGAGAGAATTTTAAATACAGTTAATAAGATTAATCATCACAAGTCTGTCTCTTGACAACTGGAAACCTAAATACATTACTTCAAAACATCATGTTCTATTCGATACCCCCAGAAGACTTATACCCCTCTTGTAGTGCAAAATCGAACCAATGGAGAGTCTTAAGGTTTTAATACTGATCCAGATTCCATGTCTAAAACCTTCTCTGAGAAACACTCTGTGGGGTTATATGATAGTGGTGAACTTTTGAAAAATCATGCTTTTTACTCCCAAGATACAATATCATTGAGTAAACACCCCATTTCAAGAAGAAACCATCTTGAGGCACAGAAAGAAATGGGGTGGGGTCAAAACAAGACCAGAGGACAAAAGGACAAACATTAAAGCCTGCAGATACTTGCCTGGCATCAGGACAGGTCACTTGTAATTGTGATCTGAGTTCCAATGGGCTTACCAGCCTAACTTTGTAGCATTGCCTTTTGTACCCACACTTGCCTACTAAGTAGTTCTAAAAGACATAAAATAATCTGCATAAGTTTAAACACTGTAACTCATTGTTTCTAATACAAATTTTCTGTATTAATTACTATGATACAGTTATTACTACCGCTACAGTCCTTGATAGAATCCACAGTTTGAGAGTAATGATTTATTTATTTCATGGATTCAGAAGGTTAATTCCTTAGTTGCTTTATTTCATAGACTTAGAGACGATGGATGCAGTAAGAAAGTGGGAAGGATGGAGCCCCAACACTCCTAGTAGCCTCTGTTCTTCTTTTAGACACCACCTCCTTTGTTAAAGTATCTTTCAATAATACCATCATATATGAATGAAGTAAGAACACAATCTGTTGATTAGGTGGTGTGCTTATGAGATAGTTTTCTCTAGTCCTGCCAGCACAGATATACCCAGAGTTGTACCTCATCCATCTCCCTGGTGACTGTGAATCCAATCAAGTTTATCTTGAATATTACTCATTATAGATGATGTTACCATTTTATCTTATTTATTACCATTTTGGATACATACATGAGATTTTTTTAAGGGTATTTTGTATTTTGGCTTGGGAATCACAAGCCTTACATATTCTGAGGCTCCTCTTAAAGGCCCCACCTAGCACCCTTGTAAATGGCTCCTTTGTAAGGTCTGTATTTTTAAACAGTGAGATAGCTTAGTAAGTCTAACTGGAGCATATTCTATTATTTATCTCCATATTTCAATATCTTCATATTTCATTATGGACTCGTATTTTGTAATCTCAGTTTTATTTCTTCATCCCTTACCTTTTACTTAAAAAACAGAATGTACAGAGATTTCTATGCTGCATTGAATATGGCATATAGGACACCCTTTCTCTAAGTAGGATGCCTGTCTCAATCCACAAGTAACCCAGTCACCAAGTCTACCTGCAAGTCAGTCTCTTCGATGGCCAATTCATTTATTTCCTTCCTTACTTACTTACTAATTTATATTTGATGCTCGGAAACAAATTTATTTGTGGAGTCCTGGCTTCCTGAAACTAGCTCTGTAAACGAGGCTGGTCTTGACCCACTGAGATCTGCCAGTTCTGTCTCCTGAGTGCTGGGATTAAAGGCATGTATTACCACTTCCCAGCGAGCCTGTCTATTTCTTGACTGTATATATATATTTTATTATATATGAAACTTCATTTATCACTTTACATCTAAATAAAGAAAGTGTACCAGAGCCTACAAGAACCAAATTTTGTATTCCAGTTGATAAAAGACAACTATTATCAATACTACATAATCTTACAATGAAAGAAAAGCATGTTCAGTCTTACAGTGAAATAAAGGGAACATGTTGCATTGTAAGAAAATATAGTAACTTTCATCTTGCCTCTTAAATGGAACTATCAACCAATGTGTTTTCCAGAGCTCTTCTCTTTATCAAAGGCAACAGTATAGTTTGACTACAGACAAAAAGTGTTCCAAAGAATTCAGTGAACACCTTTGAAGAAGACCAATGAACTGTGCCAAATTTACAGAAGTATTGTGTATTATATTGTTATTTAAATTGGTGGCCTGAGGACAATCTATGTCAACAAATGTACAGTAAACTTAACGTATGCTTCTGCATTCATCCCTCTTCCCCCCTCTATTGGGCAGCCAGTTGTGGCTGCTCTGTTCTCACCGCGTTTCAGTCACAGTGAAGTGGCAGTTTTAAACAAAGCTCTCACTTGGGAGCATCGTGTTAGTTATTCTTTCTATTTAGACTGTTCATTCCCATTAATATAGGAAGTGCTTCTGCAATCCTCAGTTTAATTGCCACCTTGGAATAGAGGCTTTTTCTTTAAACAAAAGTATTCATCAATCTTTGATTATTCTGTCATCACGTCCAAGTCTCAGTGGAAGACTAGACGCTATTTTCATGTTATTTAAAATGTTTACTCTTGAGTTGAACCCAATGATTCATATTTATAATCTCTGTACTCAGGAGGCTGAGGCAGGAGAATTGTTATAAGTTTAGTTTCAGCCTTAACTATATAACAGATACTAGGCCAGAATATGCTACAAAATAAGATTCTTCCTCAAGAAACGGAAAAAATATACATATATAGAAATGTATACATGTATATAAGTGTATATGTATGTATATGCATACACATATATATGGATATAATTTCTCTTCCCAATTCTACTCCTATTGTTGTAAAATATAAGCATCATATTTGAAACATTTTCTCCTAGTTAAGTGATTGTTATCCCCAAAAGACTTTGAATTATGCCTATAACTCATTTTGTATACCTATAACATTTTAAAATAATGTTTCTAATTAGAACTGTAAAGTTCACATATCTAGTAATTTATAGACAATGTAATCACCTAATAAGTTGAATAAATTTTATTTTCTGTGCAATTTATTGATAATCTTAACCTCAGAACTAAAGTCTGTTGAAAGGTGTGTTCTATCTTGAGTTTCATACAGTATCTAGTATATGTGTTAAAAGGAAATCTATTACAAACACATCAAATATTTTTTATTCATCTCTGCAAACGTATTTTTATATTCATTATTTTACTTAGTCACACACCAAAATTATACATAAAATCTACATGTCTGTAATAAGTTGGATACTTAGAAGGCAAGTAGAGCCTGGCTACTAGATTTTTGTATTTCCTCTAAAGATAAGGCCACCTCAAGGATGTTGAAAAAATAGACAGTGCTGTTAATAAAAAAAAGGCCAGCATAACAGATTAAAGTCATTTACTTCTTAGAAAAGAGAATTTTCTAAAATATAAATAAATATAAATAAAAAAATAAGCCTTTGGGTTTATTTCATGGCATCTCAGGTCTGTATCGGAGTCTATCCATCTATCTTGCACGTAGACATGCAATACCAAATTATGGTTATTTGGAATACTTTGATGTCATTTGATCTTTGTTGAACCATTTTGTGGTTCAATACAGAGAAATGTCTAGGTCTTTTGGTGTGGGGAGTGCTGGATTTGTGCTATTGCTAGTTAAAGGCTGATAGAGGAACAATGAGCATGTGAGTCCAGAAGTGTTCCTCTCTCTGAGGCTAATTGCTTTTAAGACACTGGTTAGCACTGGGCTTTAAAAACCATGATATGGTTATTAATTTATGGGCCATTAATCTAGGGAGCTGGCCAACTACGTTGTTACCCTGTTAAATAATTGATCTATAAATCCATGTGATTCTTTCTTCTCAGCATTTACATTGTAAGTCCATGCTTTCTCGCTCTCTACTCTTAGTGTGGCCTTGTGGTGTGTCAGTATATATATATTATTAAATATATGTGATGATACCTGATAATGGCTATATATACATATCAGATATCATCAAATGCATAGTGATACCTATATAGTTTTGAATCAGTTATGTGATCAATATAAACATATCTCAAAATTCAAATTTTTCATTTTACCCTGAGTTGTAAATATTTATTTATGAATATCTCAGATGCTAGGGAACACTACATTATATTCATACAGAGCCATGCTGGGCTAACTATAAGCTGCGACAGCATCTATAGCATTAAGTAAGTAGGTTGATGTGGCAGATTTTGTTAAGAACTTTTCTTACTTGCACTGTTTAATCCCTAATTATAATGTAATATGCACCGATTACAAATTGTATACATTCACCTCAAACAAATACAGTCATGCCTGGGTTACTACATGACTTCACAAAGAGTAAATACTGGAGAATAAACCAAATCACAGGTCATGTATGAATTTTTTTTAAAATGCTAGTGATTACAGAGCAAAAATGCTACTAATATTCTGAAGGTGTGAAATTTTAAATGAATCTCGGATATTATGTGTATTCTGTACAGCATATATTTATACATGTATACAAGTTCAATTTAAATTTTCTCACTTTACCCCCATTCACAGTAAGATGCATTCACTAGAAACTCTGCTCCAGGTGATAAATTTTGATGTTTTCCTTAGTCTAGAAATAAAAGTTCTCACACTCTCTTCCAAATGTTGGGGTGCATATAACCTGCAGTTTCCAATCAACCAATTATGACTCACTGGGAACTCTGTTACTATTGCATAGTATTGTGTTTCTGGTGTTTGAAAAGTTAGCATTATCAACTTCTCTAACGAGTTATAACTTCATCATTATTCTTGGAAGGAACATCTGTACAACATTAACATATAATATCCTGAAATGTGAAGGAGGTTTTCTTTCTTCCAAATACAACATTTTATTATATAAATTGAGTTAGTTTAACTATGCCAATTCTACCAGTTAGTAACATGTTATTTAAATATTTAAAGTATATCTTGAGGGAACTCAAAGTATAGTTAGTGGTGGAAAGCTTGCCTGGCAGTTTTGAAGCACTGGGTTGTATACTCTTCACTAGGTAGATTGTATATGTAGGAAAAAATTTGCATTAATTATAGATTTGTTACACACTTTTAATATTTAATTTTTATTTTAATTTCTGTATATTTGCCTGTGTAAATACATGTGAGTGTAAGTGCCCTGAAGTTGGAGTTACAGGTGGTCAGGAGCTCCCTGTTGCAGATGGTAGGAAATGAACTTAGGTCCTCTGCAAGAATAGTATGCCCTCTTAACTGCTGTGACATCTCTTGAGCCCCAAGGACATGTGCTTTGCTAAAGAGTTCACTGGATAAAAATGTAATTGATGGCTTAATGACGATTACAGACTCTCATGTCACTTAGCTGACTTACTCAGCTACCAGGTACTGTTTTTATAAAACATTCTTTCTCAGGGCCTGTTGCCAATTGCTTTATTTACTGTCTCATTTTAGCTCAAGTAACTTCTTACAGACTTTTTCTTTGCCGTGCTAGGGTAGAGCCCAGGGGCTCTTGCATGCTAGGCAGACTTTACACCACTGAGATATAGTGTAAACATTTGATTTAGACATTTATGTCTACAGACATTTTTCTTATTTATTATTTAAGAAATCTTCAAAAGATCTCCAAGTATGTCAGAGGGATAGTACCATCAAAGTTAATCAGTCTCCTCTATATACGTGGCAGGGTTGTGTCACTTGTCTTTTTAGTATCATGGCCAAACATATTTAAGCCATTCTAAGCTAATGGTATCAAACGTTAACTCTGTCCAGCCTCTTTCCTGCTTTTCTTTTCTTTCTAAATTTGTTCTTCTTAATTTGTCCTCCGTTCCAGTATTTATCTTGTACTATCCAGTTCCACAGATAGTCTCAAGACCCACTGGTATTTCAGATAATAACACATACATGGTTATATTTGTAACCAAAGGTATATATTTTCAGTTCTTTCCTAATATGGCGAAAATGATATGGGGATATTGGAGTGCCGTTAAGAGTTGCGTGGCCTATCTGAACTCTTGGTAGGAATTAGCTCATGATATGAGGTGGAGCCACATTCGATCAGGAAAGCCTCCTAAGCCGGTGGCTTTCTTGGTTGTTAATTTGAAAATGAAATTCACAGGCCATAGAGGCCATGTTTCAGGAAGAAGAATTTTATTATAGGGAGCTTAAGAGGAAAAAAACAAAAATAAAGGCAGAGTTCCTGTGCAACAGGAGGGTCCTGGGATTGGTGCATCAGCGAGGGTGTGGTCTGGAGGAGAGGCTAGGGACTTTAGGAGCTTCTGGAAAATGTCAGGGCTGAGCAGCTGCGTCTGGTGGGCCCAACCAGGTTTGTCCATGCCACCTCTCAGTTTCTGTCAGGAGTCACAGGTAGCTCTGAGACACAGCTGTTCATTTACCCAGGAGATAACAGAGAAGCAGGACCTAGAGCTGCCTTCTACACCTTTGTCTCCATCTGAGATGTCCGAAGAATTGCTGTTTTGGGGTCTCTGTGGGTTTAACCGATTTTTATCTCCTGTTCTTATCAAGCAATTCATGATGATAGCAAATGATTTTAATGCATATAAATTACCTTTTACTTGTGGTTCCTGAATCACCCAAGTTAAAACATTCAAGCATATGTTATAAGCCTGCCACGTTTACAAATGGCGGAAATCCTAGACATGAGGATTTCACATGAGGAGATGCGAGTAATTGACTGGCCACACTCATATCAAATGTTTATTTCAGTAAAGGAAAGAAGGTGTCTTGAACATAAGTATCTCTGGACTTATAACTGAGATGAAAAAAGTTGTAAAAATTGGGCAAAAGAACACAGGGGTCATGAAAGACGGACATGTTGGTATGAGAGGCTGGTTACAGAAGGGGTCAGTAGCAGGGTGGGAAGAGATGGAGAACCAGAAATTCACTAAAATATCCTTTGCTGGAAAAAATACTCATAGTTTTATCTAACCCATTATTTGTTAATTTAAAAAAAAACAGAAATGGAAAGGACTTGTAAGGAAGAGGGAGCTTGTAAGAGGGATGGGAAAGATATAAGAGACATGACAGCAATCAGTATGCAGGATAAAGAGAGCTGAAATTGTCGAAGAACAAATTTAACAATATGATAGAAGTTTAAAGAATAAAATATGTATAAACAAACTTTCACGGCTCTATTCAAACCCGAACAATTATAATTTTAGTTAGAGGAGCAAGGGAGAAGTTTTCTTTAGCTGGGTTAAAAATGTAACAATTATTCTCCCACAAAGAAATAATATGTTCCAGAATACTAAGTAAAGCTAAACAATTTAAGCTATTTAGCATTAAAATACAGCCAGCCTCCCACGTTGATTACATAACTGGTTGGATAGATTGTAGGACTTTCTCCCCCCCCCCCCATAAAGAAGTATTGATCATTGGATAACCTCAACATGCAGAGATAGGACTGATTACAATTTCTGTTGTAACAAGTGCAGCTGAAAGGAAATTTCGATGATCTAATTTCATTGTGCATGCCTCTCTCAAGTGCAGACCCTGTTCTCCATGTCTTGCCCAGTGGAAGTGCTAGGCTAATCAGTGTCTAGGCAACAGGATGTTTTGTAGACTTGGCCCAAGCTCTCTAAACTTCTCAATTAACTCCTAGGACTGACATCAGGGGGCTTCCATGTTCTGAAGCCAGGAGCAGAGTTAACAGCCCAATTTGAAATTAGCATATGCAAATGAGGAGCAGTTGCACTGAAGCAGTCTAAATTTAAATATCAATGTTATGTGGAATTCTCTTCAAATTACTACTTGAGTTGTGTTTTCGGGGGAAGGGAGAGTTTTTGAGTGAAAGCTGTTAAAAGGAGGGGAAAAAAAAAACCAAAAACAAAACAGAAGTCGAATGGCCATTCTTTGAATCCTTGTTTTGGAATACAGTGTAACCCATGTTCATTTGTAAGATTTAAAGAGCTAATTACTGTTAGCTTTCTCAAGTTTGGAATTATAGCTTTTTAAAGATAATTTATATCACACTAGCTACAGACATTTACTGTGAAGCAGACTTGAGCCTTTCTAAAATATCTGCTTAATTTGACATTTTAAGGGAATGTATTTGTTTATAAGGGCTTTCTGTACCAAATGAGTGTTTTGGGTTTTGATTTTTATTTATGCTTTCTCTCATTCATTTTGTTACCACTATACATACACTATCAGTTGTGGAGGGGAGAAAAGGTAGAGGGGAAGAGAGAGAGAGAGAGAGAGAGAGAGAGAGAGAGAGAGAGAGAGAGAGAGAGAGAGAGAGAGAGAACTGACTAAAAACTGTGATGATAATTCTTTTGTAGGGTATGCTGGTAAAGCACTTTAATCCTAGTGCTTAAGTGGCCAGCCAAGGCAAGTGAGTTTGAGGCCAACCTGGTCGGAAAGAGTGACAGGCTACTTAGTAAGAGCCTGGATTTTGCCTCTCAGAGGGTTAGTAGGGACACCTTCACATATGCATACTTCTTTGTTTTCTGAAATGAAAAGTTATTTCCTACTTTTATGCTAAAATGAGGAGAGGGATTTTACACATTTTACTTGTACATATTATACACTTGGCCCACTAAAAGGTAGCAGACCTCGGCCTTATGTGTGGGAAAGACATATGGAGGATCTCTTAGGAAAATAAAACCATATATATTTATATGGAGAAAGATATTCTGTCTCTTTTTTCAATAAGTAGCTGTGTTCCAGAGGTTGAGAATAATGTAGCAGAGGG
Source organism: Grammomys surdaster (assembly GCF_004785775.1). NCBI lineage: Eukaryota > Metazoa > Chordata > Mammalia > Rodentia > Muridae > Grammomys > Grammomys surdaster. The sequence goes on along the minus strand of NW_021604791.1, from coordinate 2,512,295 downwards.
AAGGGTGTAAGCAATAGATAAAAGATATGCTTGTGGAAAATATCTACTGGAAGCAGACATAACAGAAAAGTATGAACGTCTGGTTTGGAGCTAGAGAAAGAGTTCATGAATTAGGAGGAGCTGCTGGTTTTGCAGAAGACATGGGTTCAGTTTTCAACACCCACAGTCACCTGTGATTCCAGTTGCACAGCAATCTGATATGCTCCTCTGGAGTCTGCTGACACTTCAATACACATAATAAACATGCACATAAGCAGCAGTGCACATACACGTAGATAAAAAATATATAAAAATTAAAAAAAAGAGATTTGCGTTAAAAACATATCATATCTTCTCATGTGCCACAGGGAAGACAGGGAAAGAGGAGCAGGATCCCCAGGGGAACACATTCAGAGAAGATCTAAATGGCAAGGTGAACTTTAGAGATAAAGAACATCTAAGAAGCAAGAATGTCAAGGTCTGTGAGATAAAGATGAAATTTAGGAAGTGGGGAGGATTCAGGATGACCTGGGGAATATGCAGTGGTAGCTTGGAGACAGTGCTAGTTGAGGAAGAATTGATAAGGACTTAGGGACTCATGAAACCAACAGACATCTGAACAATCCAAAGGCTGGCCTGCCTTAAGCAGGACATTGGTAATCACTTCCATGAGAGAAGGTCATCCTAATGATAAAATGTAGGTGCTAAATACCCAAAGCTGAGTGTCACTCTGTCAGATGCTTAAGGCCAGGAGACAGTGTAAAAGACTCAAAGCTACACAATCAGGATGGTTAGATGCAAGATGTCAGAGACTGCAGTGGTGATGACCCTTGTAAGGCTGGTTGAGTGTACACTTGGAGGGGCCTGCCTTCCTCATCTACAATGTGATAACAGGGACTCTAGTGTTGCTAGGTCTTCAAACCCTTTAAGACATTGAAACAGATGGCTATAAGCTAATGTAAACAGGCAGCTTTTGTGGAAATTTACCAGCCCAAGTAGTCATAGACCTTGTAAATAGGTAGACTTGGCAGACAATACCAACTTAGATAAGGACAAGTGAGTCCAAGGCAGAGTCATAGTGACCTGTCCCTGAACCTTCACCCAGCCAATACCCGGTTCTGAAAGATATCTGTATTCCCCCTGATCACCCACACTCCAGTGTCATCCCCTTCCCCACATCCTGCCTTTCTGTGTTTATAACCCCTGTGTGAATGAACTACGATTTGAGAAAAATAAATAAATTATTTATAAAAAAAAAAGAATAGCTGAAGATAGTATATTCTGTATTGTCATAGAAGTACAGGCATTAACTCTTGTAAAACAGATGTTAGTCCAAAAACACTAATCCCATGTGAAAACTTTCTGTCTGTATTCTCTGGCTTAAAGCACTATAAAACAGATAATTTTCGCCATTGGTAAATCCTAGGCCTGAGGTTCAGATGTGTGGTAGAGGATGTGTGTCTCAAACTTTAGATCATTTCAAGTATACCAATATTTTCTTCTGAAAAAAAAATTAAAATAAGCGCATAATGATTTGAACCTAGATTAAGACATTGATGATTTTGAATGTGCTCTCAGTTAAAGTGATTCTTAACACAGACACATATTAGACTACTTCATCCTTAAAAAGCAAGAACCCTCATGCACATATGTAATCTAAAACAAATTTCCATTACAGATTCTTAATGGAAGCATGGGTCAGTTGCTTTTATTACAAATATGTCACTGATTCACAGACCTCAGGCACCAGGAATTGCTGGAGTCCATAGATTCACAATGAAGTTTTAGTGAGAATAAAACAGTAAAAGTCGATAACCCATTTATTATCAATGTATGCTACTATAGCACTGGGCATTTCAACGATGGGTACTGCAGTTCCAGTGGATAGAGCTGCCTTTCAGTGGCATTTATACGTCATTACTAATGTAAAATTATCCAGCAGGCTGACTGCTTGTCTTTCACTCTTTAATGCTAAAGTGCCTCAGGTCCCCAGAGTCACAATTAATAAGAGCACTCAAAAATAACCTTAGGAATCTCCCCCAGGGTGTGGTTTCCTTACAATGGAAGTTTGCCCTTGGGCTCTTTGGCTCAGAATCATTGATCAGTATTTTGTATCCTGTATTTTTATTTGTTTGTGTGGTTGTTTTTTTTTTTTGTGTTCTTTTATGCAAATCGTGGTAGAGATCTATGATGGCTCTGGCAATTTTGTCAAAAGGAAATTTGGATTACAGGAATGAAAGAATTTATAAAACTGATTAGGAATTTTGTGTGCCTAGCTTAAAATCCAGCAAGCAACTTATTGATTAAGACAGTGATGTGTTAACAGCATATCAAAGGTCATTGCTAAAGTGTCACAGGTTTTGAGATTAATAAAAAATATATTTCATATTTTATTGGATGTGTAGGGTTCACCTAATATGAGATTTTTATTTCTCTTTGACATTCTTATGTGCATATGTTGACTTATCTTCTCCCATATAGTGTCTCAAATTCCTTTCTATAAAATTGGATAGCATTCTTCTTGAATGGAGGTTTTATAGAGTTCTACTTTAAAAACATTTACCTGCTAAAGAGCTGGGTGGTGGTGGTGCACGCCTTTCATTCCAGCACTCAGGAGGCAGAAGCAGGCAGATATCTGAGTGCAAGGCCAGCCTTGTCTATAGAGTTACAGTAAAGGTTACCCAGAGAAACTCTTTCTTAAAACAACAAAGTAATAAATGAATTGCTTGGCCACTTATTGGAATTTTTCTGTAGTGCATTTTAGGGGTAAGAAAAGTGACATTTTGAAATTTCTATTTGTAAAACACTAATTTATAATTGTTTTGCCCTTGAGCCCCTAGTCTTTTACTAAAGAGGTAAAGTTTAATAGACTGTTTTCCCTTTTGTAGAGAGCTGTCTATTTCTTATCCTATCTCACTATTTCTTATCGCCTAACTTCTATGTCTATCTATCTATCTATCTATCTATCTATCTATCTATCTATCAATCATTATCATTTACCTACTTTCATATCTCCTGTCTTTAAAATAGCTGGGCACACGTCCTGGTGATTACTCAGTTGTTTTTCTCAGAAACTCTGAGGATTCCTACAATGGGCCTACTTTACTTTAAAGAGGGTTCTTATTAAGAGTCTGGCAGAAATCGGCACCACTTCGAGCCTCCCAAGAATATATCTATTGTCTCCAAATCCATTTTACTGTTCCAAAATGCTGTTGAACAGTGGTCATAGGACTTGAACTTTCCTTTTTTGTTCTGTTGGTAAAATGGGAGATTATACAACTATTGCCTTAAGAAGCAAAAGAGAACATTGTGTGTAAAATCATTTTAATGAGGATTAATGAGAATAATCCCTAGAAGAGGTATTGGTGCAGAACGAGAGCTTAGTCATACTTGAGGATTATGAATTTCATCACATATTGTTCTACGTAAGGGATAAATGGGAGTCTATATAATACACTTAGCACTGTGCTTGGCCCCGAGTAAGCACTCAACTAGGGTAACTACTTAATTATTGCTGTCAACACCACCAATATCCCCAACCCTTGCCACCCCCTCACCCCATTGTGTTCCAGCCTTTGTTGTCTGAGTAGTCAATGAACTGATTTATTTGTGGAGAGATGACTCAGTGCTTCTGAACTGGGTTTCCATCCCTGTTCATTTTTGTCTGGTGAGTCAGATGTCTTCATGCGGTTGTCCATCATCTGCCAGGGGGAGCTGCTTTTGTTTTTGGCCTTGGTGGATAGTTAAATAAAAATTAGAAAATGGAAAAGTTTAAAAATAAAAGCTTGGATTGCTCCCACTGTGCCACTGAGTATGATTAGGCTGAATCTGGCTCGTACTTGTTCACTAATAGTCACTGAGGCTGACACACACTGGCAGTTGCTTTCCCCAGCACAAATGTTCATGCTTTATAATATTTTGTACTTAGAGTGTTGACATATTTGTTATGTGTTACTTTGTTTCCTGCCAGTGCCATAAGGGGAGGAAAGTGTGACTCAAAATGTAGGAAACAAGAAAATCAAGACTAAAATATTTGTACCTCTGCACCTTATTTCCTTAAGTCCTTGTCAGGGTATAGAGCTTGTTACCTGAAGAGGAAATGACAGGGTATTTGTTCATCATGATCTACATTTCTTTGTGTGATGTCAACAAAAACTTTACTTTGTGAGCTGATAATGTGGCTTAGCAGGAAACTGATCTTTATGTACAAATGGAGAGGGTTGATTTTGATAGCTGGCTCCTGGTGACCTGACTTTGACCCATATAGAAAGGTAACAGAGAACTGCCCAACAAGAGTTGCCATCTGATCTCTGCTCTCAGGTTGTGGTATGTGGAGGTGGCCACAATGCAATACTATCAATAAAATTCTAAAATTAGTTTTGAAGAATAGAATCCGACACCTGATGCTTCCCAAGTGTCCCTTTTCTTTAATAATGGCTATGTTCTCAATGGGGGCATTTCCTTCTTTGCTTTTGATCTGTAGCCAACCTCTACTGAGTCACAGGATGAGATTCTAGAAGCAACATTTCCAGAAGCCCTTTCCTGACTCATTGTCCATGAAGGAAACCCTTCCAGTGCTGTCAGTCCCCACTTAGCCAGGCAGCATTGAGGAAACCTTCTCTGCCACCTTCGTTCTCCATGAATCTATCATGGTACCAAACTAGAGCATTCCCATCAATCACATGAGTGGAACAAAGCAGAAAGAGAAGCCAGGGGACAATGCTGGATTGTGCCTTTTGTCAGTCTTTAAACCTGAAGTTGATAACTCACTGGATTTATACAATTAAGAAAAATTTCATGAGATAACTCAAGTTGGCCGCAATGGCTAATGAGACCCCCCACCCCCACCTTGGAGAGTAATGCTTGAATATTAAACACCTTCTCTGACAGAAAAAAGACTCAGTTCTGTTCATCTGACATCTTTTTAAAGTGCTATTTTAAAATAATTCGAAAGGCTGAGTTCTATTCCTCATCCTACGGCGTAAGAAGGTTGTTGAGAAACAGCATGTGTTCTGGAGGAGGACAGACCTTTAATTCATCAAGATGTAATGATTCAAATTGAGTATCCTTCATAAGCTTATTCCAGCTCTAGACTTGGTACAAGTAACAGGTTTCCTGATGTGTCTTATTGTCCACAGGAATAAATGTGTGTGACTTATGGATTTGAAACAAACAAACAAACAAACAAACAAACAAAACCCAAAATGACTAAGGAAGCAGAGGAGAGAGGAGAGTGAAAACATCTCTTGGTCAATTTGACCTACTGACTTTGTTGTTTTGGATAGCAGCCATTTCTCTAGCCTTCTCCTGGATGAATATTTGCCATCATTTTAGAGAATAAGTATTCTCAGCAAGTTTTTCTCTTCATTACAAAATACAGTTTTCCATATCTACCTCATAAATATTTGTAAATTACAACAAATCAATCTTAGGAAAAATACATAAATTATAATTTTAATTCTCAATGAAATTGAATTTGGAAGTTGTCGTTAGATGGAAGATCAACTTCGGTCACTCCTCAATAAATTTGTTTTTATTTTGTCATATTATGTAACTATTGTTGGTTAGTTTGTCAAACTCAGATTTTCAATCTTTATGTATAATTAAATATAATGTTCCAACTCAGCATAGGGTACTTTGAAGTCATCTTAAAATTTATATTTAATGATGTACTGATTTGACACTACTGATTCTGCTATAAGAAAATTAATCTTGTTGAAGGGACAAAAAAAGTGGAACTAGAATAGAAATACAAGTCTGTAGGACTTGGATGTATCAATTTCTGCTTAATGACTCTGATGTTTTGGATTGGAAGTTCTATTAATGGAGATTAAGTATGTTATTCTCTAAAGCAGCCTTTCTTTGTAATTTCCTTGTACTTTTGTGGATTTCTAGACTACGTGTTATGAGGATTTATGATTTCAAATTTGTGACTGTGAAAAGTTTAAAGCTATTTCGATCTTAGATTGGGGCTATGCAAGAATTTGCTCAAATCTCAGCATCAAGGGAGATTAACTTATTAGGACTAGTGTCTGACAGTGTGGGCAGTTTAAACACAGAATTTATTACCCTACAGCTCTGAAAGTATGAGGTAAAGGTTTCTGGTGGATTTCTGCTCAAGGCTATGAAGCCTCCAGCCTTCACTCTGTGGTGTCTTCTCTCCATGTGGGTCCAGAATTTCCCTTTATAAGAATAAATGGATCACTCTAATGACATGATTTTAACTATTGTATTACTCAAAGACCTGCTTCTAAATAAGATCTCATTTTGAGGTAAGAGGGATTAGAATTCAAAATAAACATTTGAGGAATGAGGATTTAACATGTGGTAGGAAAGGTTAAGTTTCAAAAATAGCCAAGATAGTCTTTTCTTTTTTTTTCTTCCTATCAAGAATGTATGTACATTTTTATTTACTTGGCTCTTAAAATTATTTTCTATTTGAGTTTCTTATATTTTTATATTAGGAATTAAACCTGGCACTAGTGCGTACTAAATGTAACGTTACTTCTGATCTACATTCCAGCATTTATTTCCGGGTATATTTTTTTTCAAGTCCAGGATATTGAATCTAGGGTCTTGTGAATGCTAAGCAAGTGATCTAACTTTGAGCCTTTTCACCAAACCTAAATCATTCTCAGTATAGACTTTGTATAAGTGTTTATGTTATATGTTAAAAGAACTTGAGCCTACTTAGGGGAGGAAGTGGCTTTTTGGTCTAATCTTGTTAGTTCTACTGTTTGTAAGGAAACTCAAGACATAGTAGTAAAAGCTAAAAATATGAAACTAAAATGATAGCTTAATTCAAGAAGTTTTTGGCAATTTTCCACTTTCATGTAGCAATTTAGCAGTCTTCTATGTTTATTACAGTACATATGTGCTCATTTTTATTGTTCTCAGTGTCTATTGTAAAGGGAATATTTCAGAGATTTTTTTCTTTTGACAAAAATTTAATCTATTTGTTCTATTAAAATATAATATCCCAACCTACAGGACATGGAACTACCCATGTTGTATCATCAATCACTTTCACCTTGGACTCTGAGATTTAAGGATGGTATTAATCACTTCCGTCCTTCACTTTCCACGTTTCATGATAAGGAAATAGATTTCTAAAGCAGAAAAGAAATTACCAAACACTATGTAATTGCTTGAAATTGCAGGACAAGAAGCTAGGTGTCATGGAATAAAAAATGGCTTTCATAAGTTTAAATCACCCTGCAGCTGATCAACCCTAATTTTCCAGATACGAGATTATAGGCATTGAGAAGGCAAATGTCTAACTGAGGTTGTAAAGTTAGACAAATGGGAGACGTGCACAATTGCATTTAAAAATATTTATTTTGTGAGGATTCATGTGTACATAGGGCAGAGGACGACTTGACGTGTTGTTTCTCTGTTCGTACCCATGTGGGTGATGCAGGGATTGAACTCAGTTCGTCAAGCTTGGCGGTAGGTATCTTTGTTCACTAAACCAGTTCTTGGTCCTGATGAGATGCCTGTTTGATGATGCATGCATATTAAAATAACTTCAGTAAAAGTAAGTTCAGGGATGTTTTAGAGACTCCAATGTACTGGACATTTGTACGTCTCTAATATGACATTTACATTTAATCACTTGGAATGATATTAGGGAGGCGGTTGGATCAAGATGGCTAAAATCTAATGGATGGAATGAATACCCTTATTAACAGAACACAGGAAGAAGCCTTTGCCTTTCTAACACATGAAGAGCAAGTCACAGTCTAGGAGCAAAGAAATACAACTAGACATCACATTTACCAAGGCTTTTATCTTAAACCCCTTAGCCTCCAGAAATGTCATAATTAAATGGTTCCTTATGAGCCACCAGGTTATAGTAATTCTTAACAGCTGACCAAAAAGACTCAGTAAAATTATTAAGTATATATCCAAATTTCAAACTCTTCTCACCCAAACCAATGTTGGCTAACCTAGCAAGTCAGCAAAAGAATTTGTTACAAGTATAGAGTAGTAGCCACAGAAGGGTCTGTGTTCCAAAGCCATACCTCAGTTCTCCCACTATCGAAATACCATACTAGTGTTTTGCAACTAAGAAAAGGTTAAAGAGAACCTTTGTCATCCCACTGTCTAAGAATTCCACCTGAGTACTTTTCCTTAGCAATCTAGGTCTTTTACTGAATCTACCAGTTCCCTTCTTACATCAGTTTTCCTTTCTTCCATCCTTCCTGCCTGTATTCTTTTCTTACTTCTTTTTCTTTTAAATTTCTTTCTGTTTATTTATTTTATGTCCATGGATATTCATCGATACATAGCACGGCACGTGAGTGGAGGTTACAGGGAAGCTGGTAGGAGTAGGTTCTTTCTTCATGAGTTAAAGGGATGGAACGTAGGTTGTCAAGACTGGTAACTAATATCTTTACAGGCTCAGTTATCCCACTGACCCCTTATGTTTGTCTTGTCAAGGCAGACAGTAAAGTAATTCTATCTACTTGTTGGATGGTGCTATTTCCAGTTGTAATGGTACCTTATATTTTCTACATTCAATTTTCCTTTATCTTTTAGCATAATAATTATGTCACGAGTATATTACTTAATGTCATTTACATATTTGTCTTTCTCACTGACTAATCTTATCAGCTTTCAGTTTAATTTCTTTATGTCTAGTCTCACATAAAGATAGCATTTTGAGGGCTTCTCCAGCTTACATATTCTATTCTTTCTCTGTTCTCTTCTAGTCCTCTTACTGCATTTTTGTAAATACATAGATCCTGTGTTGAATCTTTATTATGAATGGATCCACATTCTTCTTCCCTTTTCTTACCTTCTGATGGTTCAGTGTCTACTGTATAGTGCTGCTATACAAACAACCGTTAGTAACTGAAAGCACTAAAGGAAGAGTCACGGGATCAGTACTTACATTTATAGGCAAGGCACTGAAATTTTAGTTGTACTTATGTGTGGGGAGAACTAGGCACTACAATATGGTGTCTTCCTTTATTGCTCTCCTATCTTTTTTCTTGAGTTAGAATCACTGAGTCTGGCATTCACTGTCTACACAGGCTGATCAACAACATCTCATGATCCTTCTGTCTCTACCTTCTCAGTTAGAAATACGTGACAACACACTCAGATGTTTACTTAGGTTCTAAAAATCAAAACTCAAGTCCTTGTGCTTCTGGCACCATACCCACGGAGATTTCTCTCCAGCCCTATATACATGTTTTATATTCACTGAAAAGCCTAGCAGTATATAAATGATCTGGATGTGTATTACTGGCTGACCACTATATTTTGTTACTGTGCTTTAGAATTGATTTAATTCCTTGGAGGGAGGTCCAAATTAGTAGCCTCATTTAATCTACCACTACTTATATAAAGATTGCAAAAGTTGCTAAAGAATTAATAGTTTTTGGACAGGAATCATAACATTCATATTCATTACACTCATATTCATCTCCCAGAGAATAAAGCCCATTTCTTGGCATGTAATAAAACTCAACAGCTGTTTTTCAAATGAATGGTTGAGTAGATAGATAAATAAATTGTATTAGCTTACAAATAATAAGAGGTTCACATCAGATGATATTTTTTTCCAAAAGGAACTGTTTATGTGTTTTTGAAGATTTTAATAACATTTGTTAAGAGAGTGTTTGAAAATTCTGTTGGCTTCTTTTAAATCCCTTTCTTGGCAAAACTTGCCTTAATAGATTTAGTGTTAAGGAAAACAAGCCCATAAACCATACAAAACACTGTAATCATGCTATTTATCACTTTTAAACATGTGGATATTATTCCACTGTGTTTACAATGCCTGTGCAGAAGCTTACAAGTGATCTTCAAGTACTGAAGAAACTTTACCATGTGTAAATATTATGTGGGCATTTATTCTCTTTCTGCGTCATTTTGTGCTTCATTGAAAATCGCGATTTTCCTGAGCTTTCCATGTTATTATGTTTGGCACTGCAAACCAGTTCATAGCAGAGTACATTACTAGATTTAAAATTTAAAACTCAGGATACCCACATGTGGTGAGAAAAGAAACTCAATATTGTATGCATGTAAATTTTTAAGAAGAATAATTTATGAGACAATTGTAAATTAAGAAAATGACTATAGTAGGATCTATTGTTTAATCTGTCTTGGTTGAAAAATATATTTCTCAATCCTTAATAAACTTAAAGTATATCTCTTTGATTAGTGGTTTTTGTAGCTATGTAATATCTCAAAATACTATGAATTATATAACAGCAACTCATGATTAAAATAAACCTCTGTTATTTATGTAACAATTTGTTTTCCCATGAATAATACTGAGTTGTTTTGGATCATATGAAAATAAATGCCACAGAGATTTATAGTTATTCCAGATGTAGATGTTCCATGTGTTTGCAAGACTCTATTGTGTGATCCGGACTCACTCGAGACCACCCGAATAACAAATTTTGGCATGTTGGATGTTCATGGTTCTCACAGCTCATCTTTCACCAAAAATTCAATAGATTTTCATGCCAAGTGTTTAGGAGATTTCTGAAATAAACTGTGGGTCAATTTAGACACATAACAATTATGTATCAGTGCATGTGTATGTTTGTGTGTTAGGAATTACATATTGTGTTGTCTATTTTATATTTGTTTTGGGTATGTGCAGAGGTGGGTGTCAGTGCACATGTACATGTGTGCATTTAGAAGACAGGGGTTGAGGTCACATGTTCTCCTAGATCTCAGTCCACATTATTGTTTAACATAAGGAGCTTTTCTGAACATCATTTTATCTAGACTAGGAGGCTCATGAACTTCAGGGACCCATCAGTGACTGTCTCTTCCATGGCTGACTGCTTTTTATAGAGGAGTATTTTAGTCCTTGGCTTTTACTTGGATTCTGGGGAACCAAACTCAGATCTGGTCCTCATGGTTGTGCATTGAACATCTTACTGACTAAGCCATAAAATGGGCTTCAGCATTGTACTTAGCTTAATAGGTTGTGCTAATATACAGCAGATTCTGTTTTGTATTTGGAAAATAAAAACCTACCTAAGATAAAGTATACATTGTTTAAAGAAAATTTGTCCAAAATAAAGATAATATGTCTTTTATCTTTTTTAGAAGCAATTAAAAAAATTACTACCTGTAAAAAGGTGATGTATATATTATTAAAACCAAAATAAAGGTAATGTATATATTTCTCAGAGAAAGCCTACACAAAATAAAGGTGATACATATATTATTTTGACAATACTAAATTTAAAAATATTGACATTATTGATTGTTATTTCCCTTCATGCTTTATCTTCCCTCAAATAAGATCCTTAAAGTAGTCAGATTGAATTTATGTTTTGCTTTATTACAGTATAAATATTTTAGCTACATCTGGGCATATTTTAGTTATAATTCCCTAGAATAAAAGTTTTTTTGTTTAATTTTGAAGTCTCTAAAATCTTTATTATATAGTGAAAGAAATGGCAAACCCAAGAAATACTCTCCTGATTGAATGATCATGTTTCTCAATTCTAGTTTTTAGTTTCCCATTCTCTCTGGTAGAAGAATCACATGTGTGTGTGTGTGTGTGTGTGTTTTCCACCTGAAAATTAATACTCTTGAAATTATTAAAATTATATGTTAATAATTACATGTAAAATGGGAATCTATTAATTTGTATTATTTTCAACCCAGGAACTAGACTCTCATAATCAGAAATGCTTGAAAGAATCTGGCCACATGAAATTGATTATAAGTACAAAAAGAAAAATATACTTCTACAGAATCCTATATTATTTTAAAAATGTACTAGATTTTATTTACTGTTCTGTAAACATGGCTCTGTATGCAACAAAGTAAACACATTAAATCTGAAATACTGGATATTGTTTACATTTTATTATAAATAATATTTGATTTAAGAAATGACCAGTTTCTTCCTTTCAGAAAACTCAAAATGATTTAAAATACAGACTGAAAAACAGTACACATAAAGAAAAAACAAAGAATGTTTCAAAATGCAATATAGCAACAGATAGTACTGGTGCATGCCTTTAGTCCCAACACTTAGGAGGCAGAGACAGTAATATCTCTGAGTTCGAGGCCAGCCTAGTCTACAGAGCAAGTTCCCAAGTAGCCAGAGAAACCCTGTCTTGAAAAATCAAAAAACAACCAACCAAACAAAATGCATTAAAACTTTAAAAATCAAATTGTTTAAAGTGAAATAGTTTATCAAAATAAGGGGCTTCTGTCACTCCCTTAAACCAGTCTATGGCTGGGACCTTTATACAGACTCAATTATCATGAAAATATACATGAAGTCAAACTAAGATGAATAATATAGTTTTACTGTATACCAAAGTAAACTTAAAATAAACCATCAAGAGTAGAAAAGTAACCTGAAAAACACTTTCCA
>NW_021604791.1:2488713-2499936 GCF_004785775.1 Grammomys surdaster | reverse complement strand
AAAATAAACCATCAAGAGTAGAAAAGTAACCTGAAAAACACTTTCCATAAGAGATATAATTATATATACACTGTTGTGTGTCCATGTACATGCTAACTTACATGTCTATCACTACCTTATATGCAGTTAAATGTCAGGATTAATGAAGAGAATAGATGAAAAATTTATAAGTACATGCATATAATTTGAAACTTATTAACTTATCAGAATATAATAAGCCCAGAAATTTATTTTGAAATAAAGCTTGGCAGATGCCATCAGAACTTAGTTTAAATGTTGTGAGGGATGAAATGTAAGTGAAATCTTCTATGACAAATGGTTAGACCTAAATCAGAGTAGGGAAATATGTCAACATCAGATGAGGTTCTTGGGAACACTGGAGGACCACCAAAAGTCTGCAGAAAGGAAAATTCAACTCATAGCATAGTGTAATCTGGTAGCAAGATGCATTAATGTAGAAAGTCAGCCAAACTTCATTGATTCTGAATATTGTCTATGCTTCTTTAAGTAATAGTACAATTTGAGGGATAAAGGCTTTTTATTATTATATTATAGAAAAATGACGGTATCCAGAGATGATTACCTGGGTTTTAGTAAAATTGTAACTATGATTATCATAGAAGATTATAGTAATAGCTCAGTCTATTAATGATAAAAACTATATATAGTATTGTCTGCTGCTACTGTAATGCACCAATGAACTATTATTGTAGAGGTTTAGTGAGATTGGACTCCTCCGTGTAGCTTTCAACTCTCTTGTTCCCTGGCTTCACCTTCCTACACCCTGCTTGTTTATTTACTTACTTAGTTAGTTAGTTATTAGTTAGTTAGTTAGGGTTTGTGTGTGTGTGTGTGTGTGTGTGTGTCAGTGTTTTCCTATGTATTCTTGACTGTCTTGGAATTCTCTCTATAGACCAGGCTGGGCTTAACCTCACATAGATCTGACTATATCTGCCTCCTAAGTGTTGGGGGCATGTGCCCCTATATCTTTTTATTATAACTGCTTTTACAGGAATATTTCTTAAATTTTATCTGGATTACATCACAGATCTCAAAATCTTACCAATAGTCAGCTGATACTTTTTAATAAATACTTCTGTTTGCATATTCTTGCACACTAAGTAGTGACTTTGAAGTGGATAAAAGAATTTCCCTTCATATTTTTGGTATGTACCCTAGAAGGCCATTGCAGATTTAATTATCCTTCTTACCCTGCTGTTAACAATATAATGATTCAATGTCTGTTTTTAATGTTCTCGGATTCCTGTGCTCTGAGTTTTAGTAAGACTTGGTGCACTCTTTCATGTTGATTGACATTGTCAAAAGATGTTTCATTATAATTATTTTAAACAATCCTTTGGAAAACTCTGCCTTCTTGGATATGCTATAGACAAGTTGAGTAAGTTCAGGTCAGTTACTTCTGATATATAACCACTAGTTTATCTTAGGATGTTGCCTTTTGTCCTGTGGTTGTTGGAGAGCATCAATGAACCTTTCCTTCATTCAGACCAAGTCATTCTCTCCTTCCCCTGTTTTCCTACCACCTTTGTATAGGATAGAGTTCCCTGCTGTAGTAAGTGGGAAGGCGAATGCTGAAAATATTTATTGCTGATGTTTTCATTCAAGTAATACTTTCCTAGTTCTTGAAAGGCAACTAGTAAGCATTCAGAATTTCCACTGTCCAATCATTCTATGATGTCTTACAATGGATCTCACATTAATTGTGATTATTCCTTAAGCTGATATTTTTAAATAAGCTATTGATTAGTGTTTCACAAACTAAAGAAAGTATAATCACTTTCTTGACTTTATGCTGTAACCCTGAAGTTGCTGCAGACTGTTCAGCCCCTGTTCGATGCAGGACCACCCACGGCCTGAGGTGGCACCTAAGTGGAGGGGGGTTTTAGACAACATCTATCTCTTGTGTCTCAAGTAGTCACATTTGTGTGTGATCACATCATATGTAGAACAAACATAGAGTGTCTTTTTAAAAGTTTCTTTTGAAGTATGTAATCATTTTCCCGAGTCCTTGTTTATCATGAATTATAATTCTTAATTATTAAGAACATGTTGAGTATCCACATTGAAGTTTTTGACATTTAGGAGATTGGGAAAATTATGATAATATGAAAATTGATTCAAATTGAGACATTTTTTCCTGTAAGTTTAATTTGCAGAAAACGTAGAATAAAATTTAGTAATTGCTGAAAAATTATAGAAACTACATGTGAACTCACTTATTCAAGCCCTTGCTCCTTGTGAAACAGCCTTCATGAAACTGTTTCTGTTGAAGTACACAGCTTTGTGTGTGTGTGTGTGTGTGTGCGCGCAATATATACATTGCAGATATTTTATAATGTATTACTCATTAGGTATTTTTCATTTACATTTAATTTTTTATACTGTGTCATCTAAATTTCATGCTTTTTTTAAATACAGAACTTAATGGGCTTTTTTTTTCTTTTTTTATGTTGTCAACTTTAATTTTCTAGGTATTTCATTTAACTGGGTACTGACATACCATTAAAATTATTCTTTCTTGAAGTACTGTTGAAATCCGTGGTATGGGAATAGTGCTAGAATATGCACCTTTAAAGGAGATGTGGACTTGATATTTCTTTTGGCTTCCAATGACACTTTCACTGACAGCCATTTTAGACTGGATTTTCCAGACACACTTTTATTGGTTAAATCAAAGTGTTGGCATGGGGCAATGGCACAGAGAAAACAGACATATTTAAGAAAATCGTATCAAAGACTCCATTGAAGGATGAAAATTGGTAATATCTGCTTTATGGCAAAAAATTTAGTGATGAAATATTTGCCAATACCATTGCCAAAAGAATAAAGACCTTTTAGTACCATTTCCCTATCTGTGATTAAGAAACAACTTACATAGTCCTTAGTCTGCATGTACACGTGGTCGGTTAACTTCTTCCTCAGAATTCACTGGGTGTGAGTCATATTTATCTTTTAATTTTCAAAAGATCATTTTTCCTTATATTCATTGGAATGTAAAAAATAAATCCCTCTTCATCATCTACTCAAAATTCAGTGGTGTTTACATATATATATGTATATATACATATATATATATGTGGTACATATAGTATCTATTGAGCTAATTTTTTTCTAATAAATGGGATAGTGATATTAGATCATCTGCATGGGCTGTTAGCATTAGTTTTCTTTCAACTGGGATGGTGATTACTCAGGATCCAAGGTTTCAAAGTCAATTCTAGATATTCCTTTAGGCTGAGCTCTAAGTTTTGCTCTATAGCTTCAAACTCAGTGGATTAAAACCAATGTATTCATTCTGTGATAGTTTCTGTGCATTAGGAATCGGGGACTAGTTTCATCATATGCATGTACTGCAGTTAAACAAAGGCAGTCTGTGCCTGGTGAGGCTCCCAGGCTTCCTCACTGACTCCTTACAAGGAAGTACCGGTGGCTGTCAGCAGGGGGCCTTAGTTCCTCAGGCCCTTCCTCCGTTGTTGGCCTGCCTGAGTTCCATTAATATTTGGGCTGAATTGCTTTGTGATTTCATCGAACTACTCTGGAAAACTCTGCCGTCATTCCTTCCACACCATATACATCAGAAACCTGTCACTAAGGCTAGCCATTGACAAGGAAAAAGACAGCAAGCATGGAAGAATAGCAAAGACTTATAAGGCATATTAAAAACTAGTGCATAATGTTCTTTAAAAGCAATAGAACAGCCTATGCTCCCTACCCAGGTTATCTTCTCTACAGTTCTGACCTTTTAAAGGTCTCTGTAAATTCAGCTCCTACAAGAGTTTGCTCACAGCAGCATATATAAACCCATCTGTCTATGCCAGGGACCTGGTTTCCATCCTTGTTTCTCTGTCTTTTACCTTATGAGTTTAGCCATCAAATCTTATGGCTGCTATGTTCTTTAACATACACCTGATATGTTCTTTACTGTTACCATCTTAAAGGAATGATCTTTTTTCATTTGACTAATACAAATTAGCCTTCTATCCTGTGTTTCTTCTACATTCTTACGAAAGAAACTGCTTGGCAGAATTATTATTTTTAAAAATACATGAACAAAGCATAACGGAGGGAATGAACAATATATACAAATGTGGACTGTTCTGTTTTTTTTTTCCAATTATAAAAAACAGCACAGGATGTAGATACTATCTCCTGTTTTATGGACATTTATGTACAACCATTTTTTAAAGTCTATCACTGCACATGAAGAAAAAATAAAGTGCTTTATTTACCTCTCCTATTTAAGGTCCCATCTCCCACTGTGCTGACAAATGGTTTAGTTCATATGGTCTATGCAGTCCTAGAATAGACAGTACCCCATTGGTTGTGTTTCTCTAGTAAGTAAGAATCAGATTCCTTCAAAGGATCAGTGACCACTGAAAACTCCAACCTTGCTGCTCTATCCCTGTTCTCTTACTCAGTAGTCCACTCCTGTGCTGCTTACATATTACTGGTTCTGGTCTGTACACTGCTCCTGAAGTCTAGATTTATGACTCATTAATTGTGCAATACAAGTATTATTCTGACTTCCGTCACCCAGTGTGTGTAAAGCAGAACCACTTACATTACTTTAGGTAGTATCCTCAACTAACTAATCATCACTGGTCGTTCAATCTGTTTGGATTTTACATCTTATTGATGATCTTCTGCTAACCACCCACCATGCCGTATATAATACTTCTCTATTTGAAAGTCTCGGTTTTGTTCCTTAGAGTTATCCTGGAAAGTTTCTAAGTCCTACTTGGAACTCAGGAGACAATGTCTAAGTCCTATTTGGTCACTAGCTTCCAGCCGCCTGTCTCTCTATGTGTAGTTATTACACACATGGGTCCATTAGAGCATATACAAGCAGGCATCATTGATCAGCCCTGGTGTTAGTGGAGAGAACCCAAAGAGGGAACCACAAAAAATAGAGATTTTTAATAAAGGAATGCCTAAAGGTTCTAAAAAAAATAAGACAGTTATGAAAATGAGTTAATTATCATTAAACCTTATGCATAAGATATTTTTTAATTAGGTATATCTTTTGCATGGAATTTTTGACATATTCTGAGACTCTGGTCTCTGTCTCTCTCTCTCTCCCTTCACACGCATGCACATACACACATACAAACACACACAACCCCCACATGAGTATGTGCATGTGTTTACAAGTATGTGTGTGCATGTGTGTGTGTATGTATGTATATACATATATATATATATATATATATAGAGAGAGAGAGAGAGAGGAGAGAGAGAGATGGAGGAGGGAATGAAAAGAAAGGGAGGGAGGAGTTGAGAGAGAGAAAGAGATTCGTCCTTCACATTTTACTTGACTCTGCATCTGTCTGATGTTTGGATCATCATGATATTTTTGACAGTGACAACCCAGATTAAAGCTATGTCAATGTTTTGACAAAATTGACTGATGAGTTTAATCAGCCAAATTGTCCACTTAGTCCAACAAGATCTCTGTCGGCGTGAATTGCTTATGTGTTCTCTCTTTGTTAAATTAACTTGATTCCAACCTAACTACATCAGCACAATCTAGCCAGATAAATACGGCATTCAGACGACTTACAAACTGATTCTTCTTAAATAGCTAGACCAAGGTACAGGCGTAGCAAGGCATTCTAAAACTTAAATATTTAAATAAATTTCCTGAAAACAAGAACACCCATACGGTCCCATTTAAGAGACAAAAATCATGAACATAGATTCATGAACTGGAGTAAATTTTTTTATCATTCAGTCATTTCTTTCAGATTCAGATAAGAAAACTTGTCTCTATTTATGAGGATAGAATCTTAATAATATTAGAGAAGTATGAATGTTTGGACAGCTATATGAATTCCTGGATGGTAAACAGGGATGCTTTAATTTAGGAGAAGTAGATAACTGATTTTCTCCTTTATGACAATACCCTGACAAAATGTTGGCTCAAGACAAAGTAGGAAAATAACATTATAGTCAGACTCTCATGATGACAATAATTATGATGTCTGTGGTCAGTGTTTACAGTGCGCTACATTCGTGTGTGGGTGTCTGTGTGTCTGTGTGTGTATATGTGTGTGTGTCTCTCTGTGTGTCTGTGTGTGTGTATATATGTCTGTCTGTCTATGTGTAAGAGAAG
The DNA here is from genome assembly GCF_004785775.1 of Grammomys surdaster. Taxonomy (NCBI): domain Eukaryota; kingdom Metazoa; phylum Chordata; class Mammalia; order Rodentia; family Muridae; genus Grammomys; species Grammomys surdaster. Next base: position 2,493,803 of record NW_021604791.1, on the reverse strand, counting down.
GAAAATAGACAGAATATAGCTGAGATATGTTTCATGTTGGGAGGCAGCCATTCTGGAATCAAACGTAAAATGCAGGCGAAAGTACTTTTTATTATTTTTATTTTTTTTTTAATTTATTTTTAATTATGTGTAAATATGCATGCCTATTTCATTGTACATGTGCATAGTGTAGATGAACATAGCAGCCAAAAGAGGATATCAGATCCTCAGGATCTGCAGTAATAGGCAGTTAAGAGTTCTATGATGTGGGTTCTCGGAAGTAAACCCTCTAGGAGAGTAGGCTGTGTGCTTGACCTTTGTCTCATCTCTCTATCCCCAGCTAGAAGTACTTTAAGTGATCTGCTAAGAAGCTTTTTTTAAATAATATTTTTTATTGGATATTTTATTTACATTTCAGATGTTATGCCCTTTCCCCATTTCCTCCTCAACCCAGGATCTCCCAATCCCTTCTCCCCTTCCTTCTGCTTCTATGAGGATGTGACCCCACCCACCCACCCACTCCTACCTCCCCGCCCTCGAATTCCCCCACACTGGGGCATCCAGCCGTCACAGGACCAAGGACTTCCTCTCCCACCTGTGCCCCCCAAGGCCATCCTCCACTACATCTACAGCTGGAGCCATGGTTCTCTCCCTTTGTGCTCCCAGGCTGGTGATTTAGATCCTGCTTAGCAGTTTTAAAGGGAGTCTATGATACAAGCAGAAATAAGAGAGAAGTTACGTCATTCTAAATTTTAAAATAATAGACGTTTTCAAAAGAAATCACTATTTCTAAAGTCAAAACGGCCATCACATTTAGCTTCTTCTGCTCTTCCTTTCGTATCTCTGCCTCTCCTCATCACCCTCTCGTCCACATTTCATACTTAGAAAAAGAACAACAACAAAAAAAACCCCATAGATTGTAAATACTTATTTTTATGGATGGACACATTAGGGAATTAACTAACTGTGCAAATTTAATCTGTCCCTTACATAAAAATATTTAAAAATCTACTTATTTCACAGTTGGAAAATGCTTCAATTATAATTTCAATGATATGTTTTAAGAAAAACTTGGTTAGCTTTCATGACATTTAAACATTTGACTTTCTTCCAGTGATGTACTGGCAAGGAAAGGGAAAATGTTAATATCAACATAAAAAGGATAGATATCTCCTGTAGCAAAATTAAGTATATATGTGTACCAATCATTTAAAATGTGAGAACCAGAACATTAGCTTGTAATAACCATAAAGAATAAATATGGATTTTTCTTAACATTGCAAGATTTTTACAACAATTTACCTTGTACAAACTTAGGCAAGTAATCACAAAACGAAATAAGATATTCAATTAAACTAAACACATGATGCCGTTGTTTATTTATTAATTTGGTTAAATATCAATAAGTTGATTACGTTTAATTTTGAAATGAAGTTAATTGATTAATTTAATTTTGAAATTAAATTAATTGATTAATTTTGAAAATTGATTACATTTAAGTTTAATGTGGTATTGGTTATACATTTTTATTGTTTTTAAAAAGTTATCTACATTTGACATGCATCTCCTGAAAACATCAATTTCATTTTTAAAAGTTCAGAATAAGTTTTTGGCAGCTTAGACTTTTAAGAAGTTGTTATACTTCGATCGGGAGAAATTGTCATTTGTTATTACTGGAAAGAAAAATATCCCATATTACTTAAAACTATATTTCCTTGCTATTTTAGCCCCTGTCCTAGTTAACACAGGTGCTGTAAAAGCAAATATGTGTAATGTCCTTGGATATACAGTGATGACGGTGTCTTTTTTACCTCTTCCTGTAGCTTTCAGCCGCGCCCCAATTCCCATGGCAGTGGTCCGCAGAGAGCTCTCCTGTGAGAGCTACCCCATTGAGCTCCGCTGTCCCGGCACAGACGTCATCATGATCGAGAGCGCCAACTACGGGAGGACAGATGACAAGATCTGTGACTCGGACCCTGCTCAGATGGAGAATATTCGGTGTTATCTGCCAGATGCCTATAAGATTATGTCTCAAAGGTACGGTGCCCCCAGACCTCTTCCTTGCACGGGTATCAAAGTATCAAAATCAGTGAAAATTGGCTTGATAGACAACGTGGATAAGGTTTTTGAAGGTGGTCGTCTGTGTTTTAGAAGAGTTTCAACTGTAGACCACACTCGGTAAAACCAGAGTGGCAGTGTTACAATCCGCACCATGGCGCTAGGACAACAGAAAGCTCAGTAGCGTTATTAGTAAGTTTCATGATGCAGTCTGCCTAGTGTTATCTACTGATAGTGTTCTTTAACCATGGAGTGGTTATAAAAGAGACAAAATTTTCTAAGTCAGAATTTTCTCTTAATGTATAGTGTGGAAATAGACTTATTCACAATTATTTCCTAATTATGTAAGAATTAGGAATACAAACAATATAGAAAGCAAAAACCAACATTAGGGGCCAGTGATTAAAAGCAGTTAAAACAAAAAATAGAGCAGTTGATGCTCTTACAGAAGATCCAAGTTTGGTTCCAAGCACTGACATGGACACCAAACACCAACTACTGCCTGTAACTACAGTTTTAGGGGTTCTGACTCCCCTCTTATGGCCTCCATTGGCACCTGGATTCCTGTGGTGCATATGCAGAAAGGCCAACACACACATACACACATAAATAAAAATAAGATAAATCAATATGTAATTTATATAATCATTAATCAGAACACAGTAATCTGTAATTGATAAAGAATTATTTTACCTTGGAAAAATGAAGAAAATACTAATTTGCAGTATAGTATTTGAAATGGATTCAATATGCTTGACTAAATTATTACCACGTAAAAACGTATAAACTCAGGTAGCATGTAACTTCAAGAGATAAGGAAAACTGATTCTAAGAAAATTTAAGAAGATTTGTCATAACAAAAGCTCCTTATATATTAATTATACATATATATGTGTACATAATGTGTATAATATATACATACATATATATGCATATATAGAGAGACAGAGGGAGAGGAGAGAAACATATAGTAAACATTTATTATTATAATAATTTCTTGGAAATAGTTATTCACTTTATATGTCTTCATACTTCCTACTTTATCAGTGTTATCAGTTATTAAGAAATTCATCATTAAGTGATGAATTGACTGAATGCCTATTGTAATTGAGTAGGTGCACTATCTTACAAGTATTTTTACTCAGACATTTTTTGGTTATGGCATTATTAAGGCATTATTAAATATGAGGAGAATTTATAACTCAGAGAAAACTAAATAACTTGACTAAACACAAACGCAACACAGTATACACTGGTTTGTACCTAATCCCTAGAGTTAAAAAAGTAACACATCCAAAAGAGTTCTCATTTCTGGCAATGAAGCCCATACTTATTTTAGCTATTTAACTTCTTTGAACATATTTTATTACTGTGTATATACAATATGCAGGAAATACACACATGTCATGATGGATGTACAGCCTTCAGGGGACCATTTTTATAAGGTTGGTGATTCTATCCTTCCAGCTTTTACCTGGAATCAGGGATTAAATTAAAATCTCTAGCCTAGTGAGGCAAGTATCTTTATGTGTTGAACTGCCTCACTGGCCTCACTGTATTTCTTAAGTTTTAAATCGTTTTATATGTCTATGTGTGGTTAGTAGACTATCAGAGTCAATATCTTTAGGTTAATGCTGGACATATAATTTATTGATAGAAATCATAACATGTCTGTCTGGTGAACACGCCATTTGAAGGATACTAGAGGGACAATTCACTTTGCACAAATTGTGGGCTTTGGTTTGTCTGCTGATAAAAGAGTAACTTATGCTAAAGCAGGCGCTGTAGAAATGTAAGGTATTGCAGTTAAGGATCCATTTGATAAAAGTTGGAAAATTCTTTACTTGTGTGTCTTAATTATTATAAAACAGACAAGGTTCCATCTAGTCTAGATAAAAAGTTATAAAAAGATTTTAGTCTTTTCTTTCCATGTTGGTGTAATATTTACTCTGGAAAGGTTTACTATAAATGTCATAGTGGCTTAATAATTATTTATTTCAGTTGGGTAATCAGACGTAAGATTGCCTCCATTTCATAATAGGTATAGTTTCTTTTAGGTAGCACAGATTTTTGGGGTTAGGGGCTGATTGATGGATAACAAAAGCATGAACTTCATTAGTTTTGTTATGTAGAAGACTTTCCTTAAAATTGTTTTAGTCCATTAATACCATCCCAGAATAATCTATAATTATATAATTATTACAAACATTAGTAATAATGTACCATCTCAATATGCTGAAGTATCTAGCCTGCATTCCCATAGTGTCACATCTGCAGTAGGAACCAGCCTTCAGCACTAACAAAATACTTTGAGTAAATTGTCTTGGTAAGTTCTTAATGGAGACTTTTCAAGTAGGCTGAAATAACTGTGGTTGTTCATCTTTGGACTGTTAAGTTTTCAGTTTCCAAAATAAATGTTTGATCCTCACAGAGAGAAGTTTGGGTCCCTGTTGATGGCCAAGTCTACCTAGCTTTTTTATAACTAACTCTTATGATGTCATGTCAACCACATTAAATAATGGAAATAATCACCAACTGTGACATTAGGAATGCTAATGACATGGCTATGCTAATCAGATGAATGTATTAAAATGAAATAAAAATGAAAAGTACTTTCTGAAGTGTGTATTAGATAAATGGATTTTTTGTTGTCAAATTTAAGCTTTTCAAAAGATTATCTCAGGGTATAAATATTAAGTATGTCTTGAGGGAGGATTATTACTAAGTAAAAAGTTACTGTTACTGTATCCTTGCATAAACTTGTGAGAAAGCCTTTCTAACTTGTTCTCTTAAATCTCATTAGACAGATGAGACAAAGAGACACATAAAATACACTTTGTGTTAAATTTGGCCAAGTTACATAAAATCTGAACTAACTTTTAAGTATGAAAAATTTGAAATAAAGGAAATTTTATAGAAGACAGCCTCATTTCTCTGCAGTAAAACTGTCCACTCTGATAGCCCTTTGAGAGATACCATTTTGTTCATAGACATCAAAATTGACCAAACTTGAGGCTGGAATGGCTTTGGTCCTTTGGTTTGATCTGGGGTGC
>NW_021604791.1:2480559-2488703 GCF_004785775.1 Grammomys surdaster | reverse complement strand
CACACACACACACACACACACACACACACACACACAAATTGCACTGACATTTCCCATCTGGTCAGCCTTCTTAACATTTCATATTTATTGTTCTTTTATCATACTAAAATATTAGCTCCAATGATGGAGTACATTTATTTAACCTTCAGAAACTTCACATCCTCCTTATTCTGTGCAGTCCAAATTATAACACAGACAGTTCTCTTTGTCTAACTGTATACTTTGAGAATGCCGAATTAACGTTTTTATCCAGGAACCTCTTTAGCGTCCTACTGATTTCTGATTTAGCCATGTTCTCAACATTGATACTCACATGGCTTTTCTTCTTTTCGTGTTGTGTTTCAATACTTTAACCATGTTCTAGAAGAAACATTCAATAAAGTTTTGGGATCCTAGTGTAAAAATAACCTTTGGCGAGTGCATAAATTCAGGAAGTTTTCATGTGGACTTCAGCCGGAGTTTCGTGTTGCTTTCAGCTATTAACTGTGATATTTGAGTTATCAGCTCAGCCAGATCTTGAAAGTATACAAATGGTGTTTACTATGACAGTTAGGCTTGGTGAATAAAAAAACCAGCTATGGTTCCTGCACATAAAATAATCTGGACAGATAGAATGTAGCCAACAGGATCATTTGCTCAGAATTTTATTCTTTACTCCTTTACATTTACTGAGGAAATCAAAAGAGGAGGTTTCATTCTGGTAGCTATTATCAGAGTGCCTGTTGGGCTGGAAGGTGTTAAAATTGGCTCACTTACATGCAGGAAAGATATGGGGAAAGCATAGAAAGAGCAGCCTCTTTCCTTTAGCTTCTCCTATTGTGGCTGTTAAACTTACTGGTGTTCTGCATTTGGCCCAGTCCTCTGCAGATACGTCAGCGCTTGGAATCAAACTCTCCTTTCAAAACTCTGTTTTATCAACTGGGTACACATGACATCAAGATACCCTAGAAAGATGAGATGATGCACAAGTTGCATAAGTTTCTTGATTTAATTTTCAACCTGGAGCCCTAATTATAAATTTGACATCAATTCCTTCTAAATGTAAGAAATCTGAATGTCACGTGCTTTCTTTTTTATTTCATAAAACTTAAGCTTCATTTTTGTATTTCATAGCGTATGTGGTCTCAATCTTTTTTTACATACGCTTGCCTATAATTTTTTAAACTGTGAAAGCGTTTGCAAAGAGGTATGTGTATACACGTACATGCGTGTGTATTTTATGTGAGCATGTAATTTCACTGGCTTATACATACAGAAAATTGCGCAAGTCAAATGCATATGGCTAAAGGAAATTTCACAAACTGAACTCATCCACATATATAACAAACTGGTGAAGACAGGGAACATTAGCCACACCCCTTCTTAAGGACATCTCAGTTCTGACTCGGAATGATCTAAATTGGTTTTTGCTCATTTTGTAATTTAAACAAGGATTTTGTATAAGATATACTTGAACTTGGCCTTTCTCATTCAGTGCGTTTGCTGCATTCATTTGTTGCTGAATACTTTTTATATGCCACATCTTTGTCATTTCAAGAATAATTATATTCTAACACTTTTATAAAGCGGGACAACCTTTACAATGACTTGGTTTTAGGAAATTTGTATTACTGTATCAAGATTCTACAGGCCATTTCCTGCAAATCTCCCTCTCTCTGCCATGACTTATGTTTTTGGTGTCTGTGTGTGTCTATGTGTTTATCCTTGATACATATTTTAGGCTAAAATATAAATATTAAAATGGAGTTAACATTGTTTAACTTCTCAGTGGGGTCACAGGAAACAGACATAAAATTAAATGTAGACAAAAATAAGTCTGTCATTAACATTTGAATTAACTTAGGTCATGAAATGTATACAGTAGAAATATAAACTCATGAAATGAAATTCCTCCATTTTATTGTGATTTTAAGAGTATTTTAACAATATTATATTCTCAGATGTTACCCTCACAGAGGGGACACCGCAGAAGAGAGAGAGGGAGATAAAGAGAATTGTATCTCACCTTTTCAAAGTTACACTACAGTTGATATCAGCAGCACTGCAGGAGACTTTACAGCTTTCTAAGAGATCTTGGTTTCTGTTGTACGGATTTCTAGAGGAGTTGAAAAGAATCTGCTTTAACGATAGAGGAAGAAATGCCGGTGGCAGATTTTGTACGTACATAAGCTAGTAAGTGTTTCAATAATGGGGAGTATACATATGAGCCGCTTCTCTGTGGCTGTGATGGGTGCATTCAAGGATGTGTGATGACTTCCTTCAAAAATATACACACACACACACACACACACACATACTCAAACAACAACAACAACTTTAAATACGTGCATTTTCCCAGACTGATGTAGAACTAATCTATTTTTGCACATCGGTTTGATATTTGTGTACGTGTTTGTTTTAAAAGGACAGAAAGAAGTATCAAAGAGCAGATAAGCATAAGCTCTCCTCTGAGCACTGATATACAGACTAGAGGTTTTCACTAGTGCTCTTACTTGAGAGAAAGCTTCTGCTTTCCCACCTTGTACTTTCTTTTATATCTGTGAATCTACTACGAACAATCAGCTTGCATGTAATTTAATTTTGAAAGACGTTATCTGTTAAATATTTGTATTTTTGGTTTTAGCAAAGTTTAAAGAGAAGAAGATCTGTTTATTTTTTTGTGATGTTATCCTAAGCACAGAAAGGTCAGGAGAGCCACTGATACAGGTTTGTGATGCTGGAAACTGTTTTTTTAAAATAAATTAGTATTTATTTCATTTTTTGAAAGCAAGTCTATCATATAAAGATGAAATTTATCAAAAATATTTATATATTTTGAATTACAATATAATCACATAATTTCTCTCTATCCTCCCTCCAAACCCCATGTACCCTATTTACTTCAGTTCAAACTCACAGGCCCCTTCTGTTATTGTTATGAATGTGCACATGTCTCTGTGTGTGTCTTTTTCTTCCTAACTGTACAACTACAATGTGCTCAATCTGTATGTCCATGAATGTACATGTTTTCAGGTTTGACTGTTTGTTATTAGATAGCAAATTGGTGTGCTCTTTCCTGGGGAAGACTCTCCCACTCTTAGCATTTCTTAGCTACCTATAATGCTTTGTCTAAGGGTGAGTTTTGTGTGCTTTCCCTCTTCCATGTTATGGTATCTATAGTCGTTGGTTGTCCTAGTTCAGTTCCTATTCGGGTTGAAGGTTGGTGAGACTTCACGAGTGTAGTCTTCTGCCATTTCTAAGAAACATAGCCGAACACCAAACTTTGGGACCTGTGACTAGTAGTGAGATTTCAGAACTAAAGCCTAAAATATTTAAATGTCCAGCGGTGATTTTTATTTAGTAGTGATCTTAGTAATTTTGGTGCATGTGACTGTTAATAAATGTTTTGCTAAAGTACTGCAGTAGGACTTCAGTAGGAAAACATTGGTATGACTGATACACCTTGAGTTTCTATCTCATATTTGATTTACAAAACCAGCCATTGATTTTGCTCACTTTTAGTAAATACTCAGTGAAGGGTTTTTGTTTGTTTGTTTGTTTATATTTTTAACCTTTTTTTCTTACTATTTTATATGTATGAGTGTTTTGCTCTTATCTATATCTGGGCACATGTCTGTGCAGTGCAGCACATTCTAAGGCCAAGAAGAGGACATTGGATCCTCTGAGACTGCAGTTACAGGTGGTTGTGACCCAGTATGTGTGTTCTGGGAATTGAACTTGGGTCCTCTGAAAGAGAAATCAGTGCCCTCAAGTGTTGTGCCATTTTTTCGTTCCCAGTGAAACCGTTTCCAAACCTTCATTCTAACTTACTTTGTTGTAGTCAGCCTGTAGAACTTGAAATATTAGAATACTCAGATTTTTTTCTAAGAAAGAAGAAAGTGGAAAGGAAACGTTTTTAAATATTAGATGACATGGAATAAATACCCTCAACAATTTTCTGAATGTGTGATGGTTTGTGCTGGGCTTGTCCACTAAAGCCTAAGAATTTAGAGCTTGGTCCCCAGTGTGGTCATCAAGAGAATAGTACAATTTCTATTGCATGATAAGGAGAGGTCTTCAGGTAGTTTCCTAAGCATCTGATAATTCTCTATGAAGTTAACGTGAACCAAACTTGTTTAACCATTTCTTGGCCTATTCAAGTGAAATTGAAAACACTAATGTTCTTAAAGAATGAGTCAACTAAAGAACGAACATTTTAAATAAAATCCCAAATGCTCACCAACACCTTGTTGCTGGCAAAGAAATAGTCATTTGGACACTTAAGAGTGGACAGTCTTGATTTTCTGATGCTGGGAGGATTCTGTGAAGCTAAATAAATTATGGAACATTTTTTTTCCTGTGCCTTTGAGTTTCCAGCTGAAGACACTCAACCATTGAAGCAACACAGTTTGAGTTTGTTAATATTACCAAACATTTTACATTTTATAATGACACCATTATGTATAGGAATATTTCAGCAAATGTAAAATTCACTAGTGATCTTGGAGAATAATTTGAAACTTCCATAGCTTTGGTAATAAAGAAAACACATAGCTCTTTATAAGTTTGGGATCAGTGAGGCTTCATGAGTGGTAAGTTTTATGAGACCTTTCAAAGTAGAAATGAGAAGATAATACATTTTCTTAATAAAATAAACATAAAGAAACAAAATACTCTGCAGCAACTAATGTTTTATATAATGAAGTTTTAGTAGATTAAATCTCCATCATCAAGGATTTAGCTCCGAGATAATAAAATGAATGTGTTCCAGTTTTATTTTTGTCCCTTATGCAGTAATTATTTTTTCATTATAGAGTCAAGTTTATTTTTATTTAGTATACTGGTTTTATTATTGTTTCCATGCAAATGCTCAGATTACATTTAAAAAAAAACTGTCAATGTGTGAACACAACTTGTTCAAGGGACGTAATGGCACAGCCATATCTAATAGGAACAGCAAAAGTCATAAAGCCAGATCAGCCTCCTGACAAAGATCCAGCAAAGCCGAGCTGAGTGATGTCATCACTGTCGCTCAGTCTTCCACTTTTCATCTTGATCTCCACGTGGTGCATGCTCAGGGGACTTTTAATATTTGTACAACTTGGGGGTATTGGATTGATGGAAAATTCCTTACGAATTGTTTATGCCTTCTCTCAGGAGTACTGCTTTTAAGCTTCCCCAACAAAGAAGTCCTGAGCATACAACCCCTTCCGCTTCTAGGCAGCTATCCTTAAAGTGCTACTTGAAAGTCTTCCTTATGCCCTGGAGGTTGTGACTCTAATAAAGACGCCAGAGATCTCCATAAGATACTCTGACTCTAAGATACTCTTGGATCATCAGCCCCTGTACTTACTCAGGAACAAGATCATCAGGAAAAAAAGTAAATGTTAAAAGGGCAACAAGATTGGATGGGCTAGGGAAGTCGGCTAAGGCCTCTTCTTACTGGACACCTCGGCAGTTATGAGGCATTTAAGATCGGGGACAGCGTATGGATGTCCCTCGGGGAAAAGATACAGCAACAAAGTTAGATTGGCTGGGAGGTATCTCTGCCCTAAACAGGGGCTTATACTGATGGACAAACAATGGTGAGGATAAATGATAAAAGAATAAAATATTCAGACCTCCCCTTCTTGGAAAACTTAGCTTGTGCTGGGGTGCAGGGCCACTGTGGTGCCATATGACTGAGGAACAAGAGAATGTCAAGATTAGACGTCTAAATAAATTCTACACAGACATAAATATTGTGTTATGGCAACAGATGAATACGAACGGCAGCAGCTTTGGCCTGAAGATTTTTCTGTTGTTCTATCATTGATTATCAATGATGACTAAACTTCTGACCAAGAGGAAGTTAAAACATATGTCTGGGAACAAAAATGACATATGATCTATATTTTTGAACAACCTGAATCTATCCTTGCCTACTGAGTTCTGTATAAATAAAGAAGCACCCTCCCTCCCCCAACTGCCATTCAGTCAGGCTGCAAGTTTCTCCAGATCCCCATTGTGACTCACTCCTTCTTTGCTAACTCTTTATCTCCTTTGAGGTATCTGGCTATTCCTGGGCCTGGTCCCCAGCAACAGGGTATTTCACAAGGTGCTAAAAAAATTACTATCCACTAGATATTTGTTTATTTAAAAAAATAACATTAGCTGGTAATAGTTTCTGTTAAGTATTTTTTTAGTCCCTTGTGTTAAGGAAGCTATGCGAATCATATCTATTTGTAATTAGAATTGTCAAGTTAGTGAAAGCAACGTCTGTTCTTCACTCATCTGTGCTTGTTTCAGTATATAAACATATATGTTTGTTTGAGTTTAGGTAAAAAAACAAAAAAGACTTGCAGGCTTTCCAAAACCTCTAGTAATACTAATTACTGGCGCTATCAATCTCAGAAAATAAACATTTGGATCTATTTCTTGGACCTGTTAGTATGGTGAGTAAATAATCCTTGGCTGAGAATATAAGTCTACAGAGATGCTGCCACATGAGAGAAGAAAATGCACTGTAAAATAAGGAAAAGACAAGATGGTGATTGTTATGTTAAAAGGGGGACTGCACAGCTGTTAGTTTATAAATTGTATAGCCAGAAAGAAGGGAAGAAATGCGTTCACCTAAGACTACTGGTGTTGCTGAATTATTTATTTGAGCTACTTCATTCCCAAGCATTCACTGATGTTTATTTAGGCAACTGTTTATTTTTTGATTTGTTTTTTACTATTAGATGTTAAATACTGAAGATATGTAAGCTTTGGACTGACTTAGCAAACAGGGTCTTCAAGTGTCAGGTTAAAGACTACTGATACTCTCACCAATACAAACACTTTAATGGAATGCTACGATTATTCTCTCTTGATAAATTAACACTGAAGTTTGTATTTTGTTTTTCCTGGTAACAGTAGTTTCATTTTAGAATTATTCTTGTTGCCTGTTACATGTGCTACTACTTGTTTTTCTCATACACATTGTATCTTTCTCTTTCTGTTTCGATACAGATATTGTTTCATTTTTAATATTTTGGCTACCCTAAAACCACATATATTTATAATTTTAGAAATATACACGGTTTCTGTCTAGTCTTATCAGATAAAAAACTTTCCAAACACTAAGGTGAGGTATCTTAGAAATTAAGGTTACAAAAGACCCTTTTTTTTTTCTCCACATGTTAGCCTCATAAAAGGCCTTACACCTTTCTAAGGAATCTAAGTGGATCATCCTTGCCTGAAGAGAGGGAGACAGGGCTCTGAGATATTTTTCCTGTTCCCTTGTGAAAACATGGCGTCCTCCAGGTGACTTTATAGCCAATTATTTCCTTCAGTAGCAATTCAGTACTGTGAGATTAAAAAAATACTATACCATGTAATGTTGTGCAGAATTCAGTTTGTTAGTTTATGTCTGAGGTGTGGCAAACCATAAATTAATACGAGCAACTTAAGCCACATAAAGATTTTGTGGGACATAAACATTTTGCAGATTTAAGTGATGTAACCCAGTGTGATTTGTCCAGTTCCTGTAATTTATGCAAATGACGGCATATACATGAAAAAGTAACTCTGAAGTAGTATTATCTGACACATATTTGATACATATTTTACTAACTCCTTTATATTATATATAACAGTATTATAAAGAACAATGATTGCAAATGGATTTTAACAAACTCTATTAGTTATTAATAAGACCCAATCAGCCGTCCCCTCCCCCAATAACCAAGGAAGAATCCTATGGATTTTTAAAATCAGCTTTAGCACAATTACTGGAGGAATTACCTCTGAACTGTTTTTCTAATGTTAAAGTTTCTTTTTCACCAGCTGCACTCCCCAAGTACTTTCATGAGTAAACAAGATGAAGGAACTTTTGTTTTGCTCCTTGTGGCATGATTTACAATCAACCTCAAAGTAATAGCTATGCACACAACTTACCAGAAGTGTTGTTGCCACGCATGTAAACATCTATAACTACCCAAACATACATATATATGAGACTGTGCTTATTGTGTATTCATGATATATTTATTTCTCGGGTAAAGACTAAAAGAAATTTACTTATTAAATAGTGCAGGGCTTGAGAAAGCTTACCTTTTCTTTCTTTTCTCTTCTTCCTTCCTTCCTTCCTTCCTTCCTTCCTTCCTTCCTTCCTTCCTTCCTTCCTTCCTTCCTTCCTTCCT
>NW_021604791.1:2444601-2480459 GCF_004785775.1 Grammomys surdaster | reverse complement strand
TTCTTTCTTTCTTTCTTTCTTTCTTTCTTTCTTTCTTTCTTTCTTTTGTTTTTTGGTTTTTTGAGACAGGGTTTCTCTGTGTAGTCCTGGCTGTCCTGGAACTCACTCGGTAGACCAGGCTGGCCTCGAACTCAGAAATCCTCCTGCCTCTGCCTCCCAAGTGCTGGGATTACAGGGGTGCACCACCACCGCCTGGCAAGCTTACCTTTTCTTTTATTAAAAACTCCATAAACATACGTTTACGCAATCCAAATTTTTTCCTTAGCAGTACTGGGGACTGGACTTAGGACTTTAAGGGTGCTAAGAAAGAACTGCTCTATGTTCTGGCTCCAATTTTAATTAATTAATTAACAAATTAATTAATTGTGCATTTTGGAAATGGTCTTACTAGGCAGCCTTAACTAGCTTTGTAGATCATTCTGGCCATAAACTTGATGCAATTCTCCTGCCTCTGCCTCCGAAATGACCAAATTACAGCCTTGTGGCTACCATGTCTTCCTCTCTTATTTGTTTTTCTCCAGATGTCCGAAGAGATGTAATTACTTTGCTGTACCGATGATAGGTGCAGGCTGTCTCTCTGAGCAGTGTAGAGGGGATGGGCTTTTCAAGGCTCATGTGAGGATAAATGCCTGTGCTGGTTGCTGTGGACAATAGACGTTAATGAGTTTACATCATCATTAGGAAATGCCATCCTGATTTTTGTTAATGTTGATTTACCTATTTTCAAAACAGAACTATACATATTTCTTATATTCCAAAGGTATTTAATGATTCTCACATAAAATTTTATTCTATGACCTCTATGGTTCTGAAACATAGGAAATTCAGTAAAAGGCAAGAAGTTTAGTTTTCAAAATCAAGAACATTTTTTTATGGGAACTTTTACTTCTCTAAACTAGTTTTTCCGTACAGAATTTGTGGTGCATACACTGTCTATTTACTACTAAATTTCTTAATTTATATTGTTGTGTAACAGATCCATCATTTTCTCTTCTACAGTCCCTATTCACCCTCCCTCCTTCCTCGCCCTCTCCCTTCTTCCCCCTTCCCATCCCTCCTTCCTCCCTTCCCCTCCCTCCCCCTCCCTCCCTCCCCCTTTTATATTTCTCCTCCCTCTCCTGCTGGTCCTGTGTAGTGCTGTGTCATCTGTAAACCATCCTGCCCCTGAGACTCATCCTTACTTGTTAGTCTCTGTAATTTTCCATTTCTGAAGACATTAGCAGTTACTGTACATCTGTACATTTCAGTCCAAGACACATTCTTCGTTCCTCTTTTAAGTTCTATGAAGCAGTCTTCACCCTTGTTCTCCTTAGCTGCTCAATAGTCCTGCCTAACCTCTGCTTTTATTTTGTTCTAGTCGCTTTTCAAATCTGTAAAGCATGCTTTATTTCTAGTGACTACAAAGTATTACAAGATATTTTTTCTGTGCTTAGTTTTTGTTTATTAAATGCATTCTAGAATTACGAACAAACACTATCTCAATTAGCAAGGCATTTCAGCAGCAAATTTGGGAACAAGATTTGTACACATTTTATACTCTGTTCATTGACCCTGAGTGACTGTTATAAAAACACATTTTTATTCATTCTATCCTTTTCAGTCCCTGGATGGTATAATAAAAAACATCTACTTACCTGCTAAGATATGTAACTATTTATAAATTCATTTTACCCATCATGCTTCATGCCAGGGGTTGTAGAGATAAGTCTGTCAGTACTATGCTGTGGTCTTCCAGAAAATTTAAAAAGAATTGTTTTGAAAAACTTGTATGTATATCTAAAAGTAATGGTGATTTTTTTTATATCTTCCTAAACAGATGAATAGAATTGCTGCCATATCTACATCTTGCAACTAATGTTTCAGGCTTTCTTATACTTCATATTAAGCAAATTGTGTACAATTTATTTTTCTAGGGATAATTATATATAATTTGTTAGTTCACATATCTGTCATTTTTTTCTGAGGTAGACAGAGATATGGCTCAGTGTTCAAGAGCTTTTGTTAGTCTTACAGAGAACCCACGTTCAGTTTACAGGACCCACATGGGGCCTCACTACTGTCCCTAATACCAGTTTTAAAGGATATGCAGGCATGAGATTTACACATGGTACCTGTTTGTATATGCAGACAAAGCACACATACCCATAAAATATGAATTATTTCAGTTTTATGGAAGATAACAATCCAAAATATTTAAAAATCAATACATAAATAAATAAAAGGAAAAGCAGTGGTTCACCTCCTTGGAGATGAAGATCTGACCCATTGTTAATTCCTCTTGACATGGTTGGTCTCCTGGTATTTTCTGTTCCCTCTAGATTGACTGCTTCTTATGCTTCTAAAGCATGACTGCATTTGATCTCTGGTAACCTAGACTCTCTCCTTCAAAACTAGAATAATAAGAATAGTAAGCCCACAATAAATTTCTTTATCCTTGCTTTACCAGGAAACGATCGATTTATCCAATAGGATAAGCTTACCATCAAATCGCTATTGCAATTACTTGGTTATATAGGTAAGCCAGTGATCCCTATCTCATGATGAAATTTTCTTCCATTGGATGTTCAGCAATGCCTAAAAAATGTATGTGGAAGGTACACATGATACCTAATGTAACATCCAGGGTAGCCCCTGCTCACCAAAATTTTACCAAATCAAAACTGCCGAACACTTCTATTAAGAAACCCTCCCTGGAACTGCTCAGGAACCAACCATGGAGATAAGTCTAGCTCTACCCCTGGGGCAGCCCACAATGAAAAAATTGAAAACAATGGCTAATATCCATTCCTTAGTTCAAAGGCAAATTAGTGTATTATGTGGGGAAAAATTACAAAATATTTTTTATTAGAAATAATGCCAGGTTAAACATACCATATTACAACTATAACCGGGAACCGTTTTTCTCCGGAGTTACCAGGTTGGAGCTTATCTATGTATTTAAGATAGGCCGTATTTTGGACTATGAAAATGTCACTACATTGATAAGTAATGTGTGTTAGTTTATCTCTAATTGTTTTTAAAACTTTGTCTGGAACACCAGGTTTTATGGATTTTTTTTTCCTCTGTTGTATGCAAGTAAGCTAGTTCAAGCAGTAATCTCTGTAAAAAATGAGGTCTTATCCTGACAAGTTTTGTCTAAGCATTGTCATTTCAATCTGCCAGTATTTCTGAAAACATGGAATAGGCACAAGGAACGATTTCTACAGTCTTTATAGTAGTGATTAGCGGAATCAGAATTCATGGAGGGATGGAAAGCAAGGCCAGATCTCCAGCACTTGTTTTGGGGGGACATTAACGAGGGTGGTGTAAGTCCGGGATAATTTTTAAACCAAGCTGACTGAGTTGTGGAGTAGAAGTCATTAAATCTAAACAGCAGGGTTCGAATATAAAAAATTGCTTCTGGGAAAAATGTTATAAATTACATATTAGTTAAAATTTTAAGGAAGTGTCTCCTAAATAATCTACCCTAGGTATTAAGACATTCCAGGGTTACTTTTTACTGTTTTGATGCTAAATTTTCTGTACAGCGTCTCCTCAGTTCATAGGATAAAAGGTCCCAAAATAGGATCAAAATTCTTCTTTCCTTAAGAGGCCCCTCCTCCATCAGACTGGAACTTGGTGGATATTTAAATAATCACTTTAGACACACCCAACACTTTGCAACTGAAGAATTCATTCTCTCAAAATATTTTCAGAGAGAAAACTGAAGGAGGAACAATGGCCTTTCGAAGCCACAGGCGGCAGCCCTTCGATTCCTTCTAACCTTCCCTTGCTTTCCTTTGTAGGAGATTCTCATATTACATTGAATGCCAGTGTTCACCCTGGTCACAGACACAATCTCAGTGTAGTCTCTGTAGCAGTGAAACTGCTGATCACAAAACCCAAACTAAGTAAATCAACACAGATATTTGCCTCCACTTTGTGACCTCCATTATGAAAGAAAACAATGCCATCGATCATTAGCATTGATCTTGAAGTGTTTCAAGAACTAGATGACCTGTGGTCTGGTGGAAAAATTCTGTAGAAAGAGACACTTGTCACAAAAATCATTTCTATGTTTTCTTCTTTTCTTTATAATTTGAGATTATAATATAATGACATCATTGCCCCCTCTTGATTTTGTATATTAAATTTTTTTTTTGTGAAATTCTCTTGTCACCAGTGGCTTATGGGGAATAACACTGAAGTTTAGAACAGGCTTCTTCTCCTAAGGCTGTTTGTTGCTTCTGGATTGAGACGTATAGACTTCCTTTAGGACATCCTCTCCTTACCCTTCCAGGGAGCCATGGCCAAGATAGTTAAATGTATTGAATGAGGGAAGCACAACTTTAAATTATTATATAAATGGGGTTTAAGACATGGCACAACCACTGGTTAATAGTGAATACTACAAGCATCCATGGCCAGCAGTTCTCAGCCACTTATAACCCTGACTTCAAGGGACTGATGTCTTCTGGCCTCTGTTGTTACCTGCAGTCATGTGAATATATCCTCACACAGACACACAGACACAGACACACAGACACATAGACACACCACATAACTTTTTAAAAATGTTAAAAAATTATATTTATGCCATGGAATATAACGTCCGCAGGAACAAAAAAGAGAAATGCCATTACATTTTCATCTAGAGATAAAATAACTAATGGATTCAATGATGCCATTATTTAAATGTTTAAAATTCTATTTTGGAGCATGGCCAAAAATGTCTTGAAATGATGTGGTAACTCAACTGACCCTTCCTTCTTTTAGCTTGGATGATATTAAAAATCTTAATACACGTTAAAAGGATTTCATGCATTCTACTTTAAAAGCAATTGCTTGAAAATTCAGAAGGTGTTATACTTTCTTGTTTGCTAACACATACCTGGAATGAAACAATCATTGGCTATAATGTAGTGTGTGATTTGTTTGTATCAAAAAAAAAAAACAACAACAACAACAAATTTTCCTGGCAGTAACCAAGTACTTCAAAATTATTTTCAGACTCATTATTAATAAAAGATAAACTAAAAATGTCATTAACCCTTAGTGTCTATTTTTTTAAAAAATTAGAAAGCATCATTTAGTTAAAAAAAATCTACTTTTCAGTAAAATGGTTCTCTGGCTTTCTTGGAAGTCTGTAGGTTTATCTTACCTTGACTTTTGCTTCCAAAGGAAAAAACAGTGCAGTTTTCACAGAACTTAGAATTTTAAGAATAAATAATATATTTTTTTCTTTTTCTGTGTATACACGGAATAGAGAAGATTTTCAGTTCTGGCTTTTGAAAGAATTCTTCGAATTTCCCAAGAAGTGAAGATGGTTGATAAGTGTCTGTGGCAAACACTAAACATCAGTGAATACTTCTTCTCAGAAGTGCCTGGTGAGCCCACTTATGTCAGGAAAAAAAGAATAAGTACTATCATTTATAGTCTGCAAAAGCATTGTGATATTCACGTAGATCAGGACAGAGAAGACACATGACTAAATTTCATATTGTTCAAGATGACTGAATTCAAACTAAAGACAGAGGGTTGGGAGCAGCAGGAAAGGACTGAAGTCCAGTCAGAAAGAGCCACGCCTGCATGGAAGATGCTGAATTGTTTGGCGTTCGAGTGTATAATAAAGGGGACAGAGAGGACAGGAGCAGAACCTAGTGTTCATGTTACGCAGAACACAAAAACAAAGGTACAAGATTAATCCTTGGATTTACTTTAGGGAACAGGCTCTGTGCCGTTGTGGTTGGGGCTCACAGGAGTAGGACAATAATATGTATAAAGCCGGAGATGCTACACCAGTAGGCCTCCATGCTGCACTGCCAGCCTCCCACATTTGCACATGTAACTGCCTCTTAAGCCAGTCTCTTGATTCTCTTGGCCTTACTCCTGGGATGCACATGAAGGTGCCCTCCAAATGGGGCAATGTTCATTTCTGCCAGAGACATTTTTCTTCTCTTGAAGATCAAGTCAACTGCCGGACAGTTGTCCATGAACTGATTTTGAAATGCTGAAAATTGTTTCAAATTACATATAAAGAAATACTACCCGGTGCAGATGGAGCGTCAGAGGTCCCAGATGCTAAACCACCAACCAAAGAGCCATAGGTCTCTCACCACATGGAAAGACCCATGGCTCCAGCCTCATATGTAGCAGAGGATGGCCTTGTTGGGCATCAATGAGAGGAGAGGCCCTTGGTCCTGTGAAGGCTGGATGCCCCATGTAGGGGAATGTGAGGAAGGGGAGGAGGGAGTGGGTAAGTTAGTGAACAGGGGAAGAGGAGGGAGGTGGGATAGAGGGTTTTTGGAGGGGAAACCGGAACGGAGATAACATTTGAAATGTAAATAAAGAAAATATCTAATTTAAAAAATTTTAAAAAAGGAAATAGTAAAATCTCTAAGCAAACAGGGTTGGCATATAAATATACTTAGATCAATGTGATTTTAAAATAAAATCCTGAAGCAAGTTTTACAAATGCGCAAGGTTAAAATGGTATTCTCTGTACTTGTTTATTCTTCTTTGCTTATCTGCTGTCACATGAGAATAAAACTTTTCTGGACTAGATCGCAAACCCCAGGACTCTCCATGTTTCTGTCTCCCAGCTCTGGAATGACAACTGTTACAGGTGGGGAGCGTTGAGCTCGAATCCAGTCATACACATAATACATTTATTAACCAAACCATCTCTCTAGCCCCACTATATTAAATATTTATAGAATTATTAGAAATAATTTCTCTCAACACAGTGTATTAGAAATGCCATGGTTTCACTTACTTGGATTTGACCAGAATCTGCCTGAGATTATCAGATCAAGTGGAACAAATTATCTTTGATTTTTATCCTTGAGAAATCTAGAAATACAACCATTGGCAAAGCTATGATTATAACTCATTCATGGTCAGAAAATTTGGTTGTTAATTAACTATGCCGCTCTTTGTTTGCCACTTTCGCTGGTTTTTCCATGTTTTAGTATGTGCATAGCATGAGCGAGGAAGTAAATTTTTTCACTGAAGACTTATCTCCTGTGTAAGCCATCTTTCTTTAATGGGGCAAAGTCTATGATGACTTCATGTATAAGGTTCCAGTTATGCGGAATTAATGATATGTATTTATTTGTACTATCAGCTGAGAGTAACCTAAATCATTTATTCATGAACCACCCTAAAGGCCTGACTGAAAAATATGGGTGCAAGCATTGCTAGTGGCATGCAAACAGCTTAGTCATGTGCAATATTCTAAAAGTAGCTGCTGGCCTTTTGCCAGTGAATACTGTCTGCAGAACTTATTTTCTTGCTTCAGATTAAGAAGAAGTTTCTCTCTTCCAGTCTCGTGTGGCCCCTCCACTAGAGGAATAGTTACACACACTCAGTGACTTAGAGAAAGGCATAACTAGTCTTTCCCAGGAATGAACTCCCTAAATGGTTATCCAGTTTAGGGACTCTAAAAGCATACAGTGTCAAACAAAATCAGCAAGTGGTGTTTAAGGTAGTGATAGAAGAGAGGTCAGAGGGAATAGAGAGAGAAGGGTAAATCGTATAATTATATTTTAATAAGAATAAAAACCACATTTTAAAATGATTAAATTGAAAACTATTAGTGATTTTCTGTTATGGGCTGGCAAATTGCTTAGTGTCTAAAGGCATTTATAAATCCCTAGGTCTAACATAGTAGAAGAAAAAGGATTTCTCTGATTAGTCTCAGACCACACACACACACACACACACACACACACACACATACACACACACACCATTAATTCTAAAAGAATGTAATTTTGTTTTTAGACTAGATGATAATACCTATTAGTCAATGTTTATGTAGCTGTCCTATCAACTGCCAGACTATTAACTGCAGAAGGGAAGCCACAGCAGGAACAAGGCTGGAAAATTATGGCCAATAATATTTTTATTAGTTTGCTTATTTGCCAACTTTGCATGGAGAATAGAGAATATATATCCCAATTCTGGATTATTTAATGTTGATATTAATTAAAAATTACTTATCAGTATTCCCAGAGAATTCTACACTGTTTTTTATTGTTCACCTTCTGAAATAATAAATTTTAGCTCTGCTGACATGTGCAAATACATAATTAATAAGCAAGGTGCAATGTGCAATATGTACTATTTTAGACTGTATCCCAAAGACTGCTCTAAAACATTTATTAGGTTTCATAACTCATTTATGAGTAAGAATGTGCCTGATTAATTTCTAGGCCTGTTAATATTTAATGGCTCAACTCTTAAAATTAAAGAAGTAAACATGTGTCAAATGAAAAACACCCACATATTTGAAATTCATTTTTAAATTATTTCATACTGAATACCATGTTGTTTAGCTCAGTTTGGTCTGTATTTGAGGACTGGCCTTCTCGTGCCTGAATTAACTCTCCTGTCATCTATGTTTGTATACAATCCTCCTTTGGCAACAAAGCTTCACCTGATACTGTTATGTCTTAATCCTTTCCCTTGGGCCTGCGCCATTACCTTCAAATGTGTGACATTGAGATAACGCGTATATTAAATTAAGACCCTCCAGCTTCTATCAAAAAATTTAAGTATTCCTTGAGAAGTCATTTTTACAAAAGCAAATAAAATGTGTACAAAGTAGCCGTGAATTCTTTAGCTTCCTTTAATAAATAAGATCCCTCATAAGCACTTGAACAAATATAGACATATAATAAATACATATCGTATGTAACGAGGTATATTTTCTCTGACCAGAACCACTGTGGATAGTAAAAGTGGGATGGGTTAATCAATGTTTCAGTATTATATGGGCACTCCTAGAGGACCAGACACTAACTGAAATACTTGCTTAAAGTAGAGCTACAAGAATAGATGGTGTATTTATGTGAGCTACACTGTTTTAGGTTTTGTTTTTTGAGGTGAGTTTCGGATGGCCTCTGATTTCTCATGTAACCTAGATGACCTTGAACTTCTAATCTTTCTTGCTCTCTATTCCAAGGACAGGGATTGTAAGTGGGCAGTGTCATACCCAAGGCACTGAGTGTGCTGGGGGGCATTTTGCCAACTCTGCTAAACCCTCAGTCCAGGTTTTAGAAATCTCTAAATTAGTACCTTTCTTTGCTTGATGGTCACCATTTCTGTAACCTGTTCTTGATTTTAAACTCAACTGAAAAAATGCATTATTTTGTGTTAATAATGGTGTCTCCAGTGATGCCAGAGTCAGTGAATCACTGCCCTGGGGTATGTGAGCGCAACTGTTTAGAGGTATATGACTTCAAATTTAGAAATAATAAATTTGATATAAGGTGACCTTGTATTCGGACTTATTTTGAAGGTATATGGTAGATAGCAGAACCTCTTCAGTAACAGAATCAGAATTTAATTAATGTCAATGATACGACAGATTGCAACACTACCTCAAATTCAGAAATTGCTAGCGAGAATTTCTCAAGAGGTCATTTCATCTAGATTATTATGGGATAGTGGAACAGCTTCAGAAGATCACACTTTCCTTGTTAGTAAGAATATAGAAAAAATATTCAAATGTTCAGTCGATTCTCTAGACCTCTTATCTTGTCAATTTGAAGACTGAAAGAAAAATGGATCTAGCCATAGGGAAAGGAAGATTTCATGAGTGCTTCTCAAAAAAGGTGTTTTATTTCTTTGAGATCTGAATTCATTTTGTAGACATCAAAAAGAAATAGTAAAATGTCTTTGAGGTGAAAATGTTTACATATGTCAGCATTAGCGATTTCCTTGAAAAGTGGCAGTTACTGATCATTCTTTTTAATTCTTAGATCACAGAAAAAAACATTAATTTTTATTCCCTCCTGAAAGCCCCCTGTCAACATTCCAGAATATACAGAACCAGTCTGTCACAGGCATATTTTTAATATCTCTTAAATAATCTCCAAATTTCAGTTGTTTAATGCACATATTAATATATCAGTGTCTGGGGTGATTTTCCTTGATGTGAAACTTGTGGTTTTCATACATTCTAGATCTTAGTGGTCTCCTGTAACTCTTCTGCAGGACAGACATAGGGGACAGAAAAATGAAAGTAAACCTGCTGCTCCTTCAAACCCATCTCCTGGAGAGATCTCTATGATGTCATATCAAATTCAGACCATCTTATATAGCTCTCATGATACCAGCTCAGCTGATGCATAGAGATTTCAGTGCATGGCAACTTCCTCCAGTCTGCAATCAGTGCACAGATTTTTGTTGTGAAGCTAATTGATTCTCCCATCATGCTCACTGTAAATTTCTCTCCATGTGCGGTGTACTAACTATGAGCATTCTCTGAGATAACAGATTTGAGAGAAAAACATTTCTAAGTGAGTATCGTTTTGACGTCTTGCCTTACTGTCATATGGCTCACTTTCCAATCCACTTACATCCGTAAACTGGAAAGTCGGGCATTCGAAAACAATAAAGTTGAAATGTGAAATGGGATCTGTATCATTTTTTCTCCTGGAAAATGTTACTCTTGATTCCATGACCAAAAAAAGAAAGTCATTTATTCCACTTAGATTGAAATGTGGCCAATTTAAACTTATGACAAGTCTGTGGAAAGATAGTGGCACAAGTTTGTTACCATTCATTCAGTTATGAGGTCCCTGTGGATTTTATCCAATGCACCGTTGGGAGACTGGCTTTCCCTGCCCTGATGGATCTCCAGGAGACTCAGCCTTTCATAAGACTCATAAGAAATCAAAGCCAACATTAAACAGTAAACAAAACCTAGGTTGTGGAAATATTGATGACTAGCTGTGCTTTTCCTGGAAATATTAATATTTTATTTGTTGGAACAATGGATATTCCTTGGGTTACAGGATGTGTCTTACCTATAGTATATTCATGGACACACACTAAGAGAATCTTGAAATAATAAACGTTTATAGACACCTTGAATGAAGACAATGTTTTCTTGCTTAATTTAGAAAATAAATTATTATTTTGTTAAAACAGATAATGGCAAGTTTAGACTTTTGAAAAAAAATTTGCAGATTACAGCACCAGGTATAGATTTTATGACTTTAAAAACTCCACCATGTTATTTATTGTCAGATGCACAATATCGGAAGGGATGCACTGAATTTCAGTCTAGCCAATTAGAGGTGAATATTGGCTTTACTATGGTTATGTGCTGCTGTGCAGTGTGGGAAGTACTGTTTACAAAAAGGTGAAAGGGGAGACCCTATCCTAGTTCTCCCTGCATCCAAACCTGGCGGACATATGTGCACTGTCTTTCACGAATTGTCCTCAAAGTTGGAATGTTTCTATGCAATTCTATATTAGTAAATAAATTATTAAAAGTTTCTTAAATAAAACTGTTAATGAGGTTAATTAGGTCTGAAAATCATGTAATCATATGTAATGTGTTGCATGGCCTCCCATTTTCTTGTGTGGGGACTCTTTATCTCCTATGATTTCCTTACACATTCCCCATGACCACTGTCTTAGTCAGGGTTTCTATTCCTGCACAATACATCATCAACAAGAAGCAAGTTGGGGAGCAAAGGGTCTGTTTAGCTTATACTTCCACATTGCTGTTCATCAGCAAAGGAAGTCAGGAATGGAACTCAAGCTGGGTAGGAACCTGGAGGCAGGAGCTGATACAGAGGCCGTTGAGGAATGCTGCTTACTGGCTTTCTTCCCCTGGCTTGATCAGCTTACATTCTATTAAAATCCAGGACTACCAGCCCAGGGACGGCACCACCTACAATGGGTCCTCCCAACCTTGATCACTAATTGAGAAAATGCTTTACAGATGGATCTCATGGAGGCTTTTTCTCCAGGGAGGCTTCTTTCAATGTGATAACTCCAGCTTGTGTTAAGTTCACATGCAAAAGAAGCCAGGACAACCAGTAAACTTTATCTATGTGGTGTGTGCTTTGAATAAGTTCGTTACTTATTCATTCTTTTTAGAGTATATTTTGAATAATAAAATGATGGGATTTGTTATAAAATTTTAATATTTCTGCATATGCAAGCTATTTCAATGTAATTTACTCTCCTTGGATTTCTTCTTTAGCTTGGTTTGAGGGAACCTGAGGTACAGACTTCATCAAAAACATACTTTCTGTCTCCTCTATTTTATTTTTTTTAATACTAATACGATGAATATCTTCTCATAATTTTCATGAACTATTTAATATGAACTTCTGTGTTGTAGAATTTTTTTACTAAAATATTCTAAGGATTGTTATGTATTAAAACGTTTAGGTGAATGAGTCCTGTTCACATGTTGCACCCACAGAGTCAACTGTAATATTGGTATCGGGTGGAATGAAATACATCATATAAGAATTGAAGTCAGGAGCCTATCATCCTAGGGAAAGCATGATACAGAACAAAGTTGTCGTTGATGTTACAGAGTGTAGGCCTCCAACTGTGAAGAAAGGGGCAGTGATACAGTCTGTAAACAGCAGGCATCAAAAGCAGCAGGAGGGGGACTTTAAAATATGTTGGCAAGGATGCTTGATGAATAATGAATTTATTCCTCTTGTTAATATTTAACAAAAGTGGAAAATAGTATTTTTTACAATGGAAACAACAAAAAAAAAAAAGAGTGCTGCTGTCTAGAGTCACTAATGTATTAGCAAGTAAAATGCTCTGTTCCTAACTATATTTGCAAATTCAGAATTTGTCTGTAGAGCTGAAGGTTCAAAGACTGTCAGCCACAGTGCTATCTCTAATAGTATTATCCGTGCTTACATTGGGAATCATCTAAAAAGAAATGAATTTATCCCAAGTGGCACACTCGCAAGGGATCTCTTCCAAACTTTGTACCATGCGGTTCATAGAGTGATTGATTTTATTAAGCAGTTGCTGTTGTCCGCTAGGAAGCAGTTAAAAATCACTGCTTATCCCATCCGTATGTTGCAAATGCTTTCTCGGCAGGGGCAGGATGGGAGTAGTCAGTTGGGATCTCTACAACTGAAATGTAAAGAACGAGCCCCACTAAGTTTAAAGCAACTTGAGCATAATAATCACAGCTAAGAGAGTAAAGGTAAATGCACTAAGTGTAATAGTGAAAGAATTGAGAGTTTCAAAGGACACATTGCACGTGGGAGAATGCTGCCTTTAACTTAATCTCTTCTTAATAGTCTCCTCACAAAAGGAAACTTTCCTGACCTGACTTTCTATGATAGTTCAAAAGGGGTCCATATTGTATAACATTTCCCAAGTATGATGCACATGGAAGCATCTACTTTCCTATACTGGCTCCCTACTTGGTACTAAGTATTATCATAGATGAATAGATGACAGTGTGACAAATCATCATTAGAACTAGTGTTTTGTCAAACTCTCCACTGGCTTAAAGGAAGGAAACAGAGACATTTATTTTTGTGTAATCAATCACTGTCTCTGAAGGGAAACGCTAATAGAGTAATGCCCTCCACTGTGTGGCTGCTAGGAGTTTATTATTTCTAGGTATCTCAATAGAGAGGAGTATATGCAGGGGAAATGCTTATTGAAGAATCATAAGGTGTTAAGATGAAGCAACATCGCTCAACAAAACAAAGAAGCAAATGAACAAGAAACCCTGCTTCCTACACTTCAGTGGGCCATTTTATTACTTTACTGCTATTGCCTTTTTCTTGTCTAAGACACATAAGTTATGCTAGAAAGACTCACAAATGCATCTGTGTTTGATCTTCCAGGGGCAGTAGATGAAATCATGATTATATGAAATCAAGTTCAAATTCTGTGCACCATCATTCAGAAACACTTTACTATAAGGAAGACATTTATTCTATAAAATGTCTTCCTTATAAAATGAAAATAATAGACGAGGAAAATGCATCTCTGAGACTGAGTATATACACTTCAGTACCAATAGTGTGTTTTCCCAAGGGAAAACACAGAACCATCACATTGAAAATTCAGAGGAATCAATTTGTTAAACTGATCAATTTAAAAAAAATAAACTAATGACAAATGAGAAGTAAGGTATTAATTTGATAAATAATGTTAGATAGACATGATTGTGTGATATTATTGATTTAGGGGTATATTTTATGAAAATATTATTAGAGTAATAGTTTTTAAAAACAATTAAACATAAAATATGCATAGTAATATGTGTGTTTGTCGTTAAAGGTTGACAGGATCACTTAGAAACCGTTTGTATCTGCAGCTTGAGAGTGAAAACTGTGGAACAGTCCATGGGCAAAAAGATTGTCATCTTTACTAGAGATTAATTGTCGTTTTATTACTCAGAGAAGGAAATTTACATTTTCCTGCCCTACATATTGGAGAGAATTTTAAGCAGCATGAGGAGCACAGAGAAGCAATTGTCCTGTGATTGGTTGTTGTTGTTGATGCTGTTTTTTGTTTCTGTTTTTAAAAGTGCTGTCCTTCCCGTTGGATTCTGAGTCTTTTCTCCAGCTATTGACTGAAACCACCCACATTGAGCAAGATCCTTTATAAATTTGATAGATGTTTGGAATATGAATACTGGATTTTTATAACAAATGTTGGCTTTCAATTCTACTTGCTATACAGTGTGATTAACATTTAAAAAAGTGGAGATGGGGCCTGTGAGATCGTTCAGCACATAAGGACCTGTTGCTGAGACTGGAGACTGGAGTTTGATCCTCAGAACCCACATGGTAGAAAAAGAGGTCAGACCACCTCAAGTTGTCCTTTGACCTACACAGGCTCCATTCAGGGCTGTGTCATGTATATATGCTCAGACATAACACAGCTCAGACATAACACACACACACACACACACACACACATACACACACACACACACACACACAAATGTTAAAAAGAAAATGTTTGGGCTTGGTCCAGGATACAAAATAAATAAGTAAAGATAATGTTTTATAATATCTTACATAATCTCTTATTTAGGTTTCTAAACTGAGAAATATCAATTGTATACTTTTTTAAAAATTGCTTTAGCCTATTCTATTTCTTTTTTCTTAAAAAACATTTGGATCTATTATTTGGCAAATATTGCTTCTGCTTATGACAGTTTATAAAATCCTAATGTAAAATTTTGGGGATGTTTCTCCTCTTTTTGTTTTCAATTTTTATTGTTATATACTAATTGCTTCATTATGGCATTTTTATACCTGCAATTTGGCCATAATCATTGCCTTTAACTCCTGTTGATGAGCCCCTTCTCTTGCTTCCTGATCCTTTATTCATTCCCCCCAAATTCCCTTTTATTTTGATCTGTTTTTGTAATCTAGTTTCCAGCTAGTCAGATTGGCCTAGGCTTATAACGGCATCATTTCAATACCATATTCTATACCATAGAACAATTTTGAGGGCAGCTTGGGCTATGTGAGATACTCTAGCTATGTCTCTCTATGCAAAAAATAATAATGATGATGGGTATAATAATTATGTGGTTTCTACATCTGTGAGAAAACATGCAACACTTGTCTTTCTGGATCTGGCATACTTTGCTTTAGGTGATGATCTCTAACAGACACAAACCTTATCCAGAAACAATGTAACACTTTTTTTGTGTGGCTACATTAAACTCTCTTTCTCTCTTTTTCATTCTTTCTCCTTATTAGCTTGTTTTCATTCAGCTAATGATGGAGAGCCAGTGTAATTTTATAATAAGCATGAATACGCAGGTCTCTGTTGCCTGTTGACTTTGAATACTTTGGGCATATACTCAAGGTTGGTATAGCTGGTTTATAAAGTGCTTGTGGTGGTAGCTTCTTGAGGAAACCCTGTCTGCTTCCTTGAGACTGGAATGGTGTACATCTCATCAGTAGTGTGTGAGCTTCTTCTGCATCCTTCTAAAATGATGGAGTTTTAGTGTGGTTTGATTTCCGTTTTCACATGTGTTTTCATGGTCACCAGGTTGGTTTATTTTGATTCCTAAGAGAGTGAATTATAACGCAGATCATCTGCATTGACCACAGTTTACCATATTTTAAGTATGTGAACACATAAGCCTTCTATGTATAAAGGAGGAGATTAATATATTTTTTGATTACCATTGCTTTAAATGTATGTGCTATTTGAGACAAATACAGGGCTTCAGAATTTATAAGGATGGGTTTAGCACACTCATAATTACCTCATTCCTTCTTTATTTTTAAATTAACTTTCCCCAGCTCCTTCTAGATTCTGCACACCTATCTACCCACCCAAATCCACATCCTTTCTTGATCTCTCTCATTAAAACATGAGCAGATGTCTAAAAATAATTTAAAGAATGAAATAAGATAAAACAAAAGCAAACAAATAAGGCACTAAAGAAAAAGCACAAGAAACACTTACAGACACAGAGACACGTTTGCAAACATAGAATCTCGATAAAAACACAAAATTGGAACCCGTAATATAAAAACGAAAGATCTGTATAAATCCCCAGACAAAATGTGATGACACAAAATAAAACAAGCAACCGCTCCCCCACAAAAGAAACCTACAAACAAAAAACCCTCCAAAAATACCATCAATTTTGTATTGACCATCTTCCGCTGGGCATGGGGTCTGTAAGAATGGTTTGTTTCCCGGTGAGATCCCCATGGAGAAAACAATTTTTTCATTTGTGAGGGGTTGTCAATGGAGACAGCTTCTGGGTTATGGATGTGAGCTTGGACAACTTCCCCGGACACAGTCAGGCCCAGACCTGTGCAAACACTGTGCATACTGCCGTAGTCTCTCTGAATTCATGTGTACATTGGTGCTGCTGTGCCTAGAAGGCCTTTTCTTCATGTTCTCCATTCTCTCAGGCCATTACAATCTTCCCGCCTTTTCATCTGCAGGATTCCCTTAGGTATGATGAGGAGAGAATCGATAGACCATCCAATTTAGGGCTGAGTGTTCATTCCATCATGTCGTGTTCTCTGCACATTGTTCAGCTATGGCTCTCTGTATTTATCTCTCATCAACTGAAGAAGGGAGCTTCTCTGATGATGGCTGAGCAAGACACTGACCTATGGGGATAGCAGAATGTCATTAAGAGTCATTTTGTTGATATAATCCTTGATCAGAACAAGAGTATTTG
This sequence comes from Grammomys surdaster, assembly GCF_004785775.1. Taxonomy (NCBI): domain Eukaryota; kingdom Metazoa; phylum Chordata; class Mammalia; order Rodentia; family Muridae; genus Grammomys; species Grammomys surdaster. The sequence continues at coordinate 2,463,511 of NW_021604791.1, read as the reverse complement.
TTTTTTCCTTATGTCTATGGATTGTAGTGTTAGATTCTTTGCTACTTGAGCAGTATCGGGATGTGTTGCATCTCGTGAAGTGAACTTTAAATCCAATCAGAAATCGGTTGGGAAGTCCCACCCACAAGGTTGGTTAGTTCCACCCACAAGGTTGGTTAGTCCCACCCACAAGGTTGGTTAGCCCCACCCACAAAGTTGATTAGTCCCACCCACAAGGTTAGTTAGTCCCACCCACAAGCTTTGTTTCATTATTCTCTGTCACCTGACAGTCAGGCTGCGAGTGACCACCACTCTAGGTAAGCACTGGCAACAACTTTTCCACGTTCAATGAACACACAAGAGGTGTATGCTGGTGTTGCATTATTTTAAAGCTAAGGAATTGAGAGTGGCATCAGCCCTAGTCAGGAAATGTGTATACATGCATAATTGATTGGCATTTTATATATAACTTTATGCATTACGTCCAAGCTTCCCATAAATGATAGTTGACACTTACAAGATAACTCACCCTTTCTCACTAGGGTATGATCAGACCATTGCAGCTACTGAGGTTTCTTGTAGAAATCATAGGGTAAAAAGACAAATTTCTGATTCTTTTTTCATTGAGATTGTACCAGCTACTTCAAAAGAAAAAAAAAGCATAAAAAGAGTATTCTAGCAAAGGGGTTTGTGTTCTGGAGGAAGCAGGTTTGATTCCTGGTTGGTACTGAGGAGTGAGCCCGGGTGTGTGATTACTTATCCTGGAAAGGGTAAATTCTATCCCTATCAAAATTCTCTTTATTTTAACCACTGCAAGGAATGAAATAAACGTTGAGATTATAACCATACACTATCCAAACTCATTTCTTTCGACATACTTTTAGAATTAAACATCTTTACACTTTTCTGTTTGTTTTTGTTTTATATTCCTTTCATGAAACACAGCTGAAGGATCAGGTGGACTTGACAAGCCAGCGAAGTACAAGCAAGAATGGTTCCTGGTAGAACAATAGATTCAACTCGTACAATTAATTTTCCTGACTTTTGAAATTCTTGGGAGCATTAGAGTAGGTAAAACTTTAAGACACACACTGCACAACAGTAAGAAATAGAGAGGCTGCATGACTCTAGAAATGGGAAATTAGATTGAAGTGTGAGGTAATTGAAATATCTGAAATATTGCCGATATACAGAATCATCTGTCATTTATGTCAGGGCTTAAGGGTGTTATTGTATCAGATCCTCAGGAAGTAAAAACCAGAAGTAAAGTAGATCCAGTGCTAGAGTCGTTATCAAATCTCTTGAATGCTTCTCATTCTCTTTCTGTCTCTTTTGCAGTAGACAATGAGCTTAGTGTGTTTTCTCCCTTTCTATACAGTATATTTCATGTAAATTTTAACTTCTGTTAATATAGTTTTGGTTTTATGAACTGAGTTTTATGTGGGTACTTTCTTATGGTAGACAATAAAAGGACAAAGAATTCATGTTTTGTTTAAAAGGGAATAAATAAATAAATTGATGACAAAATTCAGTGTGTGTGCTTGTGCATGTGGTGTGTGTGTGTTAAAAATAGAAAGGGAACCATGAAAGAATAAAAAACAGAGAGAGTCTGAGAAGGGGAATAATCAAAGAATTCATGTGGCTTGAAGTGTGAGATGAATTTTAAAAATGTGAATGACATAGGTCAAGAAAATTCTGTAATAAAAATCCTTAGCACTGAAGTGTAGTCTTATGTTAAGGTTTTCTTTTCTTTACTCCTCTTTCTGTAGCTATGTTCTGATCATTAATATGAATGTTTGTAAGTCTATCAGCTATTTTTAGTATAACACTACTTTTTTTGATTAGTCGGAAAGAGATAATTCTTCTGGAGAGCTCATTTGCCTTTAATTTACCATCACAAAGATAGCAATTAATTAATTTGGGTAGAATTGGACAACCTCTAATTTTTCTTTCCTTTGTGCTTTTAGTTTTGCCTGAAATTCAAAGAATAAGAATAGCCACACCTTTCCTAACTTAATAAACAGGAGAATATTTTTTTAATTGTCCCAAATTTATTCAAGTGAAGGCTGAAAGTAGAAAAACATTACTGTTTCCATCCATGTCTGTTCCTTTTTTAAAAATTGGATATTTTATTTATTTACATTTCAAATGTTATCCCCTTTCCCAGTTTCCACTTTGCAACACCCCCATCCCATCCCTCCTCTCCCTGCTTCTATGAAGATACTCCCCAACCCACCCACTCCCACCTCACTGCCCTAGCATTCACCTACACTGAAGCATCGATCCTTCACAGGACCAAAGGCCTCTCCTCCCATTAATGGCATATAAGGCCATCCTCAGCTACATATGTGGTTAGTTGATATTGTTGTTCTTCCTATGGGGTTGCAAACCCCTTCAGCTTATTCAATCCTTTCTCTAACTCCTTCATTGTGGTCCCTGTGCTCAGTTCAATGGTTGGCTGCGAGCATCCACATCTTTATTCGTCAGGCTCTGGCAGAGCCTCTCAGGAGACAGTTATATCAAGCTCCTGTATGCAAAGAAAATGCAAATCAAAATGGCCCTGGTATTCCACCTCATACCAGTCATAATGGCTAAAAACAAAAACTCAGGTGACAGCAGATACTGGGGAGGATGTGGAGAAAGAGGAACACTCCTCCATTGTTGGTGGGATTGCAAGCTGGTACAACCACTCTGGAAATCAGTCTGGAGATTATTCAGAAAATTGGACAAAGTACTACCTGAGGACCCAGCTATACCATTCCTGGGCATACACCCAAAAGATGCTCCAACATGTAACAAGGACACATGCTCCACTTTGTTCATAGCAGCCTTATCTATATTCTTGCAAGTGAAATTTCAGTCAGACAATGGACCCTCAGGAATTATTCATTCATCAAGTAGCTTACATGCAGACCTATGACTGCATTGGTACATTTGTATCAAATCAGCTTCATTACAGTGTTCCCACAGGATTTTGACAATTAAATCTAGGATGGATATCTATCTATCTATCTATCTATCTATCTATCTATCTATCTATCCCAAAATAAAATAACAAAGCGAAAGAACCCAAAATTCTCAAAAAATATTGGCACCAAATTCCCACTAATCCCTTCAAAATAGTCTGGTAATAGAAATTAGGCATAACTATTGACTTGACCTCAGTAAATCAAAACCTCACTTTTATTTTCATTTAGTTAAACCTATCATGTAAACCACTTTTATACTCAGGTATTGGATTATTCTGTTAAAATGAAAGATTACCAGCTCCAAAGCCAGCTCAGTTGATAAAAAGTTGCTGTGTAAACCCACAGTCGATTTTGATCTCCAGATCCCTTATTGGAAAAAAAAAGTCTTGGAGATACACACTTGTAATTTCTGTCCTGGGAAGATAGAGAGAGGAGCATTCCTGGGCCTTGCTGGCCAGCCAGCCAAACATAACTGGCAAGCCAAGTATCTTGAAGACTGACCCTGTGTCACAAAACAAGGGGGGTAGCTACTAAAGAACATCAGTGATTTCTCTCTAGCTGCAACATAACTGTGCACATGTATTTGTGCCCCAAAACCAATTGAGGGTATCAGTATTCATAACAATAGTGTCTTTAAGGACATTGGATTAAGGAAAGATTCTGGTATATAGTTTTCATTTTCTTACTGTTTTTTCCCCCTAAGCATTGATATCCAGACCAAAGAGTTTGGACACACTGAAAAAAAAATTCACTTAATTTATTTTTACTATTTCCTCCCATTCCTCCAGATTTTCCTAGCCAATCCAGTACTGTCCTGTTAGGTGTCTTTTATACACGAGACATTCTAAGAACAGTGAACATAATGTTTAAAACTGTGAGTACACTGAGAAAGAAAAAGAATAGATGCTTATCAAATGCACTTTACTCCAGCCACTCTGTGTCTGCCTTCTGTGGGCTACATCATTTGATACAACAAACAGGTAGATAAAATTTCTGTTTCCACCTTAGAAAACTGACACAACATCTAAGAAAATTTAAGTATGGTTTTGCAGAATCAAACAGTGGATCTCTGAAAGAAACTAAAAACCTGTGTTCCCACTTCTCAAGGGCAAATAATGTCACCTTTGGGAAAGTGTTGTGCAACAAGAACAAAACAAAACTAACAAATAAAAATAAAGGTTAAACCCCAACCTTTCCACTCAGGAAGCAAAATACATTGAATAAATTATAAATGATTTAGCAGACCAATTGAATAAAAAATATTTTTGAAATCTAACTTTCAACTATTTACAATATATATATATTTTACATTTTACTTTTTGTGACTTTGGCATCATGTACCCCAGTCCTCCTCATCTCCCTGTCTCTTTGTGTCTGCTCACACACTCACATTCCCCCCCACACACAAAAGAAAATAGAAAACAAAGATTTTTTTTAAAAGGACAAAACATTAAAAACATCTCATCACAGAAGCTGCAGTGTGTCACTGTGTGCCATAAGTATACCCTTTTGTCTAAATGTCTTCACTTGCAAATATTCGTTGCAGTGAGTCATTGGTCTCTTCAAGGCCTTTAGCTTCTGCTACACTATCAACACTGGATCTTCACAGGGCCTCCTGTAAGATATCTCGTTGCTGCCTTGTGTCAGGGGGATCCTGCATCATGGAGTCTGTAGCACAGGGTCTTTCATGTACTCCAGCAGTTCATAGATGGAGCAGGTCTTGGGGGCGGGGGGCAACTCCAAGCTCTGGACATGGGCCTGGATAGTGGTAGTATTATTCAGGTCTCCTGAACTCAGACTCCCCAGGGCCAGCTCTCAACGGCTGGCCTGGCTCGCTCACCCAATGCCCCTGCTAAAAGGGGCAGGAATAGCTCGCCTGCTCTCATACCCTCTGGGCAGTTCACTTGGACCCAGGTACCAGAGCCAGTTCTACTGTGGTGTCCAGTTGAGGTACTGAGCCCTCCACCACCACTGTGGGGCTGGGACAGTTCGCCAGCCTGCCACAGATGGTGAGGAAGGGCGAGCATCTCTCTGTCTCACCCACACTGCATGGTGGATACTTAGCTAGGCCAGGTCTCATGGGCTCTTATCATTGAGCTGATTCAGAAGCACCGGTCCACCAGGGTCTGCTAACTGTTTACATTTTAACAACTATTTAATCCCCACACAATCGAATGGAATAAATTGTGAAGTTTAGGAAACATTGCCAGTCTCATCTTTCAAATCTGATTCTTTGTTTCTACCTAGACTCTTTTTTCACACACCTTTCTCTAACTTAAAGCCTTTATTTGCCTTTCCTGACCTGGGTTATGCGTTCATGTTCATGGAAGAAAAGCTGCGTAACTCTATGGAAACTGACAAGTCAAGCTAAAGCATGTTTAAACACGGCACCGTGCTTGAGTAGAGCTTGTTGTCACTGCGTCTCTACTGTAGTTTCAAAGAGATTTTAATGTGAGTGAGTTTGCAACACGAAATAGGATGTCCATCTTCATTGATGAGCATAAACTTTAGAGTGCAATCTTCCCAGGAATAGTTCTTTCAGATGCAGTCATCTTTGAGGAACTTACCTGGCCTCTTTCATCTTCATCTATCCCTCTGTCCCAAATTGTGTTTTAAAAAATTTTTTTTTGTTTTGTTTTTTTTTTCGAGACAGGGATTCTCTGTATAGTCCTGGCTGTCCTGGAACTCACTCTGTAGATCAGGCTGGCCTCAAACTCAGAAATCCGCCTGCCTCTGCCTCCCAAGTGCTGGGATTAAAGGCGTGCGCCACCACCATCCGGCTTTAAAATTTTTAATATTATTTTTAATGGTTATTTTATGTATTTACATTTCAAATGTTATCCCCCTTTCCGATTTCCCCTTGGCAAACCTCCTATCCCATCCCAACTATTAATCCTGTAACAAATTTACTTACTAGTTACTTAAGCCGCGTTGATCTAGGTGACTGAACTGAGATCGAAAGCTGGGTTTCTCTGTACTATGAACCTAAAGATATAAAGTATCTGTCAAATTTTGATATGAAAGAAATATTAGTATCAACTCAAATTTATCTATAACAATATAAGTTAATTTAGTAATTAGATGGCAGAAAACATGGCTTACATATTTTGTTATCTACAGCCAGAAAAATAATTTTGGAATTGATTTAACGTCTTTTTTTTTGGAAATTACTATTTTCATATTAAGAATGCATCACTTATATGCTGTTTCTGAGAAATTTATAAAAAAAGGGTACCTCTTATTTAGAAATGCAAACTGCTTGCTGAAATAATGTCTGAATTTTATATAGATTTTAAAATATAAAACTAAAAAAAAATATATGAAAGATTGCCTATATAGAGATATTGGGCCAAACAGAGTTTTAAATGTACAAAATGAAATGTAGAAGATGAAACGGTGCCATATGAACTTTGAACTTTGGGTGTAATTACATTAAGGCAGAGTATTGTTTGCCATGCAGTCAAGTCATCCAGCCATTATTTATTTAAAGCCTAGTGTGTGCCAAGTTCTCAGCACTGGGATAAAGCGGTGAGCACAGTAGATAAAGTACTTTTGATTCTGGGTTAAGGAAGTAAAAGAACTGTGTAGAAGGAGCCCTAAAAAGCATACAGTCATATAAGTAGGCGGTCCTATGGATGTGGAAATGTACTTGAACCCACTTTGTGAACGTTAGATCTTTATATGCTAATTTTTGTTTTCTTTAGATGATATTTATATCTACAACATAAACATATCTATTTACATAAGTACATAATACATTACATATATACATTAACTGTGTTGCATACCAATGTTAAATGTTTTTATATTTATGTGTATATATATGTAAGTATATAAATTGACTAAGACATTTAAATTTTCTCTTCTCATATACAGACAACACATACCTCCTAACTCAGATCTTTTCTGCTTATTAATTTAAGTACTTTTGGGTGTTGATACACAACATTTGTCCTTTCAGAGAGATTAAATTATTTTTCATGCTGAAAACTTTATTTCTGAAGTATTGACTTGTGATTAGGGATAGTAGACATTACAAAAACGATGTGTACTCTACTTGGATTACTTATTGTGTAGCCATTTTAAGGCAAAGTAAAGCTAACAATGTCAGGCTTTTATTGAAGACAAATTAGCCATGACTCAATGTTAGTTATCAAGATTGTTGACAAAAACATTTCTGTTTCAACTTTTATACAGTAAAACCCATTCATTTGTATGTAGTTATAAATCTACTAATGAGCCTATTAAACAAAATGGTTTTCTGTGCAGCATGCATAATTGCATAGTTTTATTAAGATGTAGTATTTTGTGATAATTTGATTTTGAGTAAGAGTGTATTAGGTTCATTTCATTGAAGTTTTTCAGTGAATATATCTTTTTGTTTTGTTTTTGCTGTAGTTGTTTAAAATTGATTTTATTTTTCAAATAAAATATCCTGATAACAGTTTCCCTTCCCTCTGATCCTCCTACACATCCCCACTTTTCCCCTGTTCCAGTTTGCCCTTTTTATCTTTCTCATTAGAAAACAAACAGACTGTTAAACAATAGTAATAAAGTAGATATATTTAGACAAAACAAAAGAAACACGTCAGCATATGAGCAAACAAATAAACAGAAGGAAAAAAAGCCCAAGAAAGAGCACGAGATACAGATTAATATGCAGAGACCCATATTTTTCGAACACTCAGAAATCCCATAAAAACATAAAACCAGAAGCCACAATACATTTGCCAAGGACGTTTAGGTAAAAAAGAGAGAGACAAACAGATGGGGGAGAGGAGGGAGAAAGAGAAAATGAAAAAAAATTAATAAAAAAACAACTGACTCCAGATTATGAGACAAGGAACCTCCAAAAATACAGTTGAGTTCAATTTCTGATGGTTACCTACTGCAAGGTATGTGATGTTCTTAAGAATATTGCATTTCCTCAGTGAAACTCCCTCAGAGAATCCTAACTTTTGCAAGTGGTTATCAGTTGGATATTGCTTCTGCCTTAGGGATATGAGCCTGTGTTCGCTTCTCCTTTCAGCTCTAGGACCACATGTGTTCAGACCCATGCAGGTCCTGTGCATGCTGCCTCAGTGTCTGTGAGTTCACCTGTGTATCAATCCTACTGAATTAGAAGGGTTTATATCCTTGCTGTCCTCCATACTCTCTGGCTATTCCACTCTGTCTCCTCTTCCACAGGGTTCTCTGAGCCTAGAAGGGATGTGATGGAGTCATCTCACTTAGAGCTGTGTTCCCAGGATTCTTCCCCTCTGTCTATTGGCTAGCTATGAGTCACTATTTATTACCGTCTGCTGCAGGAGGCAGCCTCAGAGAGATAATAATTCAATAACAATCCAGATAATATGCAGACATGCATAACACAAAGTTGTGAATGTATGTGAGATCAACTCAAGGTGAGACTGGATCACCCTATGTTGAAGAAGTCTTCTTGGAGAAGATAGCTCAGCTGTTTGGGAAAAACAAAAGTGCTTGAAAGTCTGGGTAGGTGAATTTCAAGTTGATCCTTAAAGGTCATTAGTAATGGTAATCAGTGGAAAAACACATCCAGTGACAGGATATTTTTCCTGTATTTTCTAAGTTCCTATGTCTCAACAAGGATCAAATGGCTCCCAAAATGTGTGACTTCTGTGTAGAACTTTTAAATATTTGATCACTATAGACTATACATTTATTATTTTATATCAATGGGGGAAAAGACAGGTCAAAGATGTTAAATAATTTCACTTTCAGATCTACCAGAATCAATGTGATGATTCTTCATGATGATTTAGTGATTTGATTCAAGTCAGAAATATCACTGATTACTGATTAAGTGAACTTTCATACAAAATAGTGTCAGTTGCTGGGTGTAGACAGCTACACTGCTTTCATTCCTAATAAACATTTTTTTTTTTTAGGTTTAAAATTCTTATCAGTTTGATATCCTGATAGAATTTGCAACATAACCTGTTTTTGCAAACGCTGGTCTGGTTGAGAACTGGATGGAGCTGCTTGTGTTCTCAAATATTTTAAATACTACATTTTCCCTTAGATCTATGGCATCATATGGAGTTAATATGCGCTACACTCTGGCAAGGGTAAAGTGAATTTCCTTCTTAGTAAAAGAAATCTAGAACTGCCACGAGTCAGCAATTCCAATGTGGGTCTTAGGACTCTTAGCATGTTTGAGGGTTGGGGTGATGATTCAGTGTATGAACGGCCTTCTGCCAAAATGTGAGGACTGGAATTCAGGTGGTCGCCACTCACACATAAGGTCTGCAACCCAGAACTCCAGCGGTAGAGACAAGCATCCTTGGGGCACTCTGACTAGCTGAACTTCACAGTAAGCTGTGAAGGAGTTACTGGTTTAGCCAGAGAGGCCACCTTAATAAGAGGCGGAGGCTGAAGCAGAAGATATCAGATGTCAGTTTTTGACTGCACACATGTGGGTATGAACTTGTGCACTTATGCCTACTCACATACAAACATGCACACATATGCAGAAAAAGAAAACACTGAATAATAATAGTGCTTATAAATCCCCTACTTCCTATTAGCAATTATGTTATCTTCTCTGCCTTTGTTAAAGAAAACCCTTGAAGTAGTGGCTACTGATGGAAAATTCTTTCAGAGTGACATGGGCCTCAATGAATACCTCCTCATTCATCATCACGACTACGATTACATAAACTTCCTGACTTTTCCCATTGTAATATTTAAAAGGAAATAGTATCAAAGGTATAATCTTCAAGTAAATCAAATTAAATGACATTATGAATCATAATACAATGTGTCTGACATAGTAATGCAGTTAGATGTTTTTTTGGCTTCTCGTCCTCATTTTAAATGAAGGATTTTGTCATATTTTACCACCAAACACAAAAGTATGCCTCATGAGTTCACAGACTTACCCCTTTTCAAGTACATTAAAATAAAACTAACCCCTTTGTTTCCTGTGGGTAACATTTTTATTGCCAGTTACTGGTTTTTTTTTTCTCATTTTTTAGGGATATTTCTACTCTTCTGATGAAATTTTAGCTTACATTTTCTTTCATTTTTAATGTTCTAGTTACAGACTTATGAATAGAAGTCATCTGTTCCAGAAATTATCATATTTTTTTACCCTTGATGGCATATTGTTGATTGTTGATAACAAATGCTAGTTCTTAAAAAGGCCACAATTACACTAATAAACTACATCCAAAACATTATAAGTGATTTGGATGCAACAGAGGTGAAAATACCCTCCTAGCCCACATTGTTTCTATTGCCCTAATACCATGATAGTTTAAAACTATGTTCTGGTTGAATGTTTCTTTTAATACACGTGGAGAATGCTATGGGTAGAAAAGAGAATGGAAGAGAAGAAAGAAGGTCGTAAGCTTAAGCAGCAAATTCAGGTGGCAGGGGTCTAGGAACTATTCGATACATATTACTTTTTGGAGTTCATGGTTAATTTTATACCAGTAGCAAGAAGTACACAGGGTAATTATAATTATACAATGGCTACCTGCACGAAGGGCACTGGACAGTGCTACCAGAGGAACTGGCATGGAAAGTGGGAGGTTAAGTCTGTTCAATCCCCCCAGGAATCTCGATAAATGAGATGAGAATCTCATCCTGAGACCTGCAGGAGTAGTCCTTACTCCCTCTCATTTTCCATATCTGCCCCAGAGCACTTAAATAGGCAACCCCCAACCAGATTGTCAGGGGCAATTAGTCATGTTCCCTGACCCTGGAACACCTCTCCATACAAATAGACATCATCAGTCAGTGACCTTTTCCTCCCTGGGTATTCTCACACCCTTCCCCCAAAACTATACAGCCCTTGGTTCATGCCAGTAAAGCGTATGAGTTCAAACTCGCGCCCAATAAAGAAATAAGAACAAGCTATGATCGTCTCAGAGAGCTGCTTTATTAAAAATCATCGGAGAAGGCCTTTGCTTAAGAGAACAATAACACTAAGATTTTTAGAGAAGCCTCCCCAACCCAGGCACGCTCTGTGGCCGCACTTGCTCCCAACCAGTCTAGGATTCTGTTTGTCCAGCACTCTGCTTCCTCCCTCTGGCTTGGTAGACAGAGGTGTCTGAAGGAGAGAGGTGGACCGCGGACCCCACCCATCCTTGTCCTGACATTCCAAAAAGAGAGGCAGAATCTGGTAGTACATGTGCATGGCTTGCTGCTATTAAATTTTGTAGTAATCCTTCACTACAATCCAAATTATTTTCTCATATACTATTGTGAAAACGCTTTTAGTACAGAGAGGTTAAAAAATGCGGACGGTAATCGGACAGACAGCTACTGAGTGAACGAGCATCTTGGCATTGAGATCTGTCTGCTCTCACTACCACCCACTCTCTGATATATGCCTACTTTCTGCAGACTGCTAAGGTGACTGAGTGATTAGCAAGCCAAGATCAATACATATTTTCTGTTCTACGGAGATTATTCTAGGAGAATGATGAGCACTTTTAATGAGGCTTAGGCATGGCTGAAATCCTTAAACAGTTTCCCTTTTTATTCATCTTACTGCTGAGTATAATCAAATTAAAAAATGAAAGCTGTAAATTTAAATATCAATTTGACATCTTAACCTCTCAACAGAGGAAGTCTTGGTGTGGTTCCCTGTTACATAAAACATAGCTAATTCATTTTCCTACAGATTTTTTTTCATCATATTTTTGTTTATTTGTTATATTTTGTTATTATTTAAGTCTGGAGGGAGTAGCCACCCATCTCTCAATGAGGTGGCTGTAAAGCAATTGAGAAGTGCTTTGCTAAGGCTCAATTTATTTACCTCAAAATACAACTTGAGGAATATCCCCTTTTTGAATCTTAATACACTCGGGCATGGCGATGTAGCTTTTTGGAAGTGGAGCCATAGGGATTGGGAGGTCAGATTCTTCTACAGTAAAATAATGCACCTGAGTTCAGCTGTATAAGATCCTTACAGTAACAAAATACAACAAAAACAAGATAGAATCTTAATATGAAGACGAAGAGGAAGAAGAAGAGGAGGAAGAAGAAGAAAATGAAGAAAAAGAAGAGAAAGAAAAATAACTTTGAGATGTTATTATTTGTGATAGTATACAAATTCCCCAAATAATAGGTGCTAACTTGGTGTGAGTAACTTGTCATTTACGTTTCCCTAACACTTACTTCTATGAAAAAAAAATATAATGTCCCATATGTAAAATCCTCAGACTCACTCTGTAATGTGAGGTGAATCTGCAGCAGTGAACTGACAAGCGCAGAGATCACTAGTGAGACTCAAGTGAGAATGATTTGCTTTGCAGATGAGCAGGGTGAGAATTACTGAAGCTTACCATTCAAATAGGGAAGAATCTGAAAACTTAAAACGACGGTGGTGGAGGTGAAAAGCACTTTCACTTTCTGAAAGGAGTGTTTGTAACATCTGCAAGTGGAGGATACTGATGACCTTAGAAATTTCGAGGGAGATGCTTATCTTGCTGTCTTCCTGAGGACACTGAGGTTGTCCATGGCCCACTATTATTTACTGTGTGAGCTACCGTGTGCAGTTTAATGACGCAGGTCTCCATATTCATTCAGAGCCATGGACTACCAGTCTCTGAAGCTGTAATATGCTTTTTTTTCCTCTCCATTTTAACAAGTCCATGTTATTTGGACTTATCTAATAATCATAATACAGAGATCCATGGTAAGAGTTCTTTGCCTTGACAGTGTGTTAGTTGTATCCGTGTGGGTTGGCACAACATGCTGTAGCAACTATTTCAAACCAATTCTATTGTTCTGTTCCAGATTTTTCATCAATTAACGATGCAAAGTCATTGATAAAATTCCTGCCAACCTTTGGCAAATTCTTTCTAGTACTGCCATTTTAACACCCCAGGGTGAAAGCAATATGATAGATCTGTACAGTTATACATTCTGCATTCCCACCTTGTTAAGATGTGAAACACTACTGCAAAGCACTCAGAATGTCAAAGTTATTAGGCTTTACATAGAATTTAATGGTCTGCAGTAGACAATATGAATTGATATGAATAGATTGAAACATTATATTATCCCAGGATTTTAAAAACTGCATTGAACATTAAATCCTTCAAGTGTTTATGCATATGTAATATTTCAGACATACTTTAACCTTTCTACCTGATAGACTGTTTTTTAAAGGTGAAGCCATTTTCCACTATTGCCATTGTGTGTGTGTGCGCACATACACACATACACAGACACAAACACACACACACACACACACATATATTCATAGCATTTCTGTTTTAATCATCAGTCTTTCACTGCAAGTGATGAGAATTCAGTAAAGAATATGTTAGTTGAAAAGGAAAAAATATCAAAATAATGTGTTATCCACTGAGATCACATTATCATAGGACACAGGGTGGAGAATGCATTAGAAAGGTACTTCGTTAATTCCCTTTTCTTTTTCTATTTTATACTGTTTAATGATTCATATACAGACCTTTCCCTGTTTTCAAATATGTCTTACTTGTACGGTTTTAAAACAAATTATAAAAAAAAGTCCCAAAGAAATTATACTTACATGTGTGGTTATTAGAAAGGCAGCCACAGATACCAAGCCAAGTTAGAAACATTTAGATTCGGTGATGAATTTTGCCTTCAAAGCCGACCTTGAAATGTACAGGAAGTGTGGGTGTGTCTGTCTTCTGGACAGGAAGGCTAAGGACAATTTTCAAAGGTAAGCAGAACAGATGTCATGTAGATATCTGCTTACAGTGCCCTCCCATGAATTTTGTAGGTGAGCTGCCAAGCTATTTTCACTAAAACAAGATCACACGTGACACCTCCTAGTCCCAATAATACTTGGTGCACTTGGTGCATGTGATCAAGTGAAGGAAATGATGGATATCAGCATGGAACATCCCAAGTTGCCTTAACGATGACATTAATTTCTTGTTTTTTGGGACCAGAAGCCATAGCATCTTTTGTTCTTATCTTGGGTACTCCTGTCGTGCTCCTCATTTTAAACTAAACGTTTGTGCTTACTAAGTTTGTGCCTTTGCCCTTATATCAGGAGACATCTCCCAAAGTTTGCCTTTCTTTGGTTCTACATGTTACAAGTTCAATTTTGTGGAATAGTCATATCCAGTGAGGTATTATTGGTTTTACAGGAAATAAAATATGGAGTGTTCTTTATGGTCCAGGAAGTCTGATTGAGTTCCATACAGTGTTACATTGTAGAGGCTGCAAGTCAGCATTAGTGACGTGAAATCTTCTAGAATGAGGAAATCTGATTAATGTAGATTAACCAAGTTTCTTTGAAGTATGTGATCAATGAACATTTTATAAAAAATATGAAAGTTGTAAAGATCTCATGAAAGTTCTATTGTATAAATCAATGATCAGAAAAGACCAGCATAAGCTATAGAAGTTCTTTTTACTGTATTATCTTTGTTTATGATCTTCTGAATCTCCTCCATCATACAATGTTGTTGAAATAATTATAAAAATAGCACTATGAATGGCATACAGATTCGTTATTAAATCTTCACTGATTATGTTAGCTTCCTCAGTTAAGATGAAATAAATTAAATTAAAACCAACCCATATAGGACACATTAGTTAAATAAATTTAGCTCAGCAGCTTTGAAAAGAACAGCATAACAACTAATATTCTATTCAAAACCCCATGCTTATTCTTAAACCTCCATCACTAAGATGCCAATGAGATAACTGTGAATAGAATATTTAGACAGCATCTCTTGCCACAAAATGACATGAACACCGAGTCAGAGATCAAAATCGAATAGGATGAAATGCAAGTCAAAGTTCTCACTGCTTCCATCATTTTCATCTATCTGTACATAAAGTATTGTTGCCATTAAAGGGATTGTTACTGGGATATCAAAATCCCTTTTAACATAGCTTCAAGACTCCTAATATTATAGACACATACCTGGGTGATTTTGTATTTTGTTTTGCTCTAATGCTTACTTGAAACCACTTACTTTTGCATAATAGAAGTTTTGAGGTTGCAATAATCTTTTCCATATTAAGATAGAGAAAATGTGTGTGTGTGAAAATTGTGCAAGTCCCATGCAGAATGAGACAATCTGATGGGACTTTACGCCTCTGTGAATATGAGCTTGTTCCTTCTTAGTTAATGAAGAAAGCAACAATCATCATCAACACATATATTGCTTAAAAATCAATGAGGAGACTGCCCTCTGAGTTCCTCCCTCCACTGTAATATTATTCTTCTCCTTTCTGAAAGCATAAAAGTCTTTGTTCTACATTTCCACGAACAGTCTGGTGTCATGCCTGTTAAGTCTGTGGTGGGGTGGAGTCAGTCTCACCCAGATCCTGTTCCTCCATGTTCTGTATGAGGAGGCTAATTCTTTCTCTTTCTAGAGCCTTGTTGCACCCAACAAAATTTGCTTGATTATTTTTTCTATTGCTAAGAAGAGTTACACACAATTCTTTTTTCTTTTTAAATTTTTACTCAAGTATAAATTCTGAATATATGTACCTCATTAACTGAGAAAATAACCAATTCGATTATTCAAAGTATATTCTCCTTCTTTGGTATAAGATGTGCGAATAACACTGACATATTATCCGAGTTATTGACATTTTAAAAGGCTCATTTTTACAGTTTTTAGGAAATAACATTGATAATATTTAAACTTGAAGCCTCTTGACTATGAAGATGCTTAGCAGGTATTTTATTGTGATTAGACATTTAACTGTTTCCACAGCTATTCTGTAAAGTTATAGATTTTGTTATTACATGCTATGAAAGAATGATTCAAATGCATGCTTGAGAAAGAGAGGGAAGGAGGAAAGGAGGAGGAGAGAGAAGGAATGGAAAGACAGAGGAAGGAGAGAGATGAAGTAGAAACAGAGACATGGGGCAGGTAGTAATGAAGCTGGAAGAGAGGAACAGAGGGAAGTAGAGGAGAAGAAGGGTAAAATTGAACCTCCTTACCATAGTTACTAGAGGGCAGAGACTCCAACCCGTTTTTCTTTACTTCTTTATTCCTAAAGGTAGACCTTAATAAAAATGGACCTGGGGTGCAAGTATTTGTTTGTTTTCCTAAAAGTAAAAATAAAATTGAACTTAATATGCAATACAAGCTTACTTTCACCTTTGTGTATTTCTTTTAAAAAAGAGAAATAAAGGAGATAGAATCTAAAGGTTAATGATGATTATAAATCAACTATGACTATACCAAGTGGTCAGACCTGAGCTTATATAAACACAGATAACGTTCAGACTGAACAAGGTGCACTCATGCATTTAAAAATATGTGTGTGTGTGTGTGTGTGTGTGCGTGTGTGAACATTTAGAGAAAAAGAGGCCGTGAATTTTAGAGAAAGCAATGCAGGGTGAATGGGAGGTGTTGGAGAGAGAAAAGGAAACAGGAATACTAATGTAATTATAATTTAAAAATACTAAAAGAATTAAAAATACTCTGACTCATAGAACTGTACAGGTATATTATTTCATATATTTGAAGGGCCTGGGAAAGAAACTAGAGTTATTATACTAAAACTAAAAGTAGTGTAACAAATAAGACCTCCTTAGAAGTCAAATTTGCCTGGGTTTACATTCAGCTGTTGACAGCCCTTTGCCCTAGCCCAAGTTACTTGAAACACAAACATGTTACCTGTAAAGTAGAAGTTATTATGATAATTTTCTTTTAAGATTGAATCTGACTTATATTACTATTGCTGTGATACAATTCCATGATTATGGAATTAATGTATAAAAGAAAACACTTAATTGACATACGGTTTCAGAGTTTTTGAATTCATGACACTGGAGCATAGGGGCAGGAAGAGCTGAGAGCTCACATCATGATCTGCAAGGAATAAGCACAGAGAGGTGAAGGAGAGAGAGCCCAGGTTAACTGGTGCTGGCCCATCCCCAGTTACACACCTCTTCCAACAGTGCCACACCTAAGCCTTCCTAGACAGTTCCAGAACCTAGCGACCAAGTTCTCACTCAAACTTCCACCGATTGTTTTAAAATCACATTGGATAAATTGTGCAGTATCTGTTATACAGAAGTGTACTTGGTAAACACTGTAACTATTGATTATGAAAATTTGACTTCAAGTTTCAAACTAAATAGTTAAAGCACATATACATGAGGAATTAAAAGATATGGGAAGGAAAAGAGAAATAGTCAGGGAAACTAGATAGTCTATCTAACAAGAAACATATTAGGATGGGGTTTCTATTCAGAAATGAGAAAGTTTTAATGTCCTCTTCAATCTCATAATAAAAGAAAGCAGGATAAATTACACAGTCAATTGTTTTAGCCTTTCCATGAACAACATTCAAAGAGTAATAAGTAAATTAATTAGAATTGAGGTTAATATGATCATTTCTACTATATATGGGATATTCCATTTCCTTTTCATGTGTATAGAGGGTGCTGGGAGCTGTACCAGGCTTGGTGGGAGGAGAAGGTGATCTTTCTTCTCCTCAGGTCGGTTCTTCTTGAGGCAGGAGAGGGGGATAGGAAGAGCATCAGCAGTGGGTAAGACCTAGGGTTAGGCTACTGTAGCTGGCCTGCCCTCTGGTATCCTCTGTCCAGAAACTGCAGTTTCTGGCACTTAACACCTCAGCCGAGGGACAGCAGAGAATTAGGCAAATATCCTTAGTACTCTCTCTGCAGGCACTGCAAGGCTTTAACTTAGGTCTGTTGGTTTGAGGTCGCAGGAAGAAAAGACACTTAAAGAAGTTATTGTAGTTTATTACTAAGTGTAACAAGTTTCCTATGAAAGCTAGCTAAGAGACAAAGTACGGAAAGGTAAAAAATTCTAACAAAGGAAAAATTCTAAGTGGAGAGAATCTAAGCAGGGAAGAAAGAAGAAGGGAGAGAGGAGAGAGAAGAGGGAGAGAGAGAGGAAGTGAGAGAAAGTGAAGTGAAGTGACCGCTAATGAACGTCCCTTTGTCTTATACGTCATAAGGAATACCTGATCACATGTTACAAAGTTCATCACAAGTTCACACCAAAATTCAAATCATAAATTGAAATAGAAGTTTACAATCGAGAATGTTTACATGCATATCCATTAGGAGTAATTATCTGACTAAACATCCATCACCTGTCTAGCAGGTTCACCGAAGGTTTAAAACTATAACTAAGAAATTAGTGAAGTTTTGTATAGATAAACCCAGGCAATATTTTCTATTCTGTCCTAGCACCTATAATAAATTGTGAGTTCCCTTTTAGTGGCGTTTGGTAAATTGTTTTACAACCACCTTGGAATGTGCTCTGAGCAGGAAGGAGTCTGGTTACTATCTAGGGACTGTTAACTGATGACACTTGAAAGACTGGCAGAGTTCTCATAGCAGTTTTGACTATCAGAAAGGGACTTAATTGCAGTCCCACTATAAAAGAGCTTAATAATCATTGATACAATTTTAGGAATTCTTATAGGATCATCATTAAGACTTAAGAAGTCATCTATTTGTCTATATAGCATCACTACAAGACAGCACATCTTCATGGGTCTGCAGAGATCTGCTCCAAAGGGGAGTGCTATTGCTTAGTGATTGTTATATGTGTTTAATAATAATAATAATAATAATAATAATAATAATAATAATAGGAAAAGCATATTAATAGCAGGATCTTTCCTAAAATATGTCCAGCCACAACCTTGCTGAATGGGGCACACTTGTCACAGATTATATAATAATCCGAGGCAAACATTTCAGGATGATCAACTGCTAATTATTAGCTTGTCCTATTGCTCCTGACAAGAGGGGAAGGTCTCACCATGTAATTCAAGAGGACGTGGACCTGTCTATGTGGCTCAAGATGCCCTGAAACTCTTGATCCTCTTACCCTAGCCTCCAGAGTGCTAGGATTGCATTTGCACACCACAATTCCTGATCTTCCTTCCTTCCTTTTTCCCTCCCTTCCTCCCTTCCTCCCTTCCTCCCTCCCTTCCTTCCTTCCTTCCTTCCTTCCTTCCTTCCTTCCTTCCTTCCT